>NC_091282.1:275924033-276232644 GCF_032444005.1 Ranitomeya imitator
AGAACTTGGAACTAATATTAGCAACCAAACAATCAACTCTTGTTGACCGTTTGCTTCTGGCATTCCCTGCACACAGCGCCCGTGATTGTTCTCACACGAGCTGCAGGGGCCAGCAGACCAGAGGAGTTAGAGGGGCAGAAATCAGAAGTGGCGTTGGCCAGAGGGGTTTTCTGACCAGGTTGTGGAGTGATTTTGCTATGACCGCAGACAGGACAGGTACTGCAGCATCAATTCAAAGTGACAGGAGACAACATTTGTCCAGTATGGTTACAAACTATTTTTCATCCCTTATCGATGTTCTCCCTCAACCGTCATTCCCATTTGATTACTGGGCATCAAAATTAGACACCTGGCCAGAATTGGCAGAATATGCATTGCAGGAGCTTGCTTGCCCGGCAGCTAGTGTCCTATCAGAAAGAGTATTCAGTGCTGCAGGTTCAATACTAACAGAAAAAAGGACTCGTCTGGCTACCCAAAATGTAGATGATCTAACCTTCATTAAAATGAACCACAACTGGATTTCGAAATCTTTTGCCCCACCTTGCCCGGCTGACACCTAGCTTTCCTATGTAAAGGTCTTGCCTGTGGACTATTCTGAATGCCTTTTCCAATCTCGTAATTTTCTGCACCTGATTGTCCAGCATACGACATGTTTACACCTCACTAAATGGCCAAACTCCCCACACGGGGCCGTGGTATCGACACTTGGCGACAGCACCCGTGAGAGTGCTGTTTGTCTGAAGAGGTGGGTGTGCCCGCTTTTGGTCGACGGCACTGCCACTGGGTCCCTCCTAGTACAATAAAGTGTCTCTGGCGGTGGTGGTGCGCACCCAACGTCAGACACACCGTTGTAATATGAGGGGCCCTGGGCCTGTACCGCCAGCCACAAGACAGTTCCTCCCCCCCAGCTCAAACAGTGCTCTACCACTTGCAAAATTATCTCACAGCTCCACCAATGTTTAGTCTGTGCGCTGACATCCTTCAATGCCTGCCACTGACAATACCATTGTATTGACATTTTTGTTATGTTAGGCCTTCGAAGCCTGTCTGCGGTCACTCCTTCCACTATGCCTCCACTGACCACACCACTGCTGCCCATGTACCCCTGGAACCAATTTAAAATTGCCTACAGCCAGCCCAATTTTTTTATTTTAGGCCTTCGATGCCTGTCTGCGGTCCGTTCTTTCTACTACTACTACACTGACCACGCCACTGCTGCCCGTGTACCCCTGGAACCAATTTAAAATTGCCTACAGCCATGTGTTATTATTTTAGGCCTTCGATGCCTGTCTGCGGTCACTCCTTCCACTAGGCCTCCACTGACCACACCACTGCTGCCCGTGTACCCCTGGAACCAATTTAAAATTGCCTACAGCCAGCCCAATTTTTTTACTTTAGGCCTTCGATGCCTGTCTTCGGTCACTCCTTCCACTAGGCCTCCACTGACCACACCACTGCTGCCCGTGTACCCCTGGAACCAATTTAAAATTGCCTACAGCCATGTGTTATTATTTTAGGCCTTCGATGCCTGTCTGCGGTCACTCCTTCCACTAGGCCTCCACTGACCACACCACTGCTGCCCGTGTACCCCTGGAACCAATTTAAAATTGCCTACAGCCATGTGTTATTATTTTAGGCCTTCGATGCCTGTCTGTGGTCACTCCTTCTTCTAGGCCTCCACTGACCACACCACTGCTGCCCGTGTACCCCTGGAACCAATTTAAAATTGCCTACAGCCATGTGTTATTATTTTAGGCCTTCGATGCCTGTCTGCGGTCACTCCTTACAATATGCCTCCACTGACCACACCACTGCTGCCCGTGTACCCCTGGAACCAATTTAAAATTGCCTACAGCCAGCCCAATTTTTTTATTTTAGGCCTTCGATGCCTGTCTGCGGTCCATTCTTTCTACTACTACTACACTGACCAGGCCACTGCTGCCCGTGTACCCCTGGAACCAATTTAAAATTGCCTACAGCCATGTGTTATTATTTTAGGCCTTCGATGCCTGTCTGCGGTCACTCCTTCCACTAGGCCTCCACTGACCACACCACTGCTGCCCGTGTACCCCTGGAACCAATTTAAAATTGCCTACAGCCATGTGTTATTATTTTAGGCCTTCGATGCCTGTCTGCGGTCACTCCTTACAATATGCCTCCACTGACCACACCACTGCTGCCCGTGTACCCCTGGAACCAATTTAAAATTGCCTACAGCCAGCCCAATTTTTTTAGTTTAGGCCTTCGATGCCTGTCTGCGGTCCATTCTTTCTACTACCACTACACTGACCAGGCCACTGCTGCCCGTGTACCCCTGGAACCAATTTAAAATTGCCTACAGCCATGTGTTATTATTTTAGGCCTTCGATGCCTGTCTGCGGTCACTCCTTCCACTAGGCCTCCACTGACCACACCACTGCTGCCCGTGTACCCCTGGAACCAATTTAAAATTGCCTACAGCCAGCCCAATGTTTTTACTTTAGGCCTTCGATGCCTGTCTGCGGTCACTCCTTCCACTAGGCCTCCACTGACCACACCACTGCTGCCCGTGTACCCCTGGAACCAATTTAAAATTGCCTACAGCCATGTGTTATTATTTTAGGCCTTCGATGCCTGTCTGCGGTCACTCCTTCCACTAGGCCTCCACTGACCACACCACTGCTGCCCGTGTACCCCTGGAACCAACATCAGAAAATATAAAAATAAGTATTTTGCTTATAAAAAAGAAAATACTGGAGAGATATCAAATGCAGACATTTTAACATTAAAAACAAACACATACAACAAAAATCTGGTACAGTACTAAAAATGGCCACCAGCTACAATAACTTTCTCCTGCAAGTAGTTAACTGAAAGTTTTTTTCAATTTAAAACACAGATATGGCATCCACCGAGTGTTGTCCTGTCGCATCTTCTTTATATTATTGCCAAGAAGATGCAAAACAATGAAAATAATAAAATCATTATTTACCAAAAAAATAGAGTAAGTCAAAACCACATTGCAAATAAACATTCATTACAAATAAAGAAGCAAGGCGCGTCCGAGGGTGAGTATATACCTAATAAGAATATAATCACCCTCGGACGCGCCCTGCTTCTTTCCGACAGCCATCCTTCCTAAGAATCAGCCCTTCCGTGGAGTAGAGAGAGGGTTTGTTACACTCCAAGGTGTTCCCCAGGTTGCCTTTCCTGAGCTTCGATCTTCATGCTCTCGTTTAGTAGTTGTCGGAAAGTAGGCTGCATTAGGCCTACAAATTGGGTATGGGGTGGAGAGAGATGGTGTGTTACACTCCAAGGTGTTCCCCAGGTTTCCTTGCCATTGCTTCGGTCTTCCGACTCTCGTTTAGTAGTTGTAGAAAACTACACTGCATTAGGCCTACAAAATGGGTATCGGGTGGAGAGAGATGGTGGGTTACACTCCAAGGTGTTCCCCAGGTTGCCTTTCCTGAGCTTCGATCTTCCGGCTCTCGTTTAGTAGTTGTTGGAAACTACAGTGCATTAGGCCTACAAATTGGGTATGGGGTGTAGAGAGATGGTGTGTTCGACTCCAAGGTGTTCTCCAGGTTGCCTTTCCTGAGCTTCGATCTTCCGGCTCTCGTTTAGTAGTTCTTGGAAACTACACTGCATTAGGCCTACAAATTGGGTATGGGGTGTAGAGAGATGGTGTGTTCCACTCCAAGGTGTTCTCCAGGTTGCCTTGCCAATGCTTCGATCTTCATGCTCTTGTTTAGTAGTTGTTGGAAACTACGCTGCATTAGGCCTACAAATTGGGTATGGGGTGTAGAGAGATGGTGTGTTCCACTCCAAGGTGTTCCCCAGGTTTCCTCGCCAATGCTTCGATCTTCATGCTCTCGTTTAGTAGTTGTTGGAAACTACGCTGCATTAGGCCTACAAATTGGGTATGGGGTGTAGAGAGATGGTGTGTTCCACTCCAAGGTGTTCTCCATGTTGCCTTTCCTGAGCTTCGATCTTCCGGCTCTCGTTTAGTAGTTCTTGGAAACTACGCTGCATTAGGCCTACAAATTGGGTATGGGGTGTAGAGAGATGGTGTGTTCCACTCCAAGGTGTTCCCCAGGTTTCCTCGCCAATGCTTCGATCTTCATGCTCTCGTTTAGTAGTTGTTGGAAACTACGCTGCATTAGGCCTACAAATTGGGTATGGGGTGTAGAGAGATGGTGTGTTCCACTCCAAGGTGTTCCCCAGGTTTCCTTTCCTGAGCTTCGATCTTCCGGCTCTCGTTTAGTAGTTGTTGGAAACTACGCTGCATTAGGCCTACAAATTGGGTATGGGGTGTAGAGAGATGGTGTGTTCCACTCCAAGGTGTTCCCCAGGTTTCCTTTCCTGAGCTTCGATCTTCCGGCTCTCGTTTAGTAGTTGTTGGAAACTACACTGCATTAGGCCTACAAATTGGTTATGGGGTGTAGAGAGATGGTGTGTTCCACTCCAAGGTGTTCTCCAGGTTGCCTCGCCAATGCTTCGATCTTCATGCTCTCGTTTAGTAGTTGTTGGAAACTACGCTGCATTAGGCCTACAAATTGGGTATGGGGTGTAGAGAGATGGTGTGTTCCACTCCAAGGTGTTCCCCAGGTTTCCTCGCCAATGCTTCGATCTTCATGCTCTCGTTTAGTAGTTGTTGGAAACTACGCTGCATTAGGCCTACAAATTGGGTATGGGGTGTAGAGAGATGGTGTGTTCCACTCCAAGGTGTTCTCCAGGTTGCCTTTCCTGAGCTTCGATCTTCCGGCTCTCGTTTAGTAGTTCTTGGAAACTACACTGCATTAGGCCTACAAATTGGGTATGGGGTGTAGAGAGATGGTGTGTTCCACTCCAAGGTGTTCTCCAGGTTGCCTTTCCTGAGCTTCGATCTTCCGGCTCTCGTTTAGTAGTTCTTGGAAACTACACTGCATTAGGCCTACAAATTGGGTATGGGGTGTAGAGAGATGGTGTGTTCCACTCCAAGGTGTTCTCCAGGTTGCCTTTCCTGAACTTCTATCTTCAGGCTCTCATTAAATTGTGGTTAAACGGAACAACTGCATTTGGCGTACTAGTTGGTTTGGGGCCTACTATCGGTGTCTGCCACTCCTTGCTGTTCTCCTGGTTTCCTGTCCTGAAATTCCGTTTTCAGGCGCTCGTTAAGTAGTTGTTAATGTTAGACTGCATTTGGCCTACTAGTTGGGTTGGGGCCTACTATCGGTGTCTGCCACTCCTTGCTGTTCTCCTCCACTGAACAAAGCTGTGCCGCCTGTTTACTACGGTTGCCAATTTTGAACTGCATTTCGACTACTTACTGATTTGGGCCTACTCTCTGTGTCAGCCTCTCATTCCAGTTGTCCTCCACTGCAATGCCCCCTGGTTAGTCCTGTGTTACCAATTTTGAACTGCATTTAGCCAACTTTATTCTTTGGGCCTATATCTGTGTTTCCTCCTCATCCTGCCCATTGCCCAGCCAGTGATAGATGAGTCTGCTGGTACATTGACCCATAACGCAACATTCCCCGTGCACGCTACACAACAACATTGTGACCCTGCTGAAAGTCAGGTTGCTCTTCCCGCATACCATACCACCTTACACGGGGACAAAGAGGAAGGTGCAGATGAAAGTGCAGGTTCCTTCATCAGGTGGGGGGAGGAATACTAGTTGGCGACGTCACTGGCACAGGGCCTCTCATAGTACGCAAAAGTGTTGCTGCCGGTGGGAGGCGCCCCCGCCGTGCAAACACACCGCTGTACTTTGAGGGGCCCTGTGCCAGTGCCAATGCCAACGAGTGGGCCCCCCCTGCTTGCTCAGGTTCACAGCACTTGCAAAGTTGAAATACTTACCTCTCCCTGCTCCACTGCCGTGACGTGGTCCAGATTTCCTGGGCCCACTAATTACTTGAACCAGCCCTACCCACCACAACTTTAGCCAAATGACCCCCAATTTCAAATGCCTTCCAATTATTATAAGGTAAATTACGCTTGACAAGCTTCATTAAGAAGAATGGATGGTTTTGACATTAAAATGGGCACTCTAGGTGTTTTCCTGGCCCCCACTCACTGCCGACTATGCTGCCCCATTGACTTGCATTGGGTTTCGTGTTTCGGTCGATCCCGACTTTACGTCATAATCGGCCGATTTCACTCGACCCGTCTTTTGAGATAGTCGGGTTTCGCGAAACCCGGCTCGACTCTAAAAAGGTCAAGGTCGCTCAACTCTACTTCTAACTTTTTCCAACCGAAGTGACCAGCACCATTATGGTAAGCTTCGAGGACCATCTTGACATCTTGTTTAAGCACGATAATCTGCCAAACCAATTCATGTGTTTTCGGATTGGTGTACCTTCTACAGAGCTTCCCTTGATACAGGAACATTTTGCCTCTCTCTTTCCAGAGTTGATGCGTCTCTTCTGGGGCATCCTCATCGGGATATGCACTTTGCTCAGTTAACAGTTCCTTCACCAACTTCACAGCCGGATTGCTGTCTTGGGTGTCAGCCCATCTATGGTGTGCTAACGGATTAAAATTCACCTCTTGTTGTTTCTGATAGGTACTTGACTGATGATGTTTTGCCTTGGGATGATGGAAGGCTGGTAGTTCAATTTCTTCAAGCTCCCCCGTTTCTTCTTCTACATCTCTCAAGTGTGGCATCCGGGATAGGGCATCGGCATTTCCATTCTTGCGACCTGCTCGATACTTGATTATGAAGTTGTAATTAGATAACCGGGCTATCCATCGCTGTTCTAACGCACCTAATTTGGCTGTGTCCAGGTGGGTCAACGGATTGTTGTCAGTATAGACAATAAATTCTGCAGCGGCCAGATAGTGTTTGAAACGTTCAGTCACAGCCCAAACTACTGCTAGTAGTTCCAATTTGAAGGAGCTGTAATTTTCTGAATTTCTTTCAGTAGGCCGCAGCTTTCTACTTGCAAAGGCGATTACTTTCTCCCGACCTCCTTGCTTTTGTGACAGCACCGCTCCTAGTCCCACATTACTGGAATCGGTGTAGAGGATGAAAGGCTGATGGTAATCTGGGTATGCCAGAACCTCCTCTCCGGTTAGTGCCTTCTTTAGTTGTTCAAAGGAGTCTTCCCTTTCGTCGTTCCACTGGAAAGGAGGGTTTCGGTTCGAAGGTTTCTTCGTCTGCCCTACCAAGGCGTCTTGCAAGGGTGCTGCCAACTTGGTAAATCCTTTTATAAATCTGCGATAGTAACCCACCAATCCCAGGAATTGCCTCACTTCTTTTGCGCTGGTAGGTCTCGGCCAATCCCTTATGGCGGTTATTTTCTCGGGATCCGGTGCTACTCCCTCCGAACTCACGATGTGTCCCAGGTACTGTACCTTTGGCTTGAGAAGGTGACATTTGGATGGCTTGATTTTCATGCCATACCTGGATAAGGCTTCGAACACTTCTGCCAGGTCTTTTAAGTGTTGTTCGTAAGTCTTTGAGTAGACGATCACATCATCTAGGTACAGGAGGACGGTCTCGAAGTTCTTGTGTCCGAGGCAGCATTCCATCAGCCGCTGGAAGGTACCGGATGCATTGCAGAGTCCGAACGGCATGCGATTAAATTCACTTAGACCCATTGGTGTGGTGAATGCCGTCTTTTCCTTATCTCTCTCAGCCACAGGGACTTGCCAATACCCGCTTGTTAAGTCTAAGGTGGAAAAATAATTAGCAGATTTCAAAGCAGTCAAGGACTCTTCTATCCTAGGCAAGGGGTAGGCGTCTTTATGGGTGATGTTATTAATCTGCCGGTAGTCTACGCACATTCTCATGGTTCCGTCTTTTTTTTGACAATCACCAGAGGGGCCGCCCAGGGGCTACAGCTGTCTCTTATTACCCCGGCCTGTTTCATCTCCCTCAGCATATCTTTTGCACATTGATAGTGAGCGGGCGGTATGGGTCTATATCTTTCTTTTATTGGGGGATGGTCACCGGTGGGGATTGTGTGTTCTTCCCCTTCTATCCGTCCGAAGTCCAATGGGTGTTTACTGAAGACTTGTTCATATTCCATCACTAGCCTATGCACCCCTTGTTTTTGATGGGTAGGTGTTGAATTTATGCCCACGTGTAGCTGTTGGCACCAATCCTCCAATTCTCCATCTGAGCCGTTGCCTTCCACCTGACAGGTTGGTTCTAAGGGCTCAATGGTTGTGATGGCATTGTTGTCAACAGTATATAGCTTTGCCACTGTAGCATACCTTGGCAAAGTGACCTCTTCCTCTCCACAGTTCAAAAGTCGTACCGGCACCAGTCCTCGGTGTACCTCAACTACCCCTCGTGCTGTGAGTATAGTGGGCCTGCTGTCGGTGTACACTGGTTCTATTAAGGCTTGATAATCTCGTCCCTTAGTACCAATGGCTGCTCTACACCATACCAGCATTTCTGTTTTTGGTGGGATTACAATAGATGTTGGATCACTTACCCTCACACTGCCGATTTCTCCACCTGCAACTTCTACCTTTTGCCTTAACATCAATACTTTTATTTCCCTTTGGAGAACTCTCTGCTGGCAGGATTGGGCAGTTTCAGCAATTTGCTGTAAGACAGAAATAACTTAGGAAAAGCAGTTCTCTAACACATTCATTTCTATCAATACAGTTGGTTCACAGTTCCGCCGGTCAACATCAACAACAATTATACCCTGTTTCTTCATTTCTACTTTACCAATCTTTATGGTCATCTCCCTGAATCCTAGTTTCGGTACCAACTTACCATTACTGGCCCATATATCTAGTTCAACATCAGAGGGCCCTTTATCAATATCTGCATCAGCACAGTACCTCTTATAAAGGATATACGGTATAGAGGAAATCTGGGAACCTGTGTCCAGCAAAGCGTTGAGGGGAATTCCGGCCAGCACGATAGGAAAAATGGGTCGTCCTCCGATGTACCTGTCGTGCCAGGGTGTTGGGCCTTGAAAGTTCATTCCTGCGAAGCGGCCCGCATTCACAGGGGATTCCCGTTTAAATCACAATCTCGTGCAAAGTGGCCTGGCTGCTGGCAACGGCGGCAAATGGGCTGTCCATCCGGTTGGTAGCGGTCGCGGGGTCGTCCTCTCCATGTCGGGTATCTCCGGGGTCTCATCCATGGAACATCCTCTCTACGGTTTGCGAACTCTATCTTGGGTCCTCTCATCTCCTGCATGGTTTTAGCCATTGAAGCAAAAACATCAGTTAAAGAGTCAAGCTTTTGTTGAAGAGCCTCATTAGTACTGGGCCCCAGGGGCTTAGCAATGGCCCCGGACATAGCTGATGTCACTGGCACTCCCTGTTGTTGAGGTGCCTCTGCCATAGGTTGCGCAGAATCCTGATCCCGAGGTGCCAGCTGGAGACGTACAGCGCTCTACTTTAATTGAGCAAATGTCAATTCAGGGTTCTTAAAAACAAGCATGCTCACATGCCCCCGGTGAGAAGGGGTGTAGAGTCCCTCCATAAATTGATCTCTTAGCAGTTTATCCGCTCCGGTGTTAAAAATGGGTTCAGCCAGTGTAAGTGATTTAAGGTCTTCCTGCAGGTTTAAGGCAAAGTCTCTCACGCCCTCATTAACTTTTTGTTTGCAATTAAAGAATCGTATTTTAGCTTTGCTGCTGGCAGTGGTTTCAAATGTAGCTTTTAATCCAGCAAGTATGCGTTCAACAGTGCCTTTTAGATCAGCTGCCCATGCTGTGACTTCTCGCTTAGCATGGCCACTTAACTGCATCATCAGGAGACTAACACGCTGAACTTCACCCACGGGGAACATGTTAAAATGGGCCAGCATCTTTTCTCTGAAATCGTCAAGGGTATTAGGCTCACCTTCATACATTGGAAGCCACGGGCCACCTGGGGTATATGGCATCAGCACCGGCATGATGGGCGCCACTCCTTGCACCGCTGCGCTACCGGACTCTCTATTGACACTCTGTCTTTCAGCTGCATTAGCGCCGCCGGGTGCTGCGGGCGTCTCCGTGCTGCGACATACTGTGCCCCCTTAGTTAATCCGGACCCTTCTGGTCCTTCGCTTCCGTCGGGATAGTGTAGATTCATTCCGCTGTGCAGCAGGATTGGTTTTCCCCTTGCTCTGACGTCAGAGCGCTCAGCTTGGTGCCGCCCACAATGACACGCCCCCTGCTGCTCCCGCCCGCCACGCGCTCTGTAATGGCGGATTCTGAAGTTTTTCAGTTAGACTGGGGCTCAGGTAATGGCGTAGCTCAATTAACAGTCTCGCGCCTAACGGTTATGAGGTGATTACCTCAGGGGATGGCGGCCATCTTTACTCCATTATAACCAATGGGGAAAAGTCACTTTCAATAGTTTTTAATGGGAAATGGAATTTTCTTTAATAAAGTCAATTTTCACGATTATTCATCCAAGTTTTCAAAGTTTTGGGCTCCAATCACGGCACACAATACCCGGTATATGGGCTGGCTCTATCCTGTTCGTGACGCCAATTGTAATGCCCAGGAGACCGGGATACCCAGCACCGGACCAATGGGGTCTGTCTCTTGAGGGGGATGTCACGGGTGGCTTGACCCGGTGCTGTGGTCTCAGGCAATGCACAGTGTAAGGGGTATCGTGAGGGAACAGGCACTTACTTGATCAGCAGCAGGTTCTCCCAGCGGTGATGATCCCGATCCTGGATATTGGCTATTGTCCAAATGAAAGACTGAGGCACTGAAACGTTTAACCAATTTACTTCAACATAAAAGGATTTACAACCTGTCCTGTCACCGGAGTCTGTATGGGAACTCTGAGTTACTTTGACCCTGCCGGGGTCTTCGCCTCTTATTGTACGCAATTTCTGTGTGGCCCTGCTGCTGTATGTGAACTGGCTGCCGGCCCAATCTGTCCCCTCCGGGTCCTGGTTCGACGGGCAACCCGAGTCCTTTTATCGGCTTACCCCCTCCGGGAGTACCGCTGAACTCTGTGTCTGTTGCTGCGTCCGGCCCTAGTGAAGCTGATATCACCTCACGTTTTTCCGGTTGCTGTATTATATATAATGAATACGGCCACGGATCTGGTATCCGTCTTTGCGCCTGTTCTGGGTAGTGATTAATGCTACCCGGTTCTCACAATGTCCTTTTTCTCTGTCCCTCTTCTCCTCAGGCCGGTGATTTAGGCCTGGAAACAGTCACAGGGCTGTTAGAGATTCAACTGTATGACCTCTCACTTTCAGCTCCTGAGCCCAACTGCCATTTCTTCTCTCAGACCAGAATGGATCAAGGGAAGCCTCTGGAGCTCCCCCTTCTGGCCGGAGGTGGTAGTACAGTATTGCTATCTTAGTATTTGTATTTATTGTCAGTAACTATTTTTGTGGCAAATACCCCTAGGGGTGCCACATCAGACTCCACACATAAGACCTCATGAGTTGAGAAGGATGTAAGACATTCAGTTTATACTATCCTACAAAACTTTGAGGACCCCACCAAGATGGTGAGCAGCAATGACGCCTTAATTAGCATCACCATCCCGCTTCTCTGCATTCTGAAAAGCTATATATAAGACCTCAGGAGTGGACATGGATGTCAGACATATGAACCATCATTCAATACTTTGAGGACTGCACCAAGATGGTGAGCGGCGATGATGCCATAATTAGTGTCACCATCCTGCTTCTCTGTATTCTGAAAACCTCTCTGCTCACAATTAAAGAGGATGCATTGCAGGTGGTCGTCCAGTTGGTGAGGACACGGTGTACTAAAATGTTGCAGTACCAGAGGGCCCTTGTAGCAGAATTACTTAGAAAATTCCCATGTGAGAATGCTGGCAGCAGACGCCAGAGTTTGTTGTACAACCAAGGAGTTCAAGCGAGAGAGACAGAAGTACAATACAGCTCAGGCAAGGGAACAATGGCATAGTTCTGGGACAGTTTTCTCAGACCGTCCCATCATGGTGGCACAGAGGCAAGGGGTGCTGTCATGAAAAGTGAAATGTTTGGGAAGATGCTGAGGGAGTACCTTGCAGATCGTACAAACGTCCTCTGGGATTCATCTGTGCCTTTTAATTATTGGGTATCCAAGCTGGACACTTGGCATGGACTGTCTCTCTACGCCTTGGAGGTCCTGGCCTGCCCTGCTGATAGCGTTCTGTCAGAGTGGGTTTTTAGTCGCCCTGGTGGAATTATAACAGATAAGTGCATCCGCTTATCAACTGAAAATGCTATAACAGGAAAGAAGAGAAATCCATCTCCGGAAGTAAAATAAAAAATTCTTTAATTCAAAATTTTAAAAACATAAAAGAAAAAGGGAAAAATGGCTGCTGGACATGAGCCTTGTGATTACCAGAGGAGAAATGCCATAAGTAACTGAACGCGTTTCGAACACGTGTAGTGGTTTTAGTCCTCAGTATATTCAGCATGAAGCAGAGACACTTGTCCTCTTTCAAGGACTGTGAAAGCATCAAAAGGGGTGAGCTGAATTTTCCTTTTTTGTCAAACTGAAAATGCTAACAGGCTAGCTCTTATAAAAATGAACAAGGGCTGGATTGGGAAAGACTTCTGTACACCACCAAGTGAAAACAGCGAAACATAACGTCTAATACATTCTCTTTTTTGGGAGGTGTATTCTCATGCACCTCTTCAGATCCACACATGGGTATATGCCTCCAGATTTGTTCTGTTTGTTGTTATTTTCCTCCTTATCCTCATCCTTATCATCCACAACCAGAAGAACACCAGGGTGAACGGATTCCGTGATGCCAAAGTCACAATCTTTTTTGTGCAAGGATGTTTTTCCTGATGCCCGTTACTAATTGGAAACCAAAACAAATGTTACTTTCACATGGGGAAATGTCATGAAAAAGAGATGAACGTCTATTATTCCCATTTATTCTTATATTTTCTATTTTCCCTATCTCTGGACAGTCCTCAAATGCAGTAGTGTATACCTCTACAATACAAAATAATTCAAAGACTTTTATATTATATTTTTATTTACAGCCCTGTCTCTGAGCTGTTGCTAGGGACAAACATATCTCTTTGGACACATTCTGGCTTCAAATCTATGAACCTGTGTTCGCCCCTCCCTTTTGTTATTTACCGTATATACTCGAGTATAAGCCGAGATTTTCAGCCCATTTTTTTGGGCTGAAAGTCCCCCTCTCGGCTTATACTCGAGTCATATACCCGGGTGTCGGCAGGTGAGGCGGAGCTGGGGCTGTGTAGTCATACTTACCTGCTGCGGCGCGGTCCCTGCAGTCCCTGGCTTCTCCGGCGCTGCAGATTCTTCCTGTACTGAGCGGTCACATGGCACCGCTCATTACAGAAATGAATAGGCGGCTCCACCCCCATAGGGGAGGAGCCGCATATTCATTGCTGTAAATGATCGGTGCCATGTGACCGCTCAATTACAGGAAGAAGCTGCAGCGCCGGAGAAGCCAGGGACTGCAGGGACCGCGCCGCAGCAGGTAAGGGGAGCGCAGCGCTATAATTACCTTCTCCTCGCTCCGGTGCGGCTCCGTTTGCGGCGTCCTCTAGCAGTGACGCTCAGGTTAGAGGGCGCTGTGACGTAGTCAGTGCGCGCCCTCTGCTGAGCGTCAGTGCTGGAGACGGAGCCGCAGAGGAGCAGGTAATTATTGAAAGCGCCGGCGTCCTGAGAAGAGAGGTGAGTATGTGATTTTTTTTTTTTATTGCAGCCGCATTCTATATGGCACAGCTTTATAAGGAGCACCTATGGGGCCATAATCAAAGGTGCAGAGCATATATGGCACAGCATTATAAGGAGCACCTATGGGGCCATAATCAAAGGTGCAGAGCATATATGGCACAGCATTATAAGGGGCATCTATGGAGCCATAATCAAAGGTGCAGAGCATATATGGCACAGCATTATAAGGAGCATTTATGGGGCCATAATCAAAGGTGCAGAGCATATATGGCACAGCATTATAAGGAGCATTTATGGGGCCATAATCAAAGGTGCAGAGCATAGATGGCACAGCATTATAAGGAGCATCTATGGGGCCATAATCAACGGTGCAGAGCATATATGGCACAGCATTATAAGGAGCATTTATGGGGCCATAATCAAAGGTGCAGAGCATATATGGCATAGCATTATAAGGAGCATCTATGGGGCCATAATCAAAGGTGCAGAGCATTATATATGGCACAGCATTATAAGGAGCATCTATGGGGCCATAATCAACGGTGCAGAGCATTCTATATGGCACAGCTTTATAAGGAGCATCTATGGGGCAATAATGAACGGTGCAGAGCATTCTATATGGCACAGTTGTATATGGAGCATCTATGGGGCAATAATGAACGATATGGAGGATCTATTTTTATTTTTGAAATTCACCGGTAGCTGCTGCATTTTCTACCCTAGGCTTATACTCGAGTCAATAAGTTTTCCCAGTTTTTTGTGGCAAAATTAGGGGGGTCGGCTTATACTCGGGTCGGCTTATACTCGAGTATATACGGTACTTTCATTGGTGGATTCACATTTTTTATTTATTTGTTTTATATTTCATTATGATTTATCTGTATGTCTCCTCATTCTCCACCACTAGATCACCAGGCTTAAAGTCTTCTGTGCTGCTACAGACAGTCAGTTTTTTGCCAAGGGTGTCTATGACACCCATAGAATATTTTTTTTAAATGTAGCCCCATGGGGAAATGTTTGTTATCCCATACACTTAGTGTATGGGCATGACAAGTCTAGGAGACATGATCCTTTAAATTGGGATTAGTTTTTAATGAGGCCTTCCTCCACCTCTCATCATTTTCAAACACTAGATCACCAGGGTTCACGTGTTCCGTGCTACTACAGACAGTCAATTTTTTGGCATGGGTGTCTGTGATCGCCATGAAATATATTTTAAAAATTTAATTTACTCCCCATGGGCAAATGCTTTTCAAGCCATGCACTTCATTACAAGTCTCAGAGACCCACACCCCTACATTGGGCCTACTTCTTAACTCGGTTTCCTGCAATGTCTCTTCCTTATGTGCCACTAGGGTTGAGCGACCTTGACCTTTTTAGAGTCGAGCCGTGTTTAGCGAAACCCGACTATCTTTTAAATAAAATAAAAAGATTTTTTCAGGGAGAATTTAGAAACCAAATAAAAAAAAAATAGGCATTCTATGGCCCACTAAGTGAGAGATGGCACACACAGGAGTCAGGAGTGGCACACAAGCCCAGAGGCCAATATTTATCTCCCACTGATTGATTTATTGATTTTTTCAGGTAGAATTTAGAACCCAAATCAAGCAAAAAAATAAATAGGCTTTCTATGGCCCACAATTTGAGAGAGAGAGAGAGATGGCACACCCAGGAGTCAAGACTGGCACACAAGCAGAAAGGGCAATATTAATCTCTCACTGTTTTTTTTTTTTTTTCAGGGAGTCTTTAGAAACAAAATAAAATAAAATGATTTTTTCATGAAGAATTTAGAAAACAAATAAAATAAAATGATTTTTTCAGGGACAATTTAGAAACCAAATAAAGAAAAAAAAAAGGCTTTCTATGGCCCACTGAGTGAGAGATGGCACACACAGGAGTCAGGAGTGGCACACAAGCCCAGAGGCCAATATTTTTCTCCCACTGATTGATGTAGTGATTTTTTCAGGTAGATTTTGGAACCCAAATCAAGCAAAAAAAAAATAGGCTTTCTATGGCCCACAATTTGAGAGAGAGAGAGATGGCACACCCAGGAGTCAAGACTGGCACTCAAGCAGAAAGGGCAATATTAATCTCCCACTGATTTTTTTTTTTTTTCAGGGAGACTTTAGAAACAAAATAAAATAAAATGATTTTTTCATGAAGAATTTAGAAACCAAATAAAATAAAATGATTTTTTCAGGGACAATTTAGAAACCAAATAAAAAAAAAAAAAGGCTTTCTATGGCCCACTGAGTGAGAGATGGCACACACAGGAGTCAGGAGTGGCACACAAGCCCAGAGGCCAATATTTTTCTCCCACTGATTGATTTATTGATTTTTTCAGGTAGGATTTAGAACCCAAATCAAGCAAAAAAATAAATAGGTTTTCTATGGCCCACTGAGTGAGAGATGGCACACACAGGAGTCAGGAGTGGCACACAAGCCCAGAGGCCAATATTTTTCTCCCACTAATTGATCTAGTGATTTTTTCAGGTAGATTTTAGAACCCAAATCAAGCAACAAAAATAAATAGGCTTTCTATGGCCCATTGAGTGAGAGATGGCACACCCAGGAGTCAAGACTGGCACACAAGCAGAAAGGGCAATATTAATCTCCCACTGTTTTTTTTTTTTTTAGGGAGTCTTTAGAAACAAAATAAAATAAAATGATTTTTTCATGAAGAATTTAGAAAACAAATAAAATAAAATGATTTTTTCAGGGACAATTTAGAAACCAAATAAAGAAAAAAAAAAGGCTTTCTATGGCCCACTGAGTGAGAGATGGCACACACAGGAGTCAGGAGTGGCACACAAGCCCAGAGGCCAATATTTTTCTCCTGTGACGCCCAGGAGACCGGGATACCCAGCAACGGACCAATGGAGTCTGTCTCTTGAGGGGGATGTCACGGGTGGCTTGACCCGGTGCTGTGGCCTCAGGCAATGCACAGTGTAAGGGGTATCATGAGGGGACAGGCACTTACTTGATCAGCAGCAGGTTCTCCCAGCGGTGACGATCTCGATCCTGGATAGATGGCTATTGTCCAAATGAAAGACTGAGGCACTGAAACGTTTAACCAGTTTACTTTAACATAAAAGGATTTACAACCAGTCCTGTCACCGGAGTCTGTATGGGAACTCTGAGTTACTTTGACCCTGCCGGGGTCTTCGCCTCTTATTGTGCGCAATTTCTGTGTGGCCCTGCTGCTGTATGTGAACTGGCTGCCGACCCAATCTGTCCCCTCCGGGTCCTGGTTCGACGGGCAACCCGAGTCCTTTTATCGGTTTACCCCCTCTGGGAGTACCGCTGAACTCTGTGTCTGTTGCTGCATCCGACCCTAGTGAAGCTGATATCACCTCACGTTTTTCCGGTTGCTGTATTATATATAATGAATACAGCCACGGATCCGGTATCCGTCTTTGCGCCTGTTCTGGGTAGTGATTAATGCTACCCGGTTCTCACAATGTCCTTTTTCTCTGTCCCTCTTCTCCTCAGGCCGGTGATTTAGGCCTGGTAACAGTCACAGGGCTGTTAGAGATTCAACTGTATGACCTCTCACTATCAGCTCCTTGGCCCAACTGCCATTTCTTCTCTCAGACCAGAATGGATCAAGGGGAGTCTCTGGAGCTCCCCCTTCTGGCCGGAGGTGGTAGTGCAGTCTTGTTATTTTAGTATTTGTACTTACTGTCAGTAACTATTTTTGTGGCAAATACCCCTAGGGGTGCCACATTCCCCCTTAGTTAAGAACAGTACTCCGGGACTGTGGGACAATAACATTTTGAAATAACAATTAATATGTACAGAGTCTTAAAAATGAAAAGTTGCAAAAACCACTCAAGGAAACAAAAATAGAGTTCTGTAAAAAAGTCACTTCAAATAGCGTCCATTAATACAGTTCTATCCTTGAAGGTATTAGGAAAGGCACTGTACTTAGTGTCCAGGAATTTAGTTCCATTTTTCCAACGAAGTTGTCAATATAAAGTCTAAAGAAAGTTCAAAAAGAGCAAAAAGCAAAGTTCAAAAAGCAGTCTTTCCGGAGCTTTGATTTAGTGCCTCCGGGCTGATAACAAGTTCAAGAATATGCAAGAAGTTCATACAGACAAGTCTCTGTAGGTACTGGGCTTAAACGATGCAGAATGATAACAATGACTATAGTTTTATAATTGGTAATCTGCATACCTGGCCGGTAATTGACCCTGGGTACTACGCTGTGATCTACGTAATAGCGGTGTCTCTTCATGTGGTGTACTACTGTCTACTGCGGATGTAGTATCTGCCCGCTCTGCTAAAGATAATTCCACGACTATGGAGTTGGCAAGTCCACCGTGAATGGGATTACTCTGACCAGGAATCTGTTCTTCCTGGCCTAGAACCTCCTGTAGTACGGGGTCAGCCTCTTCCTGTCTTGGGACTTCTGGTATTGGGTTCGGTGTTGGGTAAAAGGCCACCATGGGAACCACTACTGCACCATGGTATGTTAGTAGGGTTTTGGGAAAGTCTCCTATACAGGTGTGATACACTTCCTCTTCTTTTTCCTTTACTGGTTGAACCTGTATGGGTTGAATAACTTCTGGTTCTGGCTGGACAACGTCTGGCTCTTTCAATGCTTCCGGACACAATTTAAGATTGTCTTTTGACACTAGTACAGATGTTAAGCCTCCGTTTTTGCTAATGAGACACATTTTAGGATTATCCACTCTTGTTGGTAAAACTGTGTAGGGTACGGCTTCCCACTGATTGTCTAGTTTATTGGTTCGACGATTTCTCTTGAGCACTTGGTCACCCGGTCTTAATGGGGTCGCTAGAGCATTCTGGTTGAAAGTTCGCTCTTGTCTTTCTCTAGTTTGCTGAAGGCTTCTTTCCACACTCTCTTGCACTTGGCGATACTGCTTTTGCCGTATGATATCCCAATTGGAGTCTTGAACTTCTGCGTCTGGTTTCAGAATTCCCATTTCTAGATCGATTGGTAATTGGCCGGGTCTTGCACGCATAAGGTAAGCTGGGGTGCAGTTGGTGGAGCTCACCGGGACATGATTATACAGATCCACCAAGTCAGGCAATTTCTCTGGCCATTGATTCCTTTCTGTCTCAGGTAAAGTCTTTAGTAGGTCTATTACAATATGGTTCATCTTCTCGCATAAGCCGTTTGTTTGTGGATGATAGGCCGTCGTCCGGATCTTTTTGCAACCATACATATTACAGAATTCTCTGAAGATCTCTGATTCAAAGGCTGTACCTTGGTCGGTGAGAACCTGTTCCGGATATCCATGGGGTCTACAAAAGTACGTTTGGAACGCTTTGGCTGCTGTTTTTGCTGTCAGATCTTTTACGGGTACTACTACCAAGAAACGTGAATAATGGTCCACGATGGTCAAGGCATAGACATAGCCGGACCGGCTTGGTGTCAACTTCACGTGGTCCATGGCTACAAGTTCAAGTGGTTGTTTGGTGATTATGGGCTGCAGTGGTGCTCTTTGGTTCTTTTGATCGTTTCTTCTGAGGTTGCACGGGCCACAATTTCTGCACCACTGTTCGATTGATTTTCTCATCCCGACCCAATAAAATCTTTCTCTTAGAAGTACTTCTAACTTTTTCCAACCGAAGTGACCAGCACCATTATGGTAAGCTTCGAGGACCATCTTCACATCTTGTTTAGGCACAATAATCTGCCAAACCAATTCATGTGTTTTCGGATTGGTGTATCTTCTACAGAGCTTCCCTTGATACAGGAACATTTTGCCTCTCTCTTTCCAGAGTTGATGCGTCTCTTCTGGGGCATCCTCATAGGGATATGCACTTTGCTCAGTCAACAGTTCCTTCACCAACTTCACAGCCGGATTGCTGTCTTGGGTGTCAGCCCATCTATGGTGTGCTAACGGATTAAAATTCACCTCTTGTTGTTTCTGATAGGTACTTGACTGATGATGTTTTGCCTTGGGACGATGGAAGGCTGGTAGTTCAATTTCTTCAAGCTCCCCCGTTTCCTCTTCTACATCTCTCAAGTGTGGCATCCGGGATAGGGCATCGGCATTTCCATTCTTGCGACCTGCTCGATACTTGATTATGAAGTTGTAATTAGATAACCGGGCTATCCATCGCTGTTCTAACGCACCTAATTTGGCTGTGTCCAGGTGGGTCAACGGATTGTTGTCAGTATAGACAATAAATTCTGCAGCGGCCAAATAGTGTTTGAAACGCTCCGTCACAGCCCAAACTACTGCCAGTAGTTCCAATTTGAAGGAGCTGTAATTTTCTGAATTTCTTTCAGTAGGCCGGAGCTTTCTACTTGCAAAGGCGATGACTTTCTCCCGACCTCCTTGCTTTTGTGACAGCACCGCTCCTAGTCCCACATTACTGGCATCGGTGTAGAGGATGAAAGGTTTATGGTAATCTGGGTATGCCAGAACCTCTTCTCCGGTTAGTGCCTTCTTTAGTTGTTCAAAGGAATCTTCCCTTTCGTCGTTCCACTGAAAAGGAGGGTTTCGGTTTGAAGGTTTCTTCGTCTGCCCTACCAAGGTGTCTTGCAAGGGTGCTGCCAACTTGGTAAATCCTTTTATAAATCTGCGATAGTAACCCACCAATCCCAGGAATTGTCTCACTTCTTTTGCGCTGGTAGGTCTTGGCCAATCCCTTATGGCGCTTATTTTCTCGGGATCTGGTGCTACTCCCTCCGAACTTACGATGTGTCCCAGGTACTGTACCTTTGGCTTGAGAAGGTGACATTTGGATGGCTTGACTTTCATGCCATACCTGGATAAGGCTTCGAACACTTCTGCCAGGTCTATTAAGTGTTGTTCGTAAGTCTTTGAGTAGACGATCACATCATCTAGGTACAGGAGGACGGTCTCGAAGTTCTTGTGTCCGAGGCAGCATTCCATCAGCCGCTGGAAGGTACCGGATGCGTTGCAGAGTCCGAACGGCATGCGATTAAATTCACATAGACCCATTGGTGTGGTGAATGCCGTCTTTTCCTTATCTCTCTCAGCCACAGGGACTTGCCAATACCCGCTTGTTAAGTCTAAGGTGGAAAAATAATTAGCAGATTTCAAAGCAGTTAAGGACTCTTCTATCCTAGGCAAGGGGTAGGCGTCTTTATGGGTGATGTTATTAATCTTCCGGTAGTCTACGCACATTCTCATGGTTCCGTCCTTTTTTTTGACAATCACTAGAGGGGCCGCCCAGGGGCTACAGCTGTCTCTTATTACCCCGGCCTGTTTCATTTCCCTCAGCATATCTTTTGCACATTGATAGTGAGCGGGCGGTATGGGTCTATATCTTTCTTTTATTGGGGGATGGTCACCTGTGGGGATTGTGTGTTCTACCCCTTCTATCCGTCCGAAGTCCAATGGGTGTTTACTGAAGACTTGTTCATATTCCGTCACTAGCCTATACACCCCTTGTTTTTGATGGGTAGGTGTTGAATTTATGCCCACGTGTAGCTGTTGGCACCAATCCTCCATTTCTCCATCTGAGCCATTGCCTTCCACCTGACAGGTTGGTTCTAAGGGCTCAATGGTTGTGATGGCATTGTTGTCAACAGTATATAGCTTTGCCATTGTAGCATACCTTGGCAAAGTGACCTCTTCCTCTCCACAGTTCAAAAGTCGTACCGGCACTCGTCCTCGGTGTACCTCGACTGTCCCTCGTGCTGTGAGTATAGTGGGCCTGCTGTCGGTGTACACTGGTTCTATTAAGGCTTGATAATCTCGTCCCTTAGTACCAATGGCTGCTCTACACCATACCAGCATTTCTGTTTTTGGTGGGATTACAATAGACGTTGGATCACTTACCCTCACACTGCCGATTTCTCCACCTGCAACTTCTACCTGTTGCCTTAACATCAATACTTTTATTTCCCTCCGGAGAACTCTCTGCTGGCAGGATTGGGCAGTTTCAGCAATTTGCTGTAAGACAGAAATGACTTCGGAAAAGCAGTTCTCTAACACATTCATTCCTATCAATACAGTTGGTTCACAGTTCCGCCGGTCAACATCAACAACAATTATACCCTGTTTCTTCAGTTCTACTTTACCAATCTTTATGGTCATCTCCCTGAATCCTAGTTTCGGTACCAACTTACCATTACTGGCCCATATATCTAGTTCAACATCAGAGGGCCCTTTATCAATATCTGCATCAGCCCAGTACCTCTTATAAAGGATATACGGTATAGATGAAATCTGGGAACCTGTGTCCAGCAAAGCGTTGAGGGGAATTCCGTCCAGCACGATAGGGATAATGGGTCGTCCTCCGATGTACCTGTCGTGCCAGGGTGTTGGGCCTTGAAAGTTCATTCCTGCGAAGCGGCCCGCATTCCCAGGGGATTCCCGTTTAAATCACAATCTCGTGCAAAGTGGCCCGGCTGCTGGCAACGGCGGCAAATGGGCTGTCCATCTGGTTGGTAGCGGTCGCGGGGTCGTCCTCTCCATGTCGGGTATCTCCGGGGTCTCATCCATGGAACATCCTCTCTACAGTTTGCCAACTCCATCTTGTGTCCTCTCATCTCCTGCATGTTTTAGCCATTGAAGCAACAACATCAGCTAAAGAGTCAAGCTTTTGTTGAAGAGCCTCATTAGTACTGGGCCCCAGGGGCTTAGCAATGGCCCCAGACATAGCTGATGTCACTGGCACTCCCTGTTGTTGAGGTGCCTCTGCCATGGGTTGCGCAGGATCCTGATCCCGAGGTGCCTCTGCCAGCTGGAGACGTATAGCGCTCTCCTTTAATTGGGCAAATGTCAATTCAGGGTTCTTAAAAACAAGCATGTTCACATGCCCCCGGTGAGAAGGGGTGTAGAGTCCCTCAATAAATTGATCTCTTAGCAGTTTATCCGCTCCGGTGTTAATAATGGGTTCAGCCAGTGTAAGTGATTTAAGGGCTTCCTGCAGGTTTAAGGCAAAGTCTCTCACGCCCTCATTAGCTTTTTGTTTGCAACTAAAGAATCGTATTTTAGCTTTGCTGCTGGCCGTGGTTTCAAATGTAGCTTTTAATCCAGCAAATATGCGTTTAACAGTGCCTTTTAGATCAGCTGCCCATGCTGTGACTTCTCGCTTAGCATGGCCACTTAACTGCATCATCAGGAGACTAACACGCTGAACTTCACCCATGGGGAACATGTTAAAATGGGCCAGCATCTTTTCTCTGAAATCGTCAAGGGTATTAGGCTCACCTTCATACATTGGAAGCCATGGGCCACCCGGGGTATATGGCATCAGCACCGGCATGATGGGCGCCACTCCTTGCACCGCTGCGCTGCCGAACTCTCTATTGACACTCTGTCTTTCAGCTGCATTAGCGTTGCCGAGTGCTGCGGCGTCTCCGTGCTGCGACATACTGTGCCCCCTTAGTTAATCCGGACCCTTCCGGTCCTCCGCTTCCGTCGGGATAGTGTAGATTCGTTCCGCTGTGCAGCAGGATCGATTTTCCCCTTGCTCTGATGTCAGAGCGCTCAGCTTGGTGCCGCCCACAATGACACGCCCCCTGCTGCTCCCACCCACCGCGCTCTGTAATGGCGGATTCTGAAGTTTTTCAGTTAGACTGGGGCTCAGGTGATGGCGTAGCTCAATTAACAGTCTCGTGCCTAACGGTTATGAAGTGATTACCTCAGGGGATGGCGGCCATCTTTACTCCATTATAACCAATGGGGAAAGTCACTTTCAATAGTTTTCAATGGGGAATGGATTTTTCTTTAATAAAGTCAATTTTCAAGATTTTTCATCCCAGTTTTCACAGTTTTGGGCTCCAATCACGGCACACAATACCCGGTATACGGGCTGGCTAGATCCTGTTCGTGACGCCAATTGTGACGCCCAGGAGACCGGGATACCCAGCAACGGACCAATGGAGTCTGTCTCTTGAGGGGGATGTCACGGGTGGCTTGACCCGGTGCTGTGGCCTCAGGCAATGCACAGTGTAAGGGGTATCATGAGGGGACAGGCACTTACTTGATCAGCAGCAGGTTCTCCCAGCGGTGACGATCTCGATCCTGGATAGATGGCTATTGTCCAAATGAAAGACTGAGGCACTGAAACGTTTAACCAGTTTACTTTAACATAAAAGGATTTACAACCAGTCCTGTCACCGGAGTCTGTATGGGAACTCTGAGTTACTTTGACCCTGCCGGGGTCTTCGCCTCTTATTGTGCGCAATTTCTGTGTGGCCCTGCTGCTGTATGTGAACTGGCTGCCGGCCCAATCTGTCCCCTCCGGGTCCTGGTTCGACGGGCAACCCGAGTCCTTTTATCGGTTTACCCCCTCTGGGAGTACCGCTGAACTCTGTGTCTGTTGCTGCATCCGACCCTAGTGAAGCTGATATCACCTCACGTTTTTCCGGTTGCTGTATTATATATAATGAATACAGCCACGGATCCGGTATCCGTCTTTGCGCCTGTTCTGGGTAGTGATTAATGCTACCCGGTTCTCACAATGTCCTTTTTCTCTATCCCTCTTCTCCTCAGGCCGGTGATTTAGGCCTGGTAACAGTCACAGGGCTGTTAGAGATTCAACTGTATGACCTCTCACTATCAGCTCCTTGGCCCAACTGCCATTTCTTCTCTCAGACCAGAATGGATCAAGGGGAGTCTCTGGAGCTCCCCCTTCTGGCCGGAGGTGGTAGTGCAGTCTTGCTATTTTAGTATTTGTACTTACTGTCAGTAACTATTTTTGTGGCAAATACCCCTAGGGGTGCCACACTCCCACTGATTGATGTAGTGATTTTTTCAGGTAGATTTTGGAACCCAAATCAAGCAAAAAAAAAATAGGCTTTCTATGGCCCACAATTTGAGAGAGAGAGAGATGGCACACCCAGGAGTCAAGACTGGCACTCAAGCAGAAAGGGCAATATTAATCTCCCACTGATTTTTTTTTTTTCAGGGAGACTTTAGAAACAAAATAAAATAAAATGATTTTTTCATGAAGAATTTAGAAACCAAATAAAATAAAATGATTTTTTCAGGGACAATTTAGAAACCAAATAAAAAAAAAAAAAAGGCTTTCTATGGCCCACTGAGTGAGAGATGGCACACACAGGAGTCAGGAGTGGCACACAAGCCCAGAGGCCAATATTTTTCTCCCACTGATTGATTTATTGATTTTTTCAGGTAGGATTTAGAACCCAAATCAAGCAAAAAAATAAATAGGTTTTCTATGGCCCACTGAGTGAGAGATGGCACACACAGGAGTCAGGAGTGGCACACAAGCCCAGAGGCCAATATTTTTCTCCCACTAATTGATCTAGTGATTTTTTCAGGTAGATTTTAGAACCCAAATCAAGCAACAAAAATAAATAGGCTTTCTATGGCCCATTGAGTGAGAGATGGCACACACAGGAGTCAGGAGTGGCACACAAGCCCAGAGGCCAATATTTTTCTCCCACTGATTGATGTAGTGATTTTTTCAGGTAGATTTTAGAACCCAAATCAAGCAAAAAAATAAATAGGCTTTCTATGGCCCACTGAGTGAGAGATGGCACACACAGGAGTCAGGAGTGGCACACAAGCCCAGAGGCCAATATTTTTCTCCCACTGATTGATTTATTGATTTTTTCAGGTAGGATTTAGAACCCAAATCAAGCAAAAAAATAAATAGGTTTTCTATGGCCCACTGAGTGAGAGATGGCACACACAGGAGTCAGGAGTGGCACACAAGCCCAGAGGCCAATATTTTTCTCCCACTAATTGATCTAGTGATTTTTTCAGGTAGATTTTAGAACCCAAATCAAGCAACAAAAATAAATAGGCTTTCTATGGCCCATTGAGTGAGAGATGGCACACACAGGAGTCAGGAGTGGCACACAAGCCCAGAGGCCAATATTTTTCTCCCACTGATTGATGTAGTGATTTTTTCAGGTAGATTTTAGAACCCAAATCAAGCAAAAAAATAAATAGGCTTTCTATGGCCCACTGAGTGAGAGATGGCACACACAGGAGTCAGGAGTGGCACACAAGCCCAGAGGCCAATATTTTTCTCCCACTGATTGATTTATTGATTTTTTCAGGTAGGATTTAGAATCCAAATCAAGCAAAAAAATAAATAGGCTTTCTATGGCCCACTGAGTGAGAGATGGCACACACAGGAGTCAGGAGTGGCACACAAGCCCAGAGGCCAATATTTTTCTCCCACTGATTGATGTAGTGATTTTTTCAAGTAGATTTTAGAACCCAAATCAAGCAAAAAAATAAATAGGTTTTCTATGGCCCACTGAGTGAGAGATGGCACACACAGGGATGGCACTCTAGCAGAAATGCCAATCTTAATCTCCCACAAAAAAAAAATAAAAACAGGGACTGTCCTACAATTACTATCTCCCTGCAGTAATCTCAGCCTGGTATGGCAGGCAGCAATAAGGAGTGGACTGATGCACAAATTAAATAAAAAGTGTGGACAAACAAAAAAGATAGCTGTGCAGAACGGAAGGAACAACAGGATTTGTGCTTTGAAAAAAGCAGTTGGTTTGCACAGCGGCGTACACACAGCAATGCAGCTATCAGGGAGCCTTCTAGGGCAGCCCAATGAGCTACAGCGCTGAGAAAAAAAAAATGTAGCTTCCACTATCCCTGCACACCGAAGGTGGTGTTGGACAGTGGAAATCGCTACAGCACAAGCGGTTGGGTGTGCACCACCACCGCCAGAGACACTTTATTGTACTATGAGGGACCCAGTGGCAGTGCCGTCGACCAAAAGCAGGCACACCCACCTCTTCAGACAAACAGCACTCTCACGGGTGCTTGCGCCAAGTCGCGACACCACGGCCCCGTGTGGGGAGTTTGGCCATTTAGGGAGGTGTAAACATGTCGTATGCTGGACAATCAGCTGCAGCAAATTAGACATTAGAAAAGTAATTCACAGTAGTCCACAGGCAAGAGCTTTTCATAGGAAAGCTAGGTGTCTGCCGGGCAAGGTGGGGCAAAAGAATTCGAAATCCAGTTGTGGTTCATTTTAATGAATGTTAGATCATCATCACACACCCAGGAGTCAAGACTGGCACACAAGCAGAAAGGGCAATATTAATCTCCCACTGTTTTTTTTTTCAGGGAGACTTTAGAAACAAAATAAAATAAAATGATTTTTTCATGAAGAATTTAGAAAACAAATAAAATAAAATGATTTTTTCAGGGACAATTTAGAAACCAAATAAAGAAAAAAAAAGGCTTCCTATGGCCCACTGAGTGAGAGATGGCACACACAGGAGTCAGGAGTGGCACACAAGCCCAGAGGCCAATATTTTTCTCCCACTGATTGATGTAGTGATTTTTTCAGGTAGATTTTGGAACCCAAATCAAGCAAAAAAAAAAAATAGGCTTTCTATGGCCCACAATTTGAGAGAGAGAGAGAGATGGCACACCCAGGAGTCAAGACTGGCACACAAGCAGAAAGGGCAATATTATTATTATTATTATTATTTATTATTATAGCGCCATTTATTCCATGGCGCTTTACATGTGAGGAGGGGTATACATAATAAAACAAGTACAATAATCTTGAAAAATACAAGTCACAACTGGTACAGGAGGAGAGAGGACCCTGCCCGCGAGGGCTCACAATCTACAAGGGATGGGTGAGGATACAGTAGGTGAGGGTAGAGCTGGCCGTGCAGCGGTTTGGTCAATCGGTGGTTACTGCAGGTTGTAGGCTTGTCGGAAGAGGTGGGTCTTCAGGTTCTTTTTGAAGGTTTCGATGGTAGGCGAGAGTCTGATATGTTGTGGTAGAGCATTCCAGAGTAGGGGGGATGCACGAGAGAAATCTTGTATGCGATTGTGGGAAGAGGAGATAATAGGGGAGTAGAGAAGGAGATCTTGTGAGGATCGGAGGTTGCGTGCAGGAAAGTACCGGGAGACGAGGTCACAGATGTATGGAGGAGACAGGTTGTGGATGGCTTTATATGTCATGGTTAGGCTTTTGTACTGGAGTCTCCGGGTGATGGGGAGCCAGTGCAGGGATTGACAGAGGGGAGAGGCCGGGGAATAGCGGGGGGACAGGTGGATTAGTCGGGCAGCAGAGTTTAGAATAGATTGGAGGGGTGCAAGAGTGTTAGAGGGGAGGCCACAGAGCAGGAGGTTACAGTAGTCAAGGCGGGAGATGATGAGGGCATGGACTAGGGTTTTTGCAGATTCTTGGTTTAGGAATGTGCGGATCCGTGAAATATTTTTGAGTTGGAGGCGGCAGGAAGTGGAAAGGGTTTGGATATGTGGTTTAAAGGAGAGATCAGTGTCAAGGATTACCCCAAGACAGCGGGCTTGTGGGACTGGGGAGAGTGGGCAGCCGTTTACTGTAATGGATAGGTTCGTTGGGGAGATCGCGTGAGATGGGGGAAAGATGATGAATTCTGTTTTGTCCATGTTAAGTTTTAGAAATCTAGTGGAGAAGAAGGATGAAATAGCAGACAGACATTGAGGGATTCTGGTTAGTAGGGAGGTGATATCTGGTCCAGAGATGTAGATCTGTGTGTCGTCAGCATAGAGATGATACTGAAAGCCGTGAGATTCTATGAGCTGTCCCAGGCCAAAGGTGTAGATGGAGAAGAGCAGGGGTCCTAGAACTGAACCTTGCGGGACTCCGACAGATAGGGGGCGAGGTGAGGAGGTGGTGTGTGAGTGGGAGACGCTGAATGTACGGTCAGTTAGGTATGATGAGATCCAGGATAGGGCCAATTCTGTGATGCCAAGGGATGAGAGGGTCTGCAGCAGCAGGGAATGGTCCACTGTGTCAAAGGCAGAGGACAGGTCCAGGAGGAGGAGGACAGAGTAGTGTCGCTTGCTCTTGGCGGTTAATAGGTCATTGGTGACCTTAGTTAGGGCAGTTTCAGTGGAGTGGTGTGACCGGAAGCCTGATTGAAAGCGGTCGAAGAAGGAGCAGGAAGATAGATGGGAGGACAGTTCAGTATGGACATGTTGTTCCAGTAGTTTTGAGGCAAAGGGGAGAAGTGATATAGGGCGATAGCTAGATACAGAGGATGGGTCAAGAGAGGGCTTTTTGAGGATAGGTGTGATTGTGGCATGTTTAAAGCTTGAGGGGAAAATGCCAGTTGTTAGTGATAGGTTAAAGAGATGGGTTAGGGTTGGGATGAAGACTGTGGTGAGGTTTGGGATGAAGTGGGATGGGAGTGGGTCAAGTGCACAGGTGGTGAGATGCGATCTTGAGAGTAGAGTGGAGAGTCCGTCTTCTGTAATGGTGGAGAAGTTGGTTTTGGAGGTGGAGGGCTGGGTAGTTGGGAGGAAGGGTTCTGGGGGTTGTTTACTAAAATTGTCTCTGATGATCTCAATTTTCTGCTTGAAAAATGAGGCGAAGTCTTCAGCTGAGATGAGTGGGGAGGGAGGAGGTGCTGGGGGACGGAGGAGAGAGTTGAAGGTGTTGAATAACTGTTTGGGGTTGTGAGACAGGGAGGATATGAGAGATGAGAAGTAGGTTTGTTTTGCTGTGGCGAGCATGGTTTTGAAAGCAGTGAGGGACTGTTTGAATGCGATGAAGTGCTCGATGGAGTGGGATCTTTTCCATCTGCGCTCAGCAGCTCTGGAAGCTCGCCTCAGTTCTTTTGTCATGCTGGTGTGCCAGGGTTGTCTGTTGATTTTGCGAGCTTTGGTATGTGTGAGAGGGGCAAGAGATTCCAAAGCTGCAGCTATTGTGGTGTTATATAGAGCGGCAGCATCATCCGCATTGTGTAGGGAGCTTATGTCTGTGAGAGGGAGGAGGGATTCAGAGAGTGAGTGAAGATCAAGGTGTTTAAGATTTCTGCGAGGGTGTGAGAGTTTGTGGGGTGGGGGTTGTAGACAAGGAGTGGAAAGGGAAGAGAATGTAAGTAGGTTGTGGTCAGAAAGAGGAAGAGGTGAGTTTGAGAGGTTAGATAGGGAGCAGAGGCGGGTGAGAATGAGGTCCAGTGTGTGACCATCTTTGTGGGTGGCTGTAGAAGACCATTGAGTGAGGCCAAAGGAGGAAGTGAGAGATAGAAGTTTAGTGGCAGCTGAGAGGGAAGTGTCAATGGGGATGTTGAAGTCGCCCATGATGATAGTGGGGATGTCAGCGGCGAGGAAGTGGAGTAGCCAGGTGGTGAAGTGGTCGAAGAAGGTGGTGGCTGGCCCTGGGGGACGGTAGATGACAGCCAGTTGGAGGTTGGAGGGGGAGTAGATGCGCACAGAGTGCACCTCAAAGGAAGGGAGGATAACAGAGGGTGGCAGTGGGATTGGGGTGAAGGAGCAGTTATCTGACAGGAGAAAACCAACTCCTCCGCCATGCTTGCTGCTGGGGCGGGGTGTGTGAGAAAGGTGGAAGCCACCGTAAGAGAGTGCCGCAGGGGAGGCTGTGTCAGAAGGGGTGAGCCAGGTTTCAGTGATGCCGAGGAAGGAGAGTTTGTTATTGATAAAGAGGTCATGGATAAATGGAAGTTTATTGCAGACAGAGCGTGCGTTCCATAGTGCTCCAGATAGGGAAATTGGGGGAGTGGGGGCAGGATGAATGAGTATGAGGTTACTGTGGTTGCGAGGACGTGTAGAGGATCGTGGCAGGGGATTTGAAATGAGTGTGGGGATGTGATGAGGAGGGCCAGGATTTGGGGATATGTCGCCAGCAATGAGGAGCAGCAGACAGAGCGTTAGAAGGTGTGAGCTGGATAGGTCATGATGTGGCCGTGTGTGCCTGGCGAGAAAGGATTGTATGTGGAGGAATAGTTCTGTGGAGGAGGTGAGATGACTGGGGAGGATGGAGGGAGAAATGACTAGTTCTTTACTGGGTGGAGGGACTACAGGAGATAGGAAGAAATAGAGTAGTATGGGGGTGAATGTGAAAAGAAACCGAAACATTATAGTGGTTTTCTATTCCTTTACCTTCCAGTCAATTCCAGTCCAATTCTAGTCTAATTCATAGCAATTAAAAAACTGCAATTTAAAAATGCAATTTCTAAGATGGTCAGACACGTCTGGTCAGACTCCTGGCTATGAATTTATGGGCACCTAAGGGCTCACAGCTGAGAGGGAGGATGTGGGCGTGTGTGTCTAGAGCACATGTTCACAGTTAAGCCAGGTCATAAAGAGGGGGTGGGGTAGATGGCCACTCAGGTATGCAAGCAAGAAGCAAGGGAAGTGAAATACGAATGGATAGAAAACAATGGGTAAGCAAAGCGTACCAGGTGGGAATTATATGCAGTTCACATAAACACACATTGCAGGAAAGGCAGAGTAGATGGACAGCAGCATACCAGGTGGGAATTATATGCAGTTCACATAAACACACATTGCAGGAAAGGCAGAGTAGATGGACAGCAGCATACCAGGTGGGAATTATATGCAGTTCACATAAACACACATTGCAGGAAAGGCAGAGTAGATGGACAGCAGCATACCAGGTGGGAATTATATGATATTAATTAATTAATTAATATTAATTAATATTAATCTCCCACTTATTTTTTTTTTTTCAGGGAGACTTTAGAAACAAAATAAAATAAAATGATTTTTTCATGAAGAATTTAGAAACCAAATAAAATAAAATGATTTTTTTCAGGGACAATTTAGAAGCCAAATAAAAAAAAAAAAAGGCTTTCTATGGCCCACTGAGTGAGAGATGGCACACACAGGAGTCAGGAGTGGCACACAAGCCCAGAGGCCAATATTTTTCTCTCACTGATTGATTTATTGATTTTTTCAGGTAGGATTTAGAACCCAAATCAAGCAAAAAAATAAATAGGTTTACTATGGCCCACTGAGTGAGAGATGGCACACACAGGAGTCAGGAGTGGCACACAAGCCCAGAGGCCAATATTTTTCTCCCACTGATTGATGTAGTGATTTTTTCAGGTAGATTTTAGAACCCAAATCAAGCAAAAAAATAAATAGGCTTTCTATGGCCCACTGAGTGAGAGATGGCACACACAGGAGTCAGGAGTGGCACACAAGCCCAGAGGCCAATATTTTTCTCCAACTGATTGATGTAGTGATTTTTTCAGGTAGATTATAGAACCCAAATCAAGCAACAAAAATAAATAGGCTTTCTATGGCCCACTGAGTGAGAGATGGCACACACAGGAGTCAGGAGTGGCACACAAGCCCAGAGGCCAATATTTTTCTCCCACTGATTGATGTAGTGATTTTTTCAGGTAGATTTTAGAACCCAAATCAAGCAAAAAAATAAATAGGCTTTCTATGGCCCACTGAGTGAGAGATGGGACAAACAGGAGTCAGGAGTGGCACACAAGCCCAGAGGCCAATATTTTTCTCCCACTGATTGATTTATTGATTTTTTCAGGTAGGATTTAGAACCCAAATCAAGCAAAAAAATAAATAGGCTTTCTATGGCCCACTGAGTGAGAGATGGCACACACAGGAGTCAGGAGTGGCACACAAGCCCAGAGGCCAATATTTTTCTCCCACTGATTGATGTAGTGATTTTTTCAGGTAGATTTTAGAACCCAAATCAAGCAAAAAAATAAATAGGCTTTCTATGGCCCACTGAGTGAGAGATGGCACACACAGGAGTCAGGAGTGGCACACAAGCCCAGAGGCCAATATTTTTCTCCCACTGATTGATGTAGTGATTTTTTCAGGTAGATTTTAGAACCCAAATCAAGCAAAAAAATAAATAGGCTTTCTATGGCCCACTGAGTGAGAGATGGCACACACAGGAGTCAGGAGTGGCACACAAGCCCTGAGGCCAATATTTTTCTCCCACTGATTGCTGTAGTGATTTTTTCAGGTAGATTTTAGAACCCAAATCAAGCAAAAAAATAAATAGGCTTTCTATGGCCCACTTAGTGAGAGATGGCACACACAGGAGTCAGGAGTGGCACACAAGCCCAGAGGCCAATATTTTTCTCCCACTGATTGATGTAGTGATTTTTTCAGGTAGATTTTAGAACCCAAATCAAGCAAAAAAATAAATAGGCTTTCTATGGCCCACTGAGTGAGAGATGGCACACACAGGGATGGCACTCTAGCAGAAATGCCAATCTTCATCTCCCACAAAAAAAAAAAATAAAAACAGGGACTGTCCTTCAATTACTATCTCCCTGCAGTAATCTCAGCCTGGTATGGCAGGCAGCAATAAGGAGTGGACTGATGCACAAATTAAATAAAAAGTGTGGACAAACAAAAAAGATAGCTGTGCAGAACGGAAGGAACATCAGGATTTGTGCTTTGAAAAAAGCAGTTGGTTTGCACAGCGGCGTACACACAGCAATGCAGCTATCAGGGAGCCTTCTAGGGCAGCCCAATGAGCTACAGCGCTGAGAAAAAAAAATGTAGCTTCCACTATCCCTGCACACCGAAGGTGGTGTTGGACAGTGGAAATCGCTACAGCACAAGCGGTTTGGTGGTTAATGGACCCTGCCTAACGCTATCCCTGCTTCTGACGAAGCGGCAGCAACCTCTTCCTAAGCTCAGATCAGCAGCAGTAAGATGGCGGTCGGCGGGAACGCCCCTTTATAGCCCCTGTGACGCCGCAGACAGCAAGCCAATCACTGCAATGCCCTTCTCTAAGATGGTGGGGACCAGGACCTATGTCATCACGCTGCCCACACTCTGGGTTCACCTTCATTGGCTGAGAAATGGCGCTTTTCGCGTCATTGAAACGCGACTTTGGCGCGAAAGTCGCGTACCGCATGGCCGACCCCGCACCGGGGTCGGATCGGGTTTCATGAAACCCGACTTTGCCAAAAGTCGGCGACTTTTGAAAATGAACAACCCGTTTCGCTCAACCCTACCTGCCACTAGATGACCAGGATGTATTTACTGTGTACTGTTATAGGCTGGTGAATTTGGGGCAAGGGGGCTGTGATGGCACTAGTTTATTTATTAAAAAAGCTACACCCTTGGGGAATTGTTTGTCAGCTCATGCACTCCATTACAAGTCTCAGAGACCCACACCCCTACATTGGGCCTACTTCTTAACTCAGTTTCCTGCAATGTCTTTTCCTTTCCTGCCACTAGATGACCAGGGTGAATGTGTTCTGTACTGTTGTAACCCACTGAATTTTGGGCAAGGGGGGCTGTGATGGGAATAGTATATTTTTTAAAAAAGTACCCCCATTGGTGAAACCACATCCTTGTTGGCAAAGACTTCATAACATTTGTGTACCTTAACCCCTTCCCGACCCATGACGCCACGTAGGCGTCATGAAAGTTGGTGCCATTCCGACCCATGACGCCTATGCGGCGTCATGGAAAGATCGCGTCCCTGCAGATCGGGTGAAAGGGTTAACTCCCATTTCACCCGATCTGCAGGGACAGGGGGAGTGGTAGTTTAGCCCAGGGGGGGTGGCTTCACCCCCTCGTGGCTACGATCGCTCTGATTGGCTGTTGAAAGTGAAACTGCCAATCAGAGCGATTTGTAATATTTCACCCATTATAACGGGTGAAATATTACAATCCAGCCATGGCCGATGCTGAAATATCATCGGCCATGGCTGGAAATACTAGTGTGCCCCCACCCCACCCCTCCGATCGCCTCCCACCCCCCCGATCTGGCCGGTACACTGCTCCGGCTCCCCTCCGTCCAGTGCTCCGCTCCCCCCCGTGCTCGTGCCCGCTCCCCCCGTGCTCCAATCACCCCCCCGTGCTCCAATCACCCCCCCTGCACTCCGATCCACCCCCCCCCATGCTCCGTTCCACCCCCCCGTGCTCCATTCCAGTCCCCCCGTGCTCCGTTCCACGCCCACCGCGCTCCGTTCCACCCCTCCCGCGCTCCGATTCCTCCCCCCGTGCTCCGATCCCCCCCCCCGTGGTCCCCCCCCACCCTATCATACTTACCGATCCAGCCGTGGTCCCGTCCGTCTTCTCCCGGGCGCCGCCATCTTCCAAAATGGCGGGCGCATGCGCAGTGCGCCCGCCGAATCTGCCGGCCGGCAGATTCGTTCCAAAGTGCATTTTGATCACTGAGATATAATCTATCTCAGTGATCAAAATAAAAAAAATAATAAATTACCCCCCCCCCCTTTGTCACCCCCATAGGTAGGGACAATAAAAAAATAAAGAATTTTTTTTTTTTCCACTGTTAGAATAGGGTTAGGGTTAGGGGTAGGGTTAGGGGTAGGGGTAGGGTTAGGGGTAGGGTTAGGGGTAGGGTTAGGGGTAGGGTTAGGGGTAGGGCTAGGGGTAGGGTTAGGGGTAGGGTTAGGGGTAGGGTTAGGGTTAGGGCTAGGGTTAGGGTTAGGAATGTGCACACGTATTCTGGTCCTCTGCGGATTTTTCCGCTGCGGATTTGATAAATCCGCAGTGCTAAACCGCTGCGGATTTATGGCGGATTTACCGCGTTTTTTTCTGCGCATTTCACTGCGGTTTTACAATTGCGATTTTCTATTGGAGCAGTTGTAAAACCGCTGCGGAATCCGCACAAAGAAGTGACATGCTGCGGAATGTAAACCGCTGCGTTTCCGTGCAGTTTTTCCGCAGCATGGGCACAGCGATTTTTGTTTCCCATAGGTTTACATTGAACTGTACACTCATGGGAAACTGCTGCGGATCCGCAGCGTTTTCCGCAGCGTGTGCACATACCTTTAGAATTAGGCTATGTGCACACGGTGCTGATTTGGCTGCGGATTGGCCGCTGCGGATTCGCAGCAGTGTTCCATCAGGTTTACAGTACCATGTAAACATATGAAAAACCAAATCCGCTGTGCCCATGGTGCGGAAAATACCACGCGGGAACGCTGCGTTGTATTTTCCGCAGCATGTCAATTCTTTGTGCGGATTCCGCAGCGTTTTACACCTGTTCCTCAATAGGAATCCGCAGGTGAAATCCGCACAAAAAACACTGGAAATCCGCGGAAAATCCGCAGGTAAAACACAGTGCCTTTTACCCGCAGATTTTTCAAAAATGGTGCGGAAATATCTCACACGAATCCGCAACGTGGGCACATAGCCTTAGGGTTAGGGTTGGAATTAGGGTTGTGGTTAGGGTTAGGGGTGTGTTGGGGTTAGTGTTGTGGTTAGGGGTGTGTTGGGGTTAGGGTTGTGATTAGGATTATGGCTACAGTTGGGATTAGGGTTAGGGGTGTGTTGGGGTTAGTGTTGGAGGTAGAATTGAGGGGTTACCACTGTTTAGGCACATCAGGGGTCTCCAAACGCAACATGGCGCCACCATTGATTCCAGCCAATCTCGTATTCAAAAAGTCAAATGGTGCTCCCTCACTTCCGAGCCCTGACGTGTGCCCAAACAGTGGTTTACCCCCACATATGGGGTACCAGCATACTCAGGACAAACTGCGCAACAATTACTGGGGTCCAATTTCTCCTGTTACCCTTGTGAATCTAAAAAAATGCTTGCTAAAACATAATTTTTGAGGAAAGAAAAATGATTTTTTATTTTCACGGCTCTGCGTTGTAAACGTCTGTGAAGCACTTGGGGGTTCAAAGTGCTCACCACATATCTAGATAAGTTCCTTGGGGGGTCTAGTTTCTAAAATGGGGTCACTTGTGGGGGGTTTCTACTGTTTAGGCACACCAGGGGCTCTGCAAACGCAACGTGACACCCGCAGACCATTCCATCAAAGTCTGCATTTCAAAAGTCACTACTTCCCTTCTGAGCCCCGACGTGTGCCCAAACAGTGGTTTACCCCCACATATGGGGTATCAGCGTACTCAGGAGAAACTGGACAACAACTTTTGGGGTCCAATTTCTCCTGTAACCCTTGGGAAAATAAAAAATTCTGGGCTAAATAATTATTTTTGAGGAAAGAAAACGTATTTATTATTTTCACGGCTCTGCATTATAAACTTCTATGAAGCACTTGGGGGTTCAAAGTGCTCACCACACATCTAGATAAGTTCCTTTCAGGGTCTAGTTTCCAAAATGGGGTCACTTGTGGGGGGTTTCTACTGTTTAGGCACATCAGGGGCTCTGCAAACGCAACGTGACGCCCGCAGAGCATTCCATCAAAGTCTGCATTTCAAAACGTCACTACTTCAATTCCAAGCCCCGGCATGTGCCCAAACAGTAGTTTACCCCCACATATGGGGTATCACCGTACTCAGGAGAAACTGGACAACAAATATTGGGGTCAAATTTCTCCTGTTACCCTTGGGAAAATTAAAAAATTCTGGGCTAAATAATTATTTTTGAGGAAAGAAAACGTATTTATTATTTTCACGGCTCTGCATTATAAACTTCTATGAAGCACTTGGGGATTCAAAGTGCTCACCACACATCTAGATAAGTTCCTTTGGGGGTCTAGTTTCCAAAATGGGGTCACTTGTGGGGGGTTTCTACTGTTAAGCCACATCAGGGGCTCTGCAAACGCAACGTGACGCCCACAGAGCATTCCATCAAAGTCTGCATTTCAAAACGTCACTACTTCACTTCCGAGCCCCGGCATGTGCCCAAACAGTGATTTACCCCCACATATGGGGTATCAGCGTACTCAGGAGAAACTGGACAACAACTTTTGGGGTCAATTTCTCCTGTTACCCTTGGGAAAATAAAAAATTGCAGGCTAAAAGATCATTTTTGAGAAAATAATTTTTTTTTTTATTTTCATGGCTCTGCGTTATAAACTTCTGTGAAGCACTTGGGGGTTCAAAGTCCTCACCACACATCTAGATTAGTTCCTTTGGGGGTCTAGTTTCTAAAATGGTGTCATTTCTGGGGGATCTCCAATGTTTAGGCACACAGGGGCTCTCCAAACGTGACATGGTGTCCGCTAATGATTGGAGCTAATTTTCCATTTAAAAAGCCAAATGGCGTGCCATCCCTTCCGAGCCCTGCCGTGCGCCCAAACAGTGGTTTACCCCCACATATGGGGTATCAGCGTACTCAGGACAAACTGGACAACAATATTTGGGGTCCAATTTCTCCTATTATCCTTGGCAAAATAGGAAATTCCAGGCTAAAAAATCATTTTTGAGGAAAGAAAAATTATTTTTTATTTTCATGGCTCTGCGTTATAAACTTCTGTGAAGCACCTGGGGGTTTAAAGTGCTCAATATGCATCTAGATAAGTTCCTTGGGGGGTCTAGTTTCCAAAATGGGGTCACTTGTGGGGGAGCTCCAATGTTTAGGCACACAGGGGCTCTCCAAACGCGACATGGTGTCCGCTAACAATTGGAGCTAATTTTCCATTCAAAAAGTCAAATGGCACGCCTTCTCTTCCGAGCCCTGCCGAGTGCCCAAACAGTGGTTTACCCCCACATATGAGGTATCGGCGTACTCGGGAGAAATTGCCCAACAAATTTTATGATCCATTTTATCCTACTGCCCATGTGAAAATGAGAAAATTGAGGCGAAAAGAATTTTTTTGTGAAAAAAAAGTACTTTTTCATTTTTACAGATCAATTTGTGAAGCACCTGAGGGTTTAAAGTGCTCACTAGGCATCTAAATTAGTTCCTTGGGGGGTCTAGTTTCCAAAATGGGGTCACTTGTGGGGGAGCGCCAATGTTTAGGCACACAGGAGCTATCCAAACGCGACATGGTGTCCGCTAACGATGGAAATAATTTTTCATTCAAAAAGTCAAATGGCGCTCCTTCCCTTCCGAGCCTTACCATGTGCCCAAACAGTGGTTTACCCCCACATATGAGGTATTGGTGTACTCAGGAGAAATTGCCCAACACATTTTAGGATCCATTTTATCCTGTTGCCCATGTGAAAATGAAAAAATTGAGGCTAAAAGAATTTTTTTGTGAAAAAAAAGTACTTTTTCATTTTTACGGATCAATTTGTGAAGCACCTGGGGGTTCAAAGTGCTCACTATGCATCTAGATAAGTTCCTTGGGGCGTCTAGTTTCCAAAATGGGGTCACTTGTGGGGGAGCTCCAATTTTTAGGCACACGGGGGCTCTCCAAACGTGACATGGTGTCCGCTAAAGAGTGGAGCCAATTTTTGATTCAAAAAGTCAAATGGCGCTCCTTCCCTTCCAAGCCCTGCCGTGCGCCAAAACAGTGGTTTACCCCCACATATGAGGTATCAGCGTACTCAGGACAAATTGGACAACAACGTTCGTGGTTCAGTTTCTCCTTTTACCATTGGGAAAATAAAAAAATTGTTGCTAAAAGATAATTTTTGTGACTAAAAAGTTAAATGTTCATTTTTTCCTTCCATGTTGCTTCTGCTGCTGTGAAGCACCTGAAGGGTTAATAAACTTCTTGAATGTGGTTTTGAGTACCTTGAGGGGTGCAGTTTTTAGAATGGTGTCACTTTTGGGTATTTTCAGCCATATAGACCCCTCAAACTGACTTCAAATGTGAGGTGGTCCCTAAAAAAAATGGTTTTGTAAATTTCGTTGTAAAAATGACAAATCGCTGGTCGAATTTTAACCCTTATAACTTCCTAACAAAAAAAAATTTTGTTTCCAAAATTGTGCTGATGTAAAGTAAACATGTGGGAAATGTTATTTATTAACTATTTTGTGTCACATATCTCTCTGGTTTAACAGAATAAAAATTCAAAATGTGAAAATTGCGAAATTTTCAAAATTTTCGCCAAATTTCCGTGTTTATCACAAATAAATGCAGAATTTATTGACCTAAATTTACCACTAACATGAAGCCCAATATGTCACGAAAAAACAATCTCAGAACCGCTAGGATCCGTTGAAGCGTTCCTGAGTTATTACCTCATAAAGGGACACTGGTCAGAATTGCAAAAAACGGCAAGGTCTTTAAGGTCAAAATAGGCTGGGTCTTGAAGGGGTTAAAGAGCTCACATGAAAAGTTCCTTTTTGTGTTGTCTGGTTTCTCACATTGGACACAATATACTTCATATACATTTTATAAAGCAATGCTGTTAGTTTGGCTCAGTAATTCATTACAAATATTTATTTGTCTACTAGATTAGTTTCTCTCCTTGAGAGCCATAACTTTGGCTGCATCAAATATACAAATGATGAATATGCAAATGGTGATTTGGAATAAAGATTGAAATATACCTAATGCATTCAGACAATTACATAGCTGCATTTCTTGTAAAACATTTAAAGATGTGACAGAAAATGCTCATAGTGACACAATCTTGAGAAATGTTTGTTTATTCACTTCACAAACAGTTCTAAGCATCTATATGCTTGTTGTTTGTCATTGTAAAACATTAAGGTTTACTGAACCTCTGCCTGTGGTGGTTTTATCTAAATCCTTGTGGCTTTTATATTCTAAGGGTTTATGCATATTGTTAAATGAATTTTCATGGGCCCATCCAGTATGTGGGTTCCAAGGCCTAATGGGGTGCATATGAATTGGTAGCAGGGCAGGCTTGCATTCAATGCAACATTTTTTCAGGAGGCCCTCCTGGACATCTTATTAAAGGAACATGTGGTGCGTCGTAATTCTTGGCAGCCCATCCACTCTCAGCAGAGGCTACAACAGTTTAGGAGACCCACAGTTTAACACCTAGCATGCGTTTTGGGGGCCTTTTAGGCCCCCATGCTTACTTTTTTGCTATTATCTGCAAAAAAACTTAAGTTAGAATTATGAAGCTCCAGGTAAACCTCAAGTATGTCATTGCTGGTAATATCCAGGTGCTCATATAATTTTTTTCATAAACATTTCGGTGTAACAATGCTTTTTTGGTGAAAACCACATCTGTACGGATTGGGGGCCTTTTAGGCCACCATGTATTTTTTATCATATTCTCAGTAGTGTTTGTGTCTCAAGTTACTTTATTTGTACTCAGTAATTCTGGTGGAGGGGCCAGGATATGGATAATGCCATATGAGGATGTCATGTAATTTTTGGAGGGAGAGATATAAGGCCATGAGTGACATCATTTCAGGTCCTTCTGAACTGTGTAGAGAGTAATGGAGGGAGGACAGTATACACTGTGAGCTAATTGTGAAGGACCTGAGATAAGATGTTGAGAGGAAGTCTGATTCAGTTTCAGTTTCTCTGATTCTAAGAAGCCTGCAAAGAGTAAAGCTATTGAGCTACAGACAACCAGAGAATTGTACAACACCTAAGGCTAGGGTCACATTGCGTTAGTGCAACCCGTTTAGCGCTAGCGCTAGCGGGTTGCGCTAACGCAATGTTTTTAATGGGGCCGCGTCCTGGGGTCGCGGTAACGTCCCCGCTCTCGCAGATCCCCGATCTGCGAGAGCGGGGAACGGACCGCCAGCGCGCCTCGGACGCTGCAAGCAGCGTCCGCGGCGCGCCAGGAATCACCGGCGCGTTGCTAGCGCGTGCCGAAGATGGCATGCGCTAGTGCTGCGCGTTCCCATTGCCGTGAATGGGCGCGCTAACGGACGCGTTGCACGGCGTTAATTTCGCCGTGCAACGCTGTCCGTTAAGCGCGTTCCCATAACGCAATGGGAACCCAGCCTAAAAGAAAGTATAAAAGGTAAGAGGTGCTGAGGTGAGAGGAGGGAGGGGGCACTTTACACACAGTGTGTCACACACAAGCGAATGGACAACCCTGATTGTGTTCATTGTTTTTTCTTTTAGTTTGCTAACATCTAGTCAACAGTGGCACAGTCTTCCTCCAAGCATCTGAGTGACCAAGAGATTGAAGCAATTGTGTTTCAAAGTGATGATGATGAAAGTGAACTCTCTTTGTCCAATGACGAGTACCTGCCACCAGAGAATCAAACATCCTCAAGTGATTCTTCTTCTGATGATGAAGAAGTGAATACAGTGGATCCTCAAGAAGTGATAAGTAGAACATCCAAAACTAATGTTTTTTGGGACAGAAATCCTACATTAGTCGGATGTATTGCAATCCATAATATTGTGAGACAGGCTCAATGAGCTGAGGGAAGTCCCAGTTACTTTTCCCCTAAAGAGGTATTCTGTACTTTTTTTTCTGACAATATTGCAGAAGAGGTCGTTTTATGTTCAAACCTAAAAGGAAGACGTATCGCTTCTGCAAAAAATAAGTCCTGGAAAAATATCTCAAAAGAGGAACTTTATGCATACATTGGACTTTTACTGCTGGCAAAAATCATATGATGTTCCAATACGAGAATTATTTCTGGACCCACTTTCTGATCCACACTATAAGGCGACAATGTCAGTGGTGGACAGATATGAGGAAATTAGAAGACACATTCGATTTGATAATAAGCGAACATGTGCATTGATGTTTGAAACAGACAAATTAGCCCCTATCAGTTATATCTGGAACATATTTATCAAAAATTGCACCAAACTTTACAATCCTAGTGCTAATGATACAGTAGATGAGCAATTGGTACTGTTCAGAGGACGCTGCAAGTTCATACAATACATGCACAGCAAGCCAGCCAAATATGGAATGTGATTCTGCAAATTATTATTGCATAAATGGCGTAATCTACTGTGGCAAAGAGGTTGGTGCACCAGTACAGAAGGATCTGGGGTCTCAAATTGTCAAAACTCTTGCTGTTCCAATATTCAATTCAGGTGGAAACATTACCATGGACAATTATTTCACCAATGTTGAACTAGGCAATTTCCTGCTTCAAAAAGCTATTACACTTGTTGGTACTATCAAGCCAAACCGACAAGAAATTTCAGAACCAATCAAACACAAGCGAGCACTTTATTAGAGTGTCTTTGGATTCAATAACAAAGCGACTTTGGTATCTTACAAAGCGAAGAAGGAGAAATCAGTGATTTTACTTAGTACTATGCATCACAATTGCAGTATTGACAACAATGACAGAAAATTAGAACCAGAAATCATCCTACATTACAATAAAACAAAAGGAGGTGTAGACAAAATGGATGAGATGGTGGGAGAATATTCATGCAAGAGGCAAACAAAACGATGGCCTGTAGTATTTTTTCCAAATATGCTTGATGTAGCAGCCCTAAATTCATTCATCATTTATACACAAACTCATCCAGAATTCCATGCACGAAGGAAGGACAGGAGACGCCTATTTTTGAAGGACCTTTGTTATGAATTTGTAATGCCTCACATGATACAGAGAAGCGAAGTGAAAGGCTTGCTAAAGCAAACTAAAGAAGCAATGAAAGTGTGGTGTACAGTTTCAGATGATTCCAGGGCCAGGAGAAAGAAAAAGAAAGCGCTGTTTCATGTGTCCAAGAAACATAGAAAGAAAAACTGAGAGATGTTGTTCAATTTACAAGGAAAATGCAAAGAACATTCTTCTGAAAAAATAACTTGTCAAAATTGTTTGGAAGACTAATATAATAGAAAAGAAACCTAATAGAAATGTAGCTGCAGCTAGTTTGGTATAGATTTATATGCGTTTTGTGCCTTTTTTCATATGTTTGTGGGAAATTTAGAAAAAAAAATATTTTGGTGTTTTTGGTGAAAAATTATAATTAAAATTTTGTTTACTAATCATATTTTATTTAGCAGTTTTAAAGTTAATTTGTAAAAGTTATATAAGTGTGTTTAGGGTTAATAATGGCCCTTTAAGAAGATTAATGCTGCCTGATGCACCAGTAAAAATAGGCTCTGTGACTTTAAGAGCCCCTTCTTCATAAATGAAACAAGATGGGTCTCCTTATGTGTCACACATCACATGGCCATCTAGGGTTGTTAAATGCTACACTGACATTTCCCAGTGAATGCAATTGTAGAGGTTGAAAGCAATGTTAAAGTTGAAAAATTCTGCAAAAACGCTGCGTCTGAGCTAAGCCCAAGTGGGGGAGGAAATTTTCGGTCTGGGGTTAATTTTTGGCTTCAAATGTTTTTTAGTGGCACTGAGAAAAATGGCATGAATCTCAGAAAAAATTGTTTACAGCTGGAATGCTTCCAGTGGCGATCCCCATGATATCCCCATGTCATTTGAGCAGTGTTTCCATCATTTTCAGACGTATTTAAACCTTAAAACGGCCCCTGAGGGGGATCGCGATAAACATACTCGGGTCTCCCATAGACTTACATTTGGCTCGTTGCTCGGGTCGAGTACCCGAGTATTCCAATCTGCTCGACCCGAGCAAGAAGCATCCAAGCATTTTAGTGCTCGCTCATTACTAGTGCCAACTATTTACAAGGAAAGTTTTCAGGTAATTCACTGATCATTACCCTGTTGTCCATTTAAACTTTCAATAAGCACAAATCAAACATTTTTAAAACAGGTAACAGCAATTATTGACATTTTACATTTCAGTTTTCTTTCTTTTACTTTCTCTTCCAGGGCAGTTCTTCAACCTCCTGGTTGTGACTAGTGCTCTCTGGATGTTACAACAGGCAACATGTGTTTCAACTGGGGCTAGTCCAGCAACTGGGGTTTGTGTTGCCTTAGTTTGCACCGCAGTTACGGCTGCTTTATCTGACTTAGCATGCTTTTCTGTGCATTTCTTCACATCTAGGCCATAGCATCCTCTTTCACCTTGGTGAAGGGTGAACGTTACTTGATCTCCTGGGTATAGGTCACAGTACGGGGGTCCTTTAAGGAGATGCGACTCTACATCTCTGTGGTTTACAAAGAGTTCTGAGGGCTCTCCTAGTTCACGGATAAATCTCCATCCCTTGTACTGAGTAAACGAAACTACAACTCCCTTTCACAGTGGACCTCAACTAGTAGGAATAACTCTGCGGGTCTGAGCCTTGGCCTGCATGTTGCGCTTCTCCATAGCCTCCCATTTAGCTCTGTGCTCCTGCTCCTCCACCTCTAATTTTAGTATCTGCCGCCGGCAGTAATCCTCTTTCTCCACAATTTCCACTTGGTTTGCCCCTGCTTGGGCCTCCTCTGGAAATCCCATTCAGTCCTATTCTGGGTGCCTCCAGCGGTTCTCCTCTCCTATACCACACATCCCTTGGGACAAGGTGTCAGGTAACAGCGGATTGTCCACCATACCTCTTAGTTCTGTCATCTGGTCCCAGGTTATAGCCACCACTACCTGGCTGGGCATTTGGATCGGTGGAAGTTTTAAAGGTCCCACCAGGATCTCTTCTGCCACCAGGGCAGTGTGCCTACTGGATGTCCCAGTGCCAGCTTCTTCCTCTGGCTTCACTGACGTCAGGAGCTCTAGAGACAAGGTCTGTTGCTGCATCTTCATCGTCTTCTTCACAAGGACCTCTTTCCATGACTCCACCACAGCCATCTGTGACCGCAGGAGCTGTTGCATCAGCTCCTTCATCTCCCATGCTGTCATCTCATCCGGGACTTTATCCTGTCAGTCAAGTAGGTTCATGTCTCCTTTCACCTACTGCTACTGCTGCGGCTCCTCACTGCCACATGCCATAGCATCCACCGGGTAGCATTCAGCCATCTCTGCTGCATGCTTACTGGTACATTCCTTCTTCACGCTCCTACATGGGCGGTCCTTGCTCCACTTTCCCACCATTTATCTTTGGAGATGGATCAGTCCTCCTGACGGACAAGTCCCTTTCATATCAGAGTCTCTGTAGTTGGCACACTCTTTCTTGAACCCTGCCCACAACAACACATCTTCTCTGTTCCTCACGCACACCACGTGGCATGGCAATGGCAGCCAATAAACGATTCAACACAGTCCATGGCACACAGGACCCGACTTTTTGGGTCAGTCCATGCTGTTTGTGACACCAAGTGGGAACGCCCGCTAGGGTCGTGGGGTAATCTGGCCTGGTACGGTTGTCAGTAAAGAGGTAGTCACGGTGGCGGTGACCCGGTCTGTGGCCCTAGATGTTCAAGTTAAAGGAAAGGGGTTGTTTTGAAAGAAAATAAAGATGGCACCTGTGATATTTGGGTCCAGTGGGCATGATATTGCAGCATGGATCGTATGGCTTCCCAAAGGTGAAGCTTAGTCATCGGGGCTCCCGGTTTAGTGGGCAAAGATGATAGATGGTGTAGTGCCAGAAAGATTTGAAGGACACAAGGTTGCAGTCTCTTTACCTTTTACTGATGAAGTTCCAGTACACAGGTTATGGGCAGTCTTTGGAATCCGGGCAGCCTGGAAGCGATTTGGAATCCCCTTAGCCAGGTGGGGTTAGAAGCTTTCTTTGCTGCTCTGCAATGTACATCCCTTGCTGCCTAAGGCTTCTCACAAGGTCCTCTCTCTCTGTCCTAGGACAATACCCACATGGCAGGCAACACAAGCCTTTTTACAGGTGTCCTTACTTGCGGTGACTCCACGCTCTATATGATGCTGTGCCTTTGGGTGTGCTTGTGGACTGGTGACTTGGCATCTTCTGCCCCCAGTTTCTGCTGTGCAGCTTTCAGTCCCACAAAGCCTCGGACTCCCGGTGTCCGGTCCCTGCATATCAGTGTGGATGGAGCTCAGTTGCAGCTCCCTTCCAGCTCCTCACTTCTCCTGTGCTCCTTCTCCCCTCACACTCTCCTACAGACTGAACTAACTCCTCCTCCAACCCAGAACATATATAGGGAAGCTCCCCTTAAACTGGATCTAGAGCTCCCCCTTCTGGTCTGGAGTCAGAACATGTTGCATGTATGTGTTACCTTTTAACCCCTTTCTGACATTAGTCGTCATGTCTCGGGCCCGTATGACCATCGATGGGATAGTACATCATATGCAATCAGCTGCACTCACAGGGGGAGGGCGGCCGATCGCACCCAAGTGTCAGCTGATTATCACAGCTGACATCCAGCACTATGTGGCAGGAGCGGTCACGGACCACTCCCTGCACTTTAACCCCTGGAACAGTGCGATCATACATGATTGCAGCACTCTGGTAGCATAGGGAAGCATCGCGCAGGCATGGGGCTTCCTGCATGCTTCCCTGAGACCCTCAGAACAACGCGATGTGATCGCGTTGTTCCGAGCTTCTCCTCCTGTCTCCTCCTTGCAGGCCCCTGGATCCAAGATGCTGCGAGGTCCTTCTGGGTCCTGCAGGGAGGCGGCTTGTCCGTGCTTGCTGAGAGCAGGCGCCAGCAAGCCTCCAGCACTGCCTGTCAGATCGCTGATCTGACACAGTGCTCTGCAAAGTGTCAGATCAGCGATCTGACTTTATACAGTGATGTCCCACCCTGGGACAATGTAAAAAAGTAAAAAAAAAAAACCATTACACTGTGTAAAAACATTAAAAAACAAAATCCTAAATAAATAAAAAATAAATAAACATTGTTCCAATAAATATATTTCTTTATCTAAATAAAAAAACAATAAAAGTACACATATTTAGCATCGCCACATCTGTATCGACCAGACCTATAAAACTGTCCCACTAGTTAACCCCTTAAGTGAATACCGTAAAAAAATGGAAAAAAACAATGCTTTATCATCATACCACCGAACAAAAAGACGGATATATATAAACATGGCACTGCTGAAAACGTCACCTTGTCCAGCAAAAAATGAGCCACCATACAGCATCATCAGCAAAATTAAAAAAGATATAGCCCTCAGAATAAAGCGATGCAAAAATAATTATTTTTTATATAAAATAGTTTTCACTGTATAAAAGACCAAAACATAAAAAAAGATATAAATGAGGTATCGCTGTAATCATACTAACCCGAAGAATAAAACTGCTTTAACCCAAAGAATAAAACTGCTTTATCAATTTTACCATATACGGAACGGTATAAACGCCCCCCCAAAAGAAATTCAAGAATTGATGGTTTTTGTTCATTCTGCCTAACAAAAATCAGAATAAAAAGCGAGTAAAAAAATGTCATGTGCCTGAAAATGGTACCTCTAAAAACGTCAACTCGTCTCTCAAAAAACAAGACCTCACATGATTCTGTGGACCAAAATATGGAAAAATTAGGTCTGGATACACATGATGAGAGCATTATACTGCCTCTGTACAAATCCTTAGTTAGACCGCACATGGAGTACTGTGTCCAGTTTTGGGCATCGGTGCTCAGGAAGGATATAATGGAACTAGAGAGAGTACAAAGGAGGGCAACAAATTTAATAAAGGGGATGGGAGAACTACAATACCCAGATAGATTAGCGAAATTAGGATTATTTAGTCTAGAAAAAAGACGACTGAGGGGCCATCTAATAACCATGTATAAGTATATAAAGGGACAATACAAATATCTCGATGAAGATCTGTTTATACCAAGGAAGGTGACGGGCACAAGGGGGCATTCTTTGCGTCTGGAGGAGAGAAGGTTTTTCCACCAACATAGAAGAGGATTCTTTACTGTTAGGGCAGTGAGAATCTGGAATTGCTTGCCTGAGGAGGTGGTGATGGCGAAATCAGTCAAGGGGTTCAAGAGAGGCCTGGATGTCTTCCTGGAGCAGAACAATATTGTATCATACAATTATTAGGTTCTGTAGAAGGACGTAGATCTGGGGATTTATTACGATGGAATATAGGCTGAACTGGATGGACAAATGTCTTTTTTCGGCCTTACTAACTATATTACTATGTTACAGCTCTCAAACTGTGGTGATGCAAAAACTATTTTTTGCAATAAAAAACATCTTTTAGTGTGTGACAGCTGCCAAACATAAGAACCCACTATAAAAAAAACCCCTTTATCACCGCCTTAGTTAGGAAAAAATAATAAAATTTAAAAAATGTATTTATTTCCATTTTCCGGTTAAGGTTAGGGCTAAAGTTAGGGATAGGTTTGGGGCTAAAGTTAGGGTTAGGGTTAGGGATCAAGTTAGGGTTGGGGCTAGAGTTTGGGTTAGGGTTTGGATTACGTTTACGGCTGGGTTAGGGGTGTGTCAGGTTTAGGGGTGGGTTAGAGTTATGGTTAGGGTTGGGATTAGGGTTAGGGGTGTGTTGGGGTTAGGGGTGTGTTGGGGTGGGGATTAGGGTTAGGGGTGGGTTCGGGTTAGGGGTGGGTTCGGGTTAGGGGTGTGCTTAGGCCTCCCAACTGCTACACTCAGAAACCCCTCTAACATTATTAATATTCCATGCATGCCTTCTGTCTATTTCAATTGTGCCCTTTGGAATTCTCACTCTGTGTGTAATAAACTCTCCTTCATCCATGACATCTTCCTGTCTAATTCTCTTAATCTCCTGGTCCTTACTGAAACATGGATCCAGCAGTCAGACACCACCGCTGATGCTGCTCTTTCATATGGTGGACTACATTTCTCTCGTACCCCAAGATCGGACAACAGAGCAGGTGGAGGCATTGGTCTGCTCCTTTCACCCAAATGTACCTTCCAAGTTATCCCCCAAATGTACCCTTACTTGTCTTCCCTTCCTTTGAGGTCCATGCTGTCAGACTCTACATCCCCTTCTCGATGCAAGTGGTGGTGGTGTATCGTCCTCCCGGCCCCTCTCATCAGTTCCTAGATCACTTTGCCACCTGGCTTCCACACTTTCTCTCCTGTGACACCCCCACCCTCATCATGGGTGATTTCAACATCCCCATTGCCTCTCCCCTCTCCCCATCTGCTTCTCACCTTTTATCTCTAACCTCCTCCTTCGGCCTCTGACACTATACTAACTCTCCAACGCATGAAGATGGAAACTCCCTCGACTTGGTCTTCTCCCGGCTTTGCTCAGTAGATGATTTCACAAACTCCCTTCTCCCGCTCTCTGACCACAACCTTCTTTCATTCTCTATCAAGAACTGCCATCCCGCTCAGGTCACCCCCACTTTCCACACTTATAGAAACATACAGGCCATTAACACCCAGAAACTTATGAAGAACTTGCAGTCCTCATTGGCCCCAATCTCCTTCAGCTCATGTCCTGATTCTGCTCTGAAGCATTACAATGAAACCCTGCAAAGTGCCCTGGATGAAGCTGCTCCTCCTATACATAAAACAACTCAGCACAGATGGTAACAACCGTGGCACACGCTGCAAACACGTTTCCTGCAGAGGTGCTCCAGGTGCGCCGAACGTCTGTGGAGAAAATCTAATCTACCTGAAGATTTCATCCATTATAAGTTCATGCTAAAAACATACAACTCTGCCCTTCACCTCTCCAATCAAACCTATTTCAACACCCTCATCACCTCGCTGTCCAATAACCCTAAACGTCTCTTTGACACTTTCCAGTCCCTACTCAACCCAAGAGTGCAGGCCCCAACCACGGATCTCCGTGCTGACAATCTGGCCAATTACTTCATAGAAAAAATTGACCCCAGTTGACAGGAAATCATCTCCCAATCTCATCATACCATGCACTGTCCTCCCTCCCCCTCCTCTGCATCTAGTTCACTCTCTGACAATGAACCAGTTACAGAAGAAGAAGTAATCAGGCTTCTTGCATCTTCTCGCCCGACCACTTGCACCAGTGACCCCATTCCGTCACATCTCCTCTAGTCCCTTTTCCCGGCTGTCACCTCTCACCTAACAAAAATATTCAATTTTTCTCTCACTTCCGGTATTTTTCCATCCTCATGTAAGCATGCCATCATACATCCATTAGTTAAAAAAACATCCCTCGATCAAAACTGTGCCGCTAATTATATACCTGTCTCTAATCTTCCCTTCATCTATCAACTCCTCGAGAGCCTGGTTCACTCCCATCTTACTCGCTATCTCTCAGATAACTCTCTTCTAGACCCTCTTCAATCTGGTTTCTGCTCTTTACACTCTGCTGAAACTGTTGTCACTAAAGTCTCTATGACCTACTAACAGCCAAATCTAATGGTCACTACTCCATGCTAATTCTCTTGGATCTCTCCGCAGCATTCGACACTGTGGATTATCAGCTCCTCCTCACTATGCTTCGCTCCATCGGCCTCAAGGACACCGTTCTCTCCTGGTCCTCCTCCTATCTCTCTAACCGCTCCTTCACTGTATCTTTTGCTGGTTCCTCCTCCTCTGACCTTCCCCTTACTGTTGGGGTTCCTCAAGGATCAGTCCTAGGCCCCCTCCTCTTCTTTTTGTATTCTGCCCCTATTGGACAAACAATCAGTAGATTTGGTTTCCAGTACCATCTCTATGCTGACGAGACCCAATTATACACTTCTTCTCCTGTTATCACGCCGACCTTTTTAGTAAACACCAGTGATTGTCTTACCGCTGTCTCTAACATCATGTCTTCCCTCTATCTGAAACTGAACCTATCAAAAACTGAACTCCTCATGTTTTCTCCCTCTATTAACCTACCTTTGCCTGACATTGCCATCTCTGTGTGCGGTTCCACCATTACTCCAAAGCAATATGCCCACTGCCTTGGGGTCATACTTGATTCCGAGCTTTCATTCACCCCCACATCCGATCACTGGCTCGCTCTTCTTATCTGCATCTCAAAAACATTTCTAGAATTCACCCTTTTCTTACTTTCAACTCTGCAAAAACTCTTACTGTTTCACTTATTCATTCTCATCTGGAATATTGTAACTCTCTACTAATCGGCCTCCCTCTTACCAAACTCTCCCCGCTCCAATCTGTCCTGAATGCTGCAGCCAGGATCATGTTCCTCACCAACCGCTACACCGATGCCTCTACCTTGTGCCAGTCATTACACTGGTTACCCATCCACTCAAGAATCCAGTACAAAAGTACTACCCTCATCCACAAAGCACTCCATGGCTCAGCACCACCCTACATATCCTCTCTGGTCTCAGTCTACCACCCTACCCATGCCGCTAATGACCTCAGGTTAGCATCCTCAATAATCAGAACCTCCCACTCCCGTCTCCAAGACTTTACACGTGCTGCGCCGATTCTTTGGAATGCACTACCTAGTTAATACGATTAATCCCCACAGTTCTAAGCGTGCCCTAAAAACTCATTTGTTCAGATTGGTCTACCGCCTCAACGCGTTAACCTAACTATCCCTGTGTGGCCCATTCAAAAAATCAAACAAACAAAAGAAAACATAATTGGGTTCCTCACATCATGTTCTCATACACTTCATGCCAGTTATTAGCCCTCTGTGTCTATACTGCTACATACTTAGGCAGTTAACTGGTTCATGTAGCTTTACATGAACACCTGAGCCTTACACTATGGCTGGTCCGACTAACTAAAGCAATTGTTACCATCCACCTCTCGTGTCTCCCCTTTTCCTTATAGTTTGTAAGCTTGCGAGCAGGGCCCTCATTCCTCTTGGTATCTATTTTGAACTATGATTTCTGTTATGCTGTAATGTCTATTGTCTGTACAAGTCCCCTCTATAATTTGTAAAGTGCTGCGGAATAAGTTGGCGCTATATAAATAAAATTATTATTATTATTATTAGGGTTATGGTTAGGGTTGGGATTAAGGTTTGGGATGTGTTGGGGTTAGGGGAATGTTGTGGTTAGGGATGTGGTTAGAGTTGGGATTAGGGTTAGGGGCGTGTTGCGGTTAGAGTTGGAGTTAGAATAGGGGGGTTTCCACTGTTTAGGCACATCAGGAACAAATGCAATATGACGTCCGATCTCAATTCCATCCAATTCTGCGTTGAAAAAGTAAAACGGTGCTCCTTCCATTCAGAGCTCTGCCGTGCGCTCAAACAGTGGTTTACCCCTACATATGGGGTATCAGTGTACTCAGGACAAATTGGAAAACTTTTTGGGTTCAATTTCTCCTGTTACCCTTGGGAAAATACAAAACTGGGAGCTAAAAAATAATTTTTAACGAAAAAAAAGATTTTTTTTATTTTCATGGCTCTGCATTATAAACTTTAGTGAAACACTTGGGGGTTCAACGTTCTCGCAGCACATCTAGATAAGTTCCTTGGGGTCTAGTTTCCAATATGGGGTCACTTGTGGGGGGTTTCTACTGTTCAGGTACATCAGGGGCTCTGTAAATGCAGTGTGATGCCTGCAGACCATTCCATCAAAGTCAGCATTCCAAAACGCCACTTCTTCTCTTCCGAGCCGGGGTATCAGAGTGCTCAGGACAAATTGCACAACAATGTTTGGGGTGTAGTTTCTCCAGATACCCATGGGAAAATACAATATTGGGAGCTAAAAGATCATTTTTTGCTTATTAAACAACAAAAAGGATAAGTATAAGCATATTTTGCTTATGACCGAATCACCATAAGCATATTTGTCACATTTAGTAAGAAAATCACAAATGTATACAATAAGTTTTTTTGGGGTTTTTTTGGCAATGCAGATCATAGTATATGTAACAGGTCATACAAATCTTAAAAGTATCACAAATTGTCTAGGATACCTATACTAAAACCTTAGAAAAAACAAAAGGAACAAAACATAACCCTATCCTGCTGCCAAAACCATCCCCATCATATCGATTGTTTAATATTGAAACTAGGTGTGATCTAATGTTCATTACACCTTATTATAGTAGATTTAGACTATCTGCAATGAGTTGACACAGTGAGAGGTGATGAATTCCATACATCTCATATTTTGCTAAATTTCCCCAAGCAGCCTCTATTTTGGTATAACGTTCATTCGTAGGGTATAACACAATTTATCAAATCAATCCAGGCCCTAAGAGATGGATGAGTATTTCCCAACCAGTGAAGAGCTATTACTTTCTGTACCAGAAAAAGTGTCTCCCTCAAGAAAATTTGAGTAAGATATCCCCATGTCTCTTCCTCCAGTACCCCAAATAAACAAACTAAAGGATTCAACGGAACGGGAATATTCACAAGGGAAGTCAGTATTGTAGTTACCTCACTCCAAAATGATTGGATAAATTGACATCTCCAAATCATATGAATAAAGTCAGCCTCCATTGCGTGGCATCTTAGACATTCTGAGGAGTTAGACCATCCCATTTTAAATAATCGTATTGGGGTTAGATATACTTGATGTAAGATATTTGGATCATTTTATTATTAGCCAAAGGAGACACTCCCATTGGGGATTCAAGAAACATCTCCCAATCCTCTTCATGAAGATCAGGAATTAGGAATTTCCATTTTTCTTTAACTGCCAATACAGAGGAATCAGCACCCACAGCCAACATATGTGTGTATAGTGCGGAGATAAGACCGCGGGGTCCGTGAGATTTAAGGATCCCTATTAAGGGGAAAGATGATATTATTTGCCTGGCCCTGATCCCACGCATATGTGATTGTATTGCCAATCTGAGTTGTAAATATCGAAAAAATTTGGGTCTCGGAATGTTGTATTTAATTTGTAATTGTTCAAAAGACATTAAAGTGCCTTGTTCAAATAAATAATTAACTTAAACAACACCATGTGAAATTTAAAATTGTGTAGATGGGTGATTCAATAGCCCTGAAAAGTACATATTATTCCATAATGGCATTTCGGCTATAATACCATCAAAGTGGGTCACCTTCTTTACCTGTTTCCAAACCAGCCTCGCGAACCGGAGTAATGGTAGTAATCTAGGAGTAGTGACAAAAAATAACATGTTTAACCCAGTAGCTAATATTTTAGTAAAAATTTTATAATCAACATTAACTAATGAAATCGGGTGATATGATCCACATTCCAGAGGGTCTTTTCCTTCTTTTATTAACACTATATTTGCTTCATAGTAGGAGTCTGGTACAGAACCTCCCTTCCAAATATCCTGGAATACCTTCAAAAGACTCGGCGCCAAAATGTCTCGATATTTTCTGTACATTTCTATGGGGAACCCATCTGGGCCTGGTGCCTTTCCAGAGGCCATATCTGCTATAGCCAGGTTAATCTCTTCCAAAGTAAAGTCTGCATCCAGAAAAGCTAGCTGTGCAAGGGTTAGTGTAGGAAATTCAATATCTAAGAGGTAATCTAGGCAGTTCGAAGTATCGAAATCCCCTTTGGATCTATATAGTTCTTTAAAATAATCATGGAAGCATTGAAAGATATCATCTGTTGAGGCCACAATTGTACCATCTAATTTACGGATTGTAAGTATAGTATTAGATGTGCTGTGTTGTCGTACCATAAATGCTAAGAGTTTACTAGACTGATTCCCCAATTCACAATATGGTTGCCTAGTGAAGAACAGTTTACGCTTAGATTTAGTGTCTACATGCTGGAGATAAAGAGGACAAAGAGTATCACGGGTATAAAAGTCAATAGATTTATTTATTAATTACCAAAAAGTCTTACACAAGTAACAAAAATACGCAAAGTTAGAAAAACAACATAGGTGCATAAGGATGATAAGAAGGGACAGGTATCCACCGGTGTGTAGTGCCCAAAAACCATCAACCAGTCTGAAATAATCAGCGTGCTGGTACTACTACCAAGTTGCCGCCATGATAACCAGTATAATAGGGTAAAAAGGATCCATGGTGTAAAGTGCATATAATGTGACACTTACCGCTAAGATGAGGGGCAGTAGGACACACCGGGCTGGAACCAGATGAGGATGAAAGACCCCCGACGCGCGTTTCGCTTTTGTATTTGCCGCTTTTTCAAGGGGAAGTGAGCTGCCTGCCGAATAGGACCTTAATATGGGCCGGGTTAGATGCACGTGACTAATCACGTGGTAAGTGTCAGCCAATGGAATGTGGCGTAGGCGCCGATCAGCCGGCAGGTCCTGCGCCAGAAGCCGGCGTCCAGCAGGCCAGCGTGCGAGCGGGGAGAAAGCCCCGGTCACACGTGGGAGGCAGAATGGACGTCGCCCGGGAGCAAGAGACGGCCGACCCGATCAGCGCATGCGCACTGCCACCAATGTAAAACCACTGGATCTAACACCAAAAGAAAATACGAGCCCCTGGCTGGCGGTACAGGTTATACAGGACACATACAGTGCCACAGAAGGTACATAATAAATTGAAGGCATAAAAAAGACATGGAAAAAACATCATAGAATCATGGCAAAGTCCCACAGCAATATTTGATGATTATAGTAGATGACATATTCTTTAATGTTTGTGGGACAGTCCTTCTGATTTTTCCATAGACGTAATGCCAAGTCCATAACTGAATGTAGAGGAGCTGCGGAGACACCATCACGTGTTTCTCAATGCAGGCAGTGAATAGCCAGGCCTTTCCCCGGGAAGGAACAACCAAGGGAAGGGCAGCATCCAATAAAGGAAAACCACCTATGCCAAGCATGGTATCCATCCACAGACAGCTGTTTCTGGGTTTTTGCCCCTCATCAGTGTGGAGTAGGAAACTGGCTATCAGGAGCAGTGCTAGGAGAAAGTCTATAAAGGCACCGATGATTGACCTCGTGGAGACCAAAACATCCAACACCGCGGAGACACCATCACGTGTTTCTCAATGCAGTGATCCAGAACACTGCCCCCAAATATGCAAATGCATGTAGAGGAGCTGCGGAGACACCATCACGTGTTTCTCAATGCAGTGATCCAGAACACTGCCCCCAAATATGCAAATGCATGTAGAGGAGCTGTGGAGACACCATCACGTGTTTCTCAATGCAGGCAGTGAATAGCCAGGCCTTTCCCCGGGAAGGAACAATTAAGGGAAGGGCAGCATCCAATAAAGGAAAACCACCTATGCCAAGCATGGTATCCATCCACAGACAGCTGTTTCGGGGTTTTTGCCCCTCATCAGTGTGGAGTAGGAAACTGGCTATCAGGAGCAGTGCTCCTCTACATGCATTTGCATATTTGGGGGCAGTGTTCTGGATCACTGCGTTGAGAAACACGTGATGGTGTCTCCGCGGTGTTGGATGTTTTGGTCTCCACGAGGTCAATCATCCGTGCCTTTATAGACTTTCTACTAGGCACTGCTCCTGATAGCCAGTTTCCTACTCCACACTGATGAGGGGCAAAAACCCCAAAACAGCTGTCTGTGGATAGATACCATGCTTGGCCTAGGTGGTTTTCCTTTATTGGATGCTGCCCTTCCCTTGGTTGTTCCTTCCCGGGAAAAAGCCTGGCTATTCACTGCCTGCGTTGAGAAACACGTGATGGTGTCTCCGCAGCTCCTCTACATGTATTTGCATATTTGGGGGCAGTGTTCTGGATCACTGCGTTAAGAAACACGTGATGGTGTCTCCGCGGTGTTGGATGTTTTGGTCTCCACGAGGTCAATCATCCGTGCCTTTAAAGTCCATAACTGAGGCAGATGATAAAAAACATCGGCGTGACAGCTGATATAAAGAGACAATAAGAAAAAGAAAATAAGAAATGAGACATCACAATAAAAACATAAGCATAAAACCATAATAAAAATCGGAACCAGTAACCTGGAAATCTGTTCCTATGAGGGGACCCGATAAAGGATCAGGGGACGTTATAAAACATTCTAGCTGATCTATAGTTCTGTCTTTGGGGTCTGTTAGCTTTAGCCAAAATGGGTTTAACTTCCACACTACGTTGTGCCTTGCCTTACCAAACCTAAGCGTAAGTATTACCAGGCTATGGTCTGAAATACCCTACTCCCATGCTCCACCTCTCCCACCCACATTGCTAAATTACTAGATCCAAATATGTTGTCCAAGCGGGAGAGAGTATGTCTAACGGATGAGTGACAGGTGTATTCTCTTACATCAGGATGATGCATTCTTCACAGATCCAACCAGCCACATCCTTCCATAAATATTGACAGATGAGATGAAGGGGAGGCCAGCCCCAGAACCGCACCATCCAATCTGAGCCTATCTAGGCAATCATCCATCACCAGATTAAAGTCTCCCATAAACATAACATGCACATCTGGATAGTTTAAAGCAAAACTCACCGCTTTTTTAATAATTGATAGGTTAGCAGGAGGGGGAATATATATACACATTATAACATAATCTCTCAAATTAACCCATGCATATACAAAAATAAACCGGCCCTCAGGATCTCTCCGTACCTCTCCGACCTCCCATCTGACATCTCTATATATCAAAAGAGAGACCCCTCTAGAATAGCTAGTATGAAACGTATGTACAGACCATTGTACTCATGGGTTCTGCATATATTGAGCCGAGTCTCTAGTCATGTGTGTTTCAACCAGGGTTACTATATGAGGATGGTATTGCCGTATTTGAGAAAACACTTTAACTCTCTTTTGCGGTGACCTAAGACCTCTCACATTCCAAGTCATGCTCTTAAGGTCAGATGTCATACCCTTTCATCCACATATAACTGACATTGTCAAGTCTATTACCCTTCTGGTACATAATGGAAAAAACCATGGCAGCAGATCTATATATATAATTGTCTAAGGGTTTTTCCGTCTGTCTGTCTGTCTGTCTTTCTGTCTGTCTGTCCTGGAAATCCCACGTCCCTGATTGGTCGATGCCGCCAGGCCTGGCGGCCTCGACCAATCAGCAACGGGCACAGCGACGATGATGTCATAAAGGACGTAGAAATCCCACATTTCTGATTCAGCGACGGGCACAGTATTGACGTAGATGTCATAATGGTTGCCATGGCGACGATGTCATAAAGGTTGCCTTGACCAATCAGCGACGGGCACAGTCTGCCGCGAATTCTGGAATCATCATTGTCCATATACTACCGGGACATGCATATTCTAGAATACCCGATGCGTTAGAATCGGGCCACAATCTAGTCTATATATATAATTGTCTAAGGGTTTTTCCGTCTGTCTGTCTGTCCTGGAAATCCCACGTCCCTGATTGGTCGATGCCGCCAGGCCTCGACCAATCAGCAACGGGCACAGTATCGACGTAGAAATCCCGCGTCTCTGATTGGTCGAGGCCGCCAGGCCTCGACCAATCAGCAACGGGCACAGCGACGATGATGTCATAATGGTTGCCATGGCGACGATGATGTCATAAAGGTTGCCTCGATCAATCAGCGACAGACACAGTCTGCCGCGAATTCTGGAATCATCATTGTCCATATACTACGGGGACATGCATATTCTAGAATACCCGATGCGTTAGAATCGGGCCACAATCTAGTATTATATAACCAACAACTAACAATACTAAAACAAAATAGAACTAAGTACATTTCAGAAGGGAGCAAAACCTCATGCTCTTATCGTAGTCCAGAAAAGGGGGGTACCATCTCTGAACACAGAGTCTGGTATAGTTATTTTCCCTTGGACTTGGACAGAAAGAGCTCCTATCATTGAAAAAAAAAAAAAAGAAAAGAAAGAGAAAAAAAAAACCCACCCCAAACACCTAATGAGAGAGTTCCATTTAATGTATATCCATATATATATATAGGGACATCGGACAGTTTAGGACTTTCACCCTTCTCCGTTCGCCCTCACACATGACATGACATCCAATCTTCACCATCCGCAAGGGTTGTAAAGAAAGAGGAAGAACCCTTGAAAACAACCCTGAGTCGAGCAGGATAGAGCATTGAATATAACATGCTTTTTTCCCTGAGTTGCTTCTTTATCTCCATGAACTGAGCCCGTTGTTTTTGCAGTTCCATTGAAAAATCTGGAAATATTGAGATAGTAGCATTATTGTTTTTAATAGGGCTTTTCTGCCTTGCCATGTGAAGGGTAACATCTCTGTCTCTGCAGTTTAAGAGGAGCGCCAAAAAGGGCCTTGGCGGGGCACCTGGAAGAAGAGACTTTGTTGGAACTCTATGGGCCCTTTCAACAGAGAATGTGGGGGAGAATTCATCCCCCAAAGTGTCTTTCAGCCAACTCTCCAAGAATTTTTCAGGATATTGACCTTCTGAGCACTCTGGCAGACCAATGATACGAATATTATTTCGACGTAATTTGTTCTCAAGATCATCTGCTTTCTGAATTTTTTTGAATCAGGATTATGGGAGCTCCAGCCAGACACGTCCTCTCAGCTCCACTACATGGCCACGCCCCCCTAAAAGTTCATTTTTGTGTAAAAAAAATGATTTTTTAATTTTCACGGCTCTACATTATAAACTTTAGTGAAACAATTGGGGGTTCAAAGTGCACACCACATATCTAGATGAGTTCCTTTGGTGGTCTAGTTTCAAAATGGGGGTCACTTGTGGGGGTTTCCACTGTTTAGGCACATCAGGGGCTCTCCAAACGCAACATGGCGTCCGATCTCAATTCCAGCCAATTCTGCATTGAAAAAGTCAAACGGTGCTCCTTCCCTTCCGAGTACTGCTATGCACCCCGACAGTGGTTTACCTCCACATATGGGGTATCAGCGTACTCAGGACAAATTGCACAACAACTTTTTGGGTCCAATTTCTCCTGGTAGCCAAGGAAAAATAAAAAATTGGGGGTGAAAATATCATTTTTGTGACAAAAATATGATTTTTTATTTTTATGGCTTTACACTATAAACTTCTGTGAAGCACTTGGGGGTTCAAAGTGCTCACCACACCTCTAGATAAGTTCCATAGGGGGTCTTCTTTCCAAAATGGTGTCAATTGTGGGGGGTTTCCAATGTTTAAGCACATCAGGGGCTCTCCAAAAGCGACACGGCGACCTATCTCAATTCCAGTCAATTTTGAATTGAAAAGTCAATTCTGAGCTCTGCCATGCACCCAAACAATGGTTTACCACCACATCTGGAGTGCTCAGGACAAATTGTACAACAACTGTTGGGGTCCAATTTCTCCTGTTACCCTTGGTGAAATAAAACAAATTGGATCTGAAATAATTTTTTTGTGAAAAAAAGTTAAATGTTCATTTTTTTTAAACATTCCAAAACTTCATATGAAGCACTTGAAGGGTTAATAAACTTCTTAAATATAGTTTTGAGCACCTTGAGGGGTGCAGTTTTTAGAATGGTTTAACTTTTTGGTATTTTCTATAATACTATAATATTGACCCCTCAAAGTGACTACAAATGTGATGTGGTCCCTAAAAAAAATGGCGTTGTAAAAATGAGAAATTACTGGTCAACTTTTAACCCTTATAACTCCCTAACAAAAAAAATGTTTGGTTCCAAAATGTTTTTGATGTAAAGTAGACATATGGGAAATGCTACTTATTAAGTATTTTCTGTAACATATCTCTGTGATTTAAGGGTATGAAAATTCAAGTTGGAAAATTGTGAAATTTTCAACATTTTTGCCAAATTTCCATTTTTTCACAAATAAACATAAGTAATATCAAAGAAATTTTACCACTATCATAAAGTACAATATGTCACGAGAAAACAACTCAGAATCACTGAGATCCGTTGAAGCGTTCCAGAGTTATAATCTCAGAAAAGGGACAGTGGTCAGAATTGTAAAAATTTGGCCATTCATTAACGTGCAAACCACCTTTGGGGGTAAAGGGGTTAAAGGAATCCTTGTCATTTCCAGGCATGACATCATCCTCCCTGAGAGGAAGGCAATACCACTGTGGTACCCGAGCTCCTGGGGTGCCACAGATCCAGAAGACTCAGGTAGCGGGAACAGTAGTTTGGTAGCAGTCCCTTAAGCTGAGGTTCCAAATTAAATTAGGTTTCCCTTAGGTTGAATCACACTGCATTTATCTGGAGCATGAGAACTGTGTATGTGTCCATATAACTTGGAAAGTGCTGTTACCTATACAAGAACATGAAAAACAAGTTATTTGCTAATTCCTGTATTTGAAAGTGTTTGCAAGTACAGTGGACTTAAAGTTTGAAAGTTGTGTGCTGTCTCATTCTAAAGACCAAAAGAATTTATGCCACATTTGACGAATCAGAAGTGAGTATAACAAATTACTTCACTGAAACGCTGCACTCCATGCACACGTATGGATCCAGGGGGTCATCTCTTTCTGTAGTGGGTTGGAGTGACAAATATGTGACACTCACCTATGGATACCACCCTGTGACCCGTTACACTAACATGAAGTGGAATGAGGAAGAATCTGAGTTAGTGAGGGAGAACTGTCTGGTGATGAAGATGTGCTGAGCAACAAGGCAGTGACAAAGGGATGCTGGAGAAGCAGTCAAGAGTGGACGAGAAGGCGGGATTGGCACCAACAAATGAGAGTGCTAATTATTCTTGCTTGATGCCTATTGGAGTCGCATTTGGCCGGTGACAGAGTTAATCTGAGGCTTGTTCAAACTATGAGGAATTGCAGCATGCTTAAAGCTGGCATTTGTGGATTTGGAGTCATGTGCTTAGTGGAAATCATAAGTCGGCTATAGGCAGGGCAGCATGACTAAGAGTTTGAATAAAACTGTGTGTAGATTCACCTGTTATAAATAAGCAGATTTATCTTTTTACAAAAAAGCAAAAAAGCAGATCTTGCTTTTCACAGAGCAGATGGTGAGACTAAACATAGATGTCCCTGGAGGGCAATCAGAATTTACCTGTACAAGAGTGGGGTCCAGGCATAATCTCATGGAAACCTTAAAATGCAGGATCTAGACAAAAGAGGAATAAGGCTTGAGGATGTCGTAGCTGTTTTCGTTCTGACCCAAATGTCAGCTGACAGATCATCAGTGAGACCAAATTGTGGAGTTACGCCCGTCATTTTACAAGCGCGCTTGGAGACAAAAAGACACCTCACACATATCCTGTGAGCAAGTCACTTTTATCTGAAGTAATAGAGCAAGAAGCAATATTTTATACCATTTACAACAAATGTAATTCTCAATGCAATTCATGTAGCCCCCACCATCATCCAGGGTCATACTGACCTTTATTCTCTCACGTACCCGGAGCATGTTGTGACTGACTATTGGGAACATACATTGATAAGAAGTATGGTCTCCTTGAAAGGAGGCCATCAGACTACTGCATCAACAGATTCTAGTAATTCTATCAATTAAAGGCAAAATGCACTTAAAGGCAAACTATTAACCCTTCTATATCAATTTCCCCCTTTTGTAAATGGTATAACCTCTGTCACGGGGTCAGCTGATATCCACAAAGGAGCTCCTGTCTCATGGGTCTAATACCCACAAGGGGACTTCCTACCTGCTTCACCCATCCACCCTCAGTGTGGACACTCACCTCCCCCATCAACAGTGGCCATACGGGGCCTATGATATACTACAGAAGGTTCAGCCTTAGGGTTTTTTTCTACACATACATTATTCCATAGCTTAAGTAATACATATATTAGCGCTTTTACGGCTACATAAAAGAATAAGCAAAGCAACAAAATTTGCATACAAGTCTGTAAAACACCAAAAATAATCCATCCCGCTAGGCCGCTAAGCCAATTGGCTGGATTTAAAAAGGAGTCTCTATATTGTATTAGTCTCATTAAGAGCCTTAAGGAACCACGAAAATCTGAGTCCAAGTCTCACTTGTGCATGCAGTGTGGTGTTAATACCTTCCTTGGGTCGTGGGGTATGGCTAAGTACAGCATAGTCCTTGCAGATACTGGGCTGTGTGCACAGATCCAACAGTCCAGCAGTTTTTGTCCTTCCGCGTCTTTTATAAGAAAAGCAAGATGTTGAATAAGTTTGTTTATCCAGTGCCTCTGTAAGGTGCAAACATCCTACCACTGCCAGCAAGGTGATTAGGACAACAGTCATTCTGCTGGTGAAAAGATCTTTTTGCAGTGACTGGCATGGATCCAGGTGGGCTTTCCCTCAAGTTTCCCTGAGGTGAATGTGGTCAGCTGGACTTTAAAACGGGCCATCAAACCGTGGATCTAGGCTCCTTCTCACGTGTCTGTGTATGACCACCAGTCACCTGGATTCAGCTGATGTACGTCTGTGTATGACCACCAATCACCTGGATTCAGCTGATGTACATATGTGTATGACCACCAATCACCTGGATTCAGCTGATGTACATCTGTGTATGACCACCAATCACCTGGATTCAGCTGATGTACATCTGTGTATGACCACCAATCACCTGGATTCAGCTGATGTACATCTGTGTATGACCACCAATCACCTGGATTCAGCTGATATACGTCTGCACTGGCATTAGGATCTGGAATGGATGAAATCATATGCTTATGCACCACATTAAGTCTTTTCTGTAAGGCCTGGACATGGGCTGTCATAGCACCGTGTTGCTTTTGTAGCACCTGTGGGAAGTACAGACCAGCCTCTGGCAAACTACTAAACAGGACTTCAAAAGGACACAAGCCTGTCTTTCTATTTGGAGTGTGTGTGACTGAAAAGAGTGCAAGAGACAAACACTCTACCCCGCTCTTTCATTTGTCTGCCATGGCCTTTCATTTTCCAGTTTAAGTGTCCCGTTTGGTCTCATCACTTTCCCACTACTTTGTGGTCTATATGGTGCATGATATGCTTGCTGTACTCCCAGGACCTGCATGACTTCCCTCATTATTTCTCCCGTGAAGTGTGTGTCCCTATCGCTGTCTATGGTTTCTAGGACACCATACTTGCAGATCAGTTTTTTTCATCAGTTTGTCTGCAGTCGCTTTAGTATTTGCACATTTTACCAGATAGGCTTCCAGCCAACCAGAGAAGAGATCTACACATACTAGGACATTTTCCACACACTCCTACCTTGGGTAGCTGTATGTAGCCAGTCTGCAGTCTCTGAAACGGGTAGAGAGGCCTGGGTGTCACTTTCTTAGGGATTTTTACTGTTTTACCTGGGTTGTGCTGTGCACAGGTGAGGCATGACTGTATGAGCTTTGCGGCTGCGTAACTGAAACCAGGAGCGATCCAGAAGGCATCTTGTGTTGCTTGCGCCATGATTGGGAGCAGGGATCTTGGTATATACGATTTATCCTGATTCTCCCATACTCTTTCTGAGTTCAGCTCAGCTCCTATTCTCCCAGTGTTCCTTCTCTGTTTGGGCAGCTGGAGGGATTTCAGGACAACTAGGCTCAGTGTGGCTATAATACACTGACTCCCCGCCACCGTCCATTGCTCCCTAGGCCGCCTTGCTGCTACTTTAGCAGCCTCGTCCGTCCTTCTGTTGCCCTTTTCCTCCACAGAGTCACCGTCCTTGTGTGCTTTTTACCTTGACGATGCCAACCTGGACTGATAACGTCAATGCCTCCACTAATTGTTTCACCAGCTCTGCATTTTTAATGGGCTTACCGGCTGATGTAAGAAACGTTCTGCTTCTTCAGATAGGGCAATAATCATGGGATATTCCCCATGCACAATTCGAATCTGTGTAACTGTTAGCGACTTTATCTGCAGCAGCTCTACACGCTTCAGTGAGTGCCTTCAACTCTGCCTCCTGCACCGACATGTGAGGAGCGAGTGCTTCAGCTCGGATTACCTCATGTGAGGATACTACTGCATATCCAATGTAGAGTCACCCATTCTGGTGGTATCTGAAGCCATCTACAAAAATAAAAAACCTCAAAATATGCATTAGGAACAGGTTTTTTTTTTCTTCCCACAAACATATGTAAAACCCACTGTCTCCTGACTCATCAGTTCCTATGCAGTCATGTATATATCAAGGACAGTGCCTGGGTACAGAGAATCTGAGACCCTTGAGAGCAGGACCTAGTTAGAGGTGAATTCCTTTTACTCAAGATCAATTTACTTTTAAGAAAATAGAATACACTGCATAGCTGGTCCACACTTGATACATACTGTATATGAGGACTTACCTTGCAGAAAAGTTGCGTGACTAACAGTGAATCAAAGAATAAAATAGACACTGGTTAATAAATATCAGATATGAGCAAATTATGTATTTTCATCTTAAGGCTCAATCAGATGTATGAAATGCTGGTATATATGTCACTAAAATCCTAACATTTCTAAAAGAATTCTGATTGCAGTATTGTATAAGTACTACTTATGAGTGAAAATGTTGTTTTATGACTGTATAAGCAGGATGGATAATCACAATAAATGCCTTTTAAAACGGAGGTAAAAACATTGCAAATTCAGTTCTTAAAAAAAAAATCAATTCCTTTTCCTTACACAAATAATCTGCAATCACATTCACAAAGAATTGCTTATTAATAAAAAACAGAGAGGATTTATTTTTTCATAAAACATGACTTTGCATAAGGTTTAAGTTGATCATTATCCAGATGTCCACCAATTTTACCACTATGTATTATTGATTTGCAATTCAATAAGAATATGATTGAAAGCTACACATGTTTGGTAATCATGAAAAGCCTGTGCGTTCCTTTTCTGTAGAATCGTTATTGGTATTTTTGTTACTACATGCATGTTCAGGGAAAATGAGATGTAAACTTCCTTTAGATTTGTATTTATTATTGCAAAATCATCTTCGTCTATGTCTTTTTTCAACATATGTAACTATACATAACATTCTGACTTACAGACAATTTAGTGACAAAATGTACATTTGGTGGAGAAAGGTTGACGTTGATGGATATGGGTCTTTTTTCAACCTATGTGACTATGTAACTATACCATACAGAAATATCCAAAAAAATAAAGGCATGAATTATTTATTAATTTCTTAGTTGTAGCATATTTTTTTCATTGGTAGGACTTGTTGGTAATAGGAAATACAAACTAACCATGTCGGGTTTTTTTATCTGATATACTTTTCAGTTGCATGTTTCTTTAAACAAACCACAAGATCTCCACACGACCAAGTGTACAGCAATCAAATCATACTTTTTATGTCAAGTAAGTCTACTTCTCAGACTTTGGGAGTGGCAAAGGGGCACTCACACCAACTTGGTACTAAGTTAAGAAACTTAACTTGCACATCGTATGCGCTTATTATAGCAACATTGTTCTAGAAATATTGTGCATACATAGAACACAACAATGTTTTAAAAGGCTTAAATTATGAAGTTCAATTACTAGGTCTTCATAGTGTGAAAACAATACTGCAATGTAGCATTGTAGCTAAGTTATTTAATAAGGTACCAGAATTTCAGGACAAGGCACAATAAATGGCAGGCAAATTACAACTTCCAATACAGGATTCCAACAGCAAGTTTAAAAGCTTAACAAATAACAGTTATTCACAGTTGATGAAACACGATACCATATATATATATATATATATATATATATATATATATATATATATATATATACAAAACAAGCCATGAAATCATATATATATATATATATATATATATATATATATATATATATGCACAAAACAAGCCATGAAATCTACTATATAAAGCTGAATGTGTGTATGTGTGTGTGTGTGTATGTGTGTGTGTATGTCTGGGATTGGCATCTGCACCGTCGCAGCTACAGCCACAAAATTTTGCACAGTCACACGTCTGGACCCCGAGAGCATCATAGGCTATATTGTGAGGCGAAATTTTAACCCCGCGCGTTCCAATTCACCAAACAATTTTGCCCCTATCTACATAATGGGGAAAAAAGTGAAAGGAAAAGTGTTGGAAGCGTCGCAGCTTGAGCAACAAAATTTTGCACAGTTACACGTCTGGACCCTGAGAGCGTCATAGGCTATGTTGTGAGGTGAAATTTTAACCCCGCGCTTTCCAATTCACCAAACAATTTTGCGCCTATCTACATAATGGGGAAAAAGTGAAATGAAAAGTGTTGGAGGCAAATTGACAGCTGCCAGATGTGAACAAGGGGGACTTAAAGAGTGAGAGCGATGGCGCCAAAGAGTATATACCGTACAGTTGCTAAGGTGGGACCCCGACATGGGATACTCACCACACACGGGGATATGAACACACACACAAAATGCGCCACACACTACCACGTGCTTGAACACATATACCACCCTCAGCACACATTTCACCACACATACACCAACCTCGCCACATAAAAGTCGAAACACAAAAGTCGCCACTCAAAACTCACCACGCGCAAAACTCGCCACATGCAAAAAATAAGCTCACGCAAAACTCGCCACAAGTGCAAAACTCACCTCATGGAAAACTCGCCACACGCAAAACTTGCACATGTGGAAAAATTGCCACATGCACAAAATTTGCAACACATGCAAAAGTTGCCTCACACAAAACTTGCACATACCCAAAAGGCACCAGACATAAAACTCACCACGCGCAAAACTCGCCATGCGCAAAACTTGCTGCACACAACTTGCTACACTAACCTGTCACATGCAACTCGACACACAAAAAGATGCTACACGCATGTTGCCTGTTGTGAATTCTGTGGCAGAGCTCCCTCCTGTGGTCACAAGTGGTAGTCCGGCTGATTCTCTCTGTGAGCTTCCGTTGCTGGAGGACAGTGGTACTGCGGCTTCTGAGTTTCCTTCCTCAGGTGATGTGGTGAAGTCGTTAGGTGCTGCTCTATTTAACTCCACCTAGTGCTTTGATCCTGGCCTCCAGTCAATGTTCTAGTTTTGGACCTGTTTCCTCCTGGATCGTTCCTGTGGCCTGCTGCTCTGCATAGCTAAGTTCCGCTTTTGCTATTTGTTTGCTGTTTTTTTCTGTCCAGCTTGCTTTTGTTTTTTCTTGCTTGCTGGAAGCTCTGGGACGCAGAGGGTGTACCTCCGTGCCGTTAGTTCGGTATGGAGGGTCTTTTTGCCCCCTTTGCGTGGTTGTTTGTAGGGTTTTGTGTTGACCGCAAAGTTACCTTTCCTATCCTCACTCTGTTCAGAAAGTCGGGCCTCACTTTGCTAAATCTATTTCATCTCTTCGTTTGTCTTTTCATCTTAACTCACAGTCGCTATATGTGGGGGCTGCCTTTTCCTTTGGGGTATTTCTCTGAGGCAAGGTAGGCTTATTTTCTATCTTCAGGCTAGCTAGTTTCTCAGGCTGTGCCGAGTTGCATAGGGAGCGTTAGGTGCAATCCACGGCTGCCTCTAGTGTGGTTGGAGAGATTTAGGGATTGCGGTCAGCAGAGTTCCCACGTCTCAGAGCTCGTTCTATGTTTTTGGGTTATTGTCAGATCACTGTATGTGCTCTGACTTCTATGTCCATTGTGGTACTGAATTACCAGATTATAACAGTACTGGAGGCCCAAAGTACTAATGATTCTCAATAGAGGGAAAAAAGAAGTTCTGAGACCATTTTTTTTTCTCTGCACTGTGTTTTGCCTTTTTTTTCCCCTAGACATTTGGGTGCTTCAGGACACAGGTGCAGCGATGGACATTAAAGGTCTGTCTTCATGTGTGGATCAGCTCACGGCAAGAGTACAAAATATTCAAGACTTTGTGGTTCAGAATTCTTTGTTAGAACCGAGAATTCCTATTCCTGATTTGTTTTTTGGAGATAGAACTAAATTTCTGAGTTTCAAAAATAATTGTAAACTATTTCTGGCTTTGAAACCTCGCTCCTCTGGTGATCCAGTTCAACAAGTTAGGATCATTATTTCTTTTTTACGTGGCGACCCTCAGGACTGGGCATTTTCTCTTGCATCAGGAGATCCTGCATTAAGTAATATCGATGCGTTTTTCCTGGCGCTCGGATTGCTGTACGATGAACCTAATTCAGTGGATCAGGCAGAGAAAAATTTGCTGGCTCTGTGTCAGGGTCAGGATGAGATAGAGGTATATTGTCAGAAATTTAGAAAATGGTCCGTACTCACTCAATGGAATGAAGGCGCGCTCGCAGCTATTTTCAGAAAGGGTCTCTCTGAAGCCCTTAAAGATGTCATGGTGGGATTTCCTATGCCTGCTGGTCTGAATGAGTCTATGTCTTTGGCCATTCAGATCGGTCGACGCTTGTGTGAGCGTAAATCTGTGCACCATTTGGCGGTATTATCTGAGCATAGACCTGAGCCTATGCAGTGCGATAGGACTTTGACCAGAGTTGAATGGCAAGAACACAGACGTCTGAATGGGCTGTGTTTCTACTGTGGTGATTCCACTCATGCTATCTCTGATTGTTCTAAGCGCACTAAGCGGTTCGCTAGGTCTGCCACCATTGGTACGGTACAGTCAAAATTTCTTTTGTCCGTTACCTTGATCTGCTCTTTGTCATCTTATTCTGTCATGGCATTTGTGGATTCAGGCGCTGCCCTGAATTTGATGGACTTGGAGTATGCTAGGCGTTGTGGGTTTTTCTTGGAGCCCTTGCAGTGTCCTATTCCATTGAGAGGAATTGATGCTACGCGTTTGGCCAAGAATAAGCCTCAGTACTGGACCCAGCTGACCATGTGCATGGCTCCTGCACATCAGGAGGTTATTCGCTTTCTGGTGTTGCATAATCTGCATGATGTGATCATGTTGGGGTTGCCATGGCTACAAGTCCATAATCCAGTATTAGATTGGAAATCCATGTCTGTGTCCAGCTGGGGTTGTCAGGGGGTACATGGTGATGTCCCATTTCTGTCTATTTCGTCATCCACCCCTTCTGAGGTTCCAGAGTTCTTGTCTGATTACCGGGATGTATTTGATGAGCCCAAGTCCGATACCCTACCTCCGCATAGGGATTGTGATATCGATTTGATTCCTGGTAGTAAATTCCCAAAGGGTCGACTGTTTAATTTATCTGTGCCTGAGCACGCCGCTATGCGGAGTTACGTGAAGGAGTCCTTGGAGAAGGGGCATATTCGCCCGTCATCGTCGCCATTAGGAGCAGGGTTCTTTTTTGTGGCCAAGAAGGATGGTTCGCTGAGACCTTGTATAGATTACCGCCTTCTAAATAAGATCACAGTTAAATTTCAGTACCCCTTGCCGTTGTTATCTGATTTGTTTGCTCGGATTAAGGGGGCTAGTTGGTTCACCAAGATAGATCTTCGTGGTGCGTATAATCTTGTGCGTATTAAGCGAGGCGATGAATGGAAAACTGCATTTAATACGCCCGAGGGCCATTTTGAGTATCTTGTAATGCCATTCGGACTTGCCAATGCTCCATCAGTGTTTCAGTCCTTTATGCATGACATCTTCCGAGAGTACCTGGATAAATTCCTGATTGTGTACTTGGATGACATTTTGATCTTCTGGGATGATTGGTAGTCTCATGTGAAACAGGTCTGAAAGGTGTTTCAGGTCCTGCGTGCTAATTCTTTGTTTGTGAAGGGATCAAAGTGTCTCTTTGGTGTTCAGAAGGTTTCATTTTTGGGGTTCATCTTTTCCCCTTCTACTATCGAGATGGACCCTGTTAAGGTCCAAGCCATCCATGATTGGACTCAGCCGACATCTCTGAAAAGTCTGCAAAAGTTCCTGGGCTTTGCTAATTTTTATCGTCGCTTCATCTGCAATTTTTCTAGTATTGCTAAACCATTGACCGATTTGACCAAGAAGGGTGCTGATGTGGTCAATTGGTCTTCTGCTGCTGTGGAAGCTTTTCAAGAGTTGAAGCATCGTTTTTCTTCTGCCCCTGTGTTGTGTCAACCAGATGTTTCGCTTCCATTCCAGGTCGAGGTTGATGCTTCTGAGATTGGAGCAGGGGCTGTTTTATCGCAGAGAAGTTCTGATTGCTTGGTGATGAAACCATGCGCCTTCTTTTCCAGGAAGTTTTCGCCTGCCGAGCAAAATTATGATGTTGGCAATCGAGAGTTGCTGGCCATGAAGTGGGCATTCGAGGAGTGGCGTCATTGGCTTGAAGGAGCTAAGCATCGCGTGGTGGTCTTGACTGATCATAAGAACTTGACTTATCTCGAGTCTGCCAGGCGGTTGAATCCTAGACAGGCTCGTTGGTCGCTGTTTTTTGCCCGTTTTGACTTTGTGATTTCGTACCTTCCGGGCTCTAAAAATGTGAAGGCGGATGCCCTGTCTAGGAGTTTTGTGCCCGACTCTCCGGGTTTATCTGATCCGGCGGGTATTCTCAAAGAGGGAGTAATTGTGTCTGCCATCTCCCCTGATTTGCGGCGGGTGCTGCAAAAATTTCAGGCTAATAAACCTGATCGTTGCCCAGCGGAGAAACTGTTTGTCCCTGATAGGTGGACGAATAAAGTTATCTCTGAGGTTCATTGTTCGGTGTTGGCTGGTCATCCTGGAATCTTTGGTACCAGAGAGTTAGTGGCTAGATCCTTTTGGTGGCCATCTCTGTCGCAGGATGTGCGTTCTTTTGTGCAGTCCTCTGGGATTTGTGCTCAGGCTAAGCCCTGCTGTTCTCGTGCCAGTGGGTTGCTTTTGCCCTTGCCGGTCCCGAAGAGGCCTTGGACACATATCTCTATGGATTTTATTTCAGATCTTCCCGTCTCTCAAAAAATGTCAGTCATTTGGGTGGTTTGTGATCGCTTCTCTAAGATGGTCCATTTGGTACCCTTGTCTAAATTACCTTCCTCCTCTGATTTGGTACCATTGTTCTTCCAGCATGTGGTTCGTTTACATGGCATTCCAGAGAATATCGTTTCTGACAGAGGTTCCCAGTTTGTTTCGAGGTTTTAGCGAGCCTTTTGTGCTAGGATGGGCATTGACTTGTCTTTTTCCTCGGCTTTCCATCCTCAGATTAATGGCCAGACCGAACGAACCAATCAGACCTTGGAAACATATCTGAGATGCTTTGTTTCTGCTGATCAGGATGACTGGGTGTCCATTTTGCCTTTGGCTGAGTTCGCCCTTAATAATCGGGCCAGCTCGGCTACCTTAGTTTCGCCGTTTTTCTGCAACTCTGGGTTCCATTCTCGTTTCTCTTCAGGGCAGGTTGAGTCTTCGGACTGTCCTGGTGTGGATACTGTGGTGGACAGGTTGCAGCAGATTTGGACTCATGTAGTGGACAATTTGACCTTGTCCCAGGAAAAGGTTCAACGTTTCGCTAATCGCAGACGCTGTGTGGGTCCCCGACTTCGTGTTGGAGATTTGGTTTGGTTATCTTCTCGTCATATTCCTATGAAGGTTTCCTCTCCTAAGTTTAAACCTCGTTTCATTGGTCCGTATAGGATTTCTGAGGTTCTTAATCCTGTGTCTTTTCGTCTGACCCTTCCAGATTTTTTTTCCATTCATAACGTATTCCATAGGTCATTGTTGCGGAGATACGTGGCACCTATGGTCCCATCTGTTGATCCTCCTGCCCCGGTTTTGGTGGAGGGGGAGTTGGAGTATATTGTGGAGAAGATTTTGGATTCTCGTGTTTCAAGACGGAAACTCCAGTATCTGGTTAAGTGGAAGGGGTACACTCAGGAAGATCATTCCTGGGTCTTTGCCTCTGATGTCCAAGGTCCCGATCCTGTTCGTGCCTTTCATATGGCTCATCCTGGTCATCCTGGGGGCTCTGGTGAGGGTTTGGTGACCCCTCCTCAAGGGGGGGTACTGTTGTGAATTCTGTGGCAGAGCTCCCTCCTGTGGTCACAAGTGGTACTTCGGCTGATTCTCTCTGTGAGCTTCCGTTGGTGGAGGAGAGTGGTACTGCGGCTTCTGAGTTTCCTTCCTCAGGTGATGTGGTGAAGTCGTTAGGTGCTGCTCTATTTAACTCCACCTAGTGCTTTGATCCTGGCCTCCAGTCAATGTTCTAGTTTTGGACCTGTTTCCTCCTGGATCGTTCCTGTGGCCTGCTGCTCTGCATAGCTAAGTTCCGCTTTTGCTATTTGTTTGCTGTTTTTTCTGTCCAGCTTGCTTTTGTTTTTTCTTGCTTGCTGGAAGCTCTGGGACGCAGAGGGTGTACCTCCGTGCCGTTAGTTCGGTACGGAGGGTCTTTTTGCCCCCTTTGCGTGGTTGTTTGTAGGGTTTTGTGTTGACCGCAAAGTTACCTTTCCTATCCTCGCTCTGTTCAGAAAGTCGGGCCTCACTTTGCTAAATCTATTTCATCTCTACGTTTGTCTTTTCATCTTAACTCACAGTCATTATATGTGGGGGCTGCCTTTTCCTTTGGGGTATTTCTCTCAGGCAAGGTAGGCTTATTTTCTATCTTCAGGCTAGCTAGTTTCTCAGGCTGTGCCGAGTTGCATAGGGAGCGTTAGGCGCAATCCACGGCTGCCTCTAGTGTGGTTGGAGAGGATTAGGGATTGCGGTCAGCAGAGTTCCCACGTCTCAGAGCTCGTTCTATGTTTTTGGGTTATTGTCAGATCACTGTATGTGCTCTAACTTCTATGTCCATTGTGGTACTGAATTACCAGATCATAACAGTTGCCACACAAAACTCATCTCACAAAAGTCGCTACATGCATGTCGCCACACACAACTCAACACACACAACTTGACAAACGAAACTCGCCCTAAAACACACACAAGTCTGGTATTAGCCTTCAAAAATTAAAATCTGATTAATAAGCAGACAAACTACAAAAGCAACAAATGTACCATATAGGAAATACGGCAGCTGTCAGTCACATGACCTGTCTATTATGTGTATGTGTGAGCTAATATATACTGCCAGGGGGAGGGCTTCCTGTTGGCTGGGGATTTATCAGGCTGCCAATTTATCTTACAAATACTGAGGTAAAAATACTGAGCAAATAACGTGTTAACGAGGTCTAATACAGGAGATCACACAGGTATATACTATATACAGGGGAGATGACACACAGATATATACTATATACAGGAGAGATGACACACAGGTATATACTATATAAAGGAGGAGATGACATACAGGTACATACTATATACAGGAGGAGATGACATACAGGTATATACTATATACAGGAGGAGATGACACACAGGTATATACTATATACAGGAGCAGATTACCTACAGGTATATACTATATACAGGAGGAGATGACATACAGGTATATGCTATATATAGAAGATGACATACAGGTATATACTATATACAGGAGGAGATGACACACAGATATATACTATATACAGGGGAGATGACACACAGCTATATACTATATACAGGAGGAGATGACATACAGGTATATACTATATATAGAAGGAGATGACATACAGGTATATACTATATATAGGAGGAGATGACATACAGGTATATACTATATATAGGAGGAGATGACATACAGGTATATACTATATACAGGGGAGATGACACACAGCAGGTATATACTATATACAGGGGAGATGACATACAGGTATATACTATATACAGGAGATGACATACAGGTGTATACTATATATAAGGGAGATGACAAACATGTATATACTGAGGTGAAAATGAGAGGTGTGAGGTGAAAATGAAAAGGTGTGAGTGCAAAATGAGAGGAGTGAGGGAAAATAGTGTAGTGATCGGAAAATGACAGATGTGAGGTCGAAATGACAAGTGTTAGCCGGGAATGAGAGGAGTGAGGGAGAAAATGAGAGGTGTGAGGGAGAAAATGAGAGATGTGAGGGGGAAAATTAAAGATGTGATTGGGAAAATGAGAGGCGTGATGGGAAAATAAGAGAAGTGACGTGCTTTAACTAACCACAGATATTTACTATGCCCAGGCAACGCCGAGCTCTTCAGCTAGTCTACTATATAAAGCTGAATGTGTGTGTGTGTGTGTATGTATGTATGTATGTCCGGGATTGGCATCTGCACCGTCGCAGCTACAGCCACAAAATTTTGCACAGTCACACGTCTGGACCCCGAGAGCGTCATAGGCTATATTGTGAGGCGAAATTTTAACCCCGCGCGTTCCAATTCACCAAACAATTTTGCCCCTATCTACATAATGGGGAAAAAAGTGAAAGGAAAAGTGTTGGAGGCGTCGCAGCTACAGCCACAAAATATTGCACAGTCACACGTCTGGACCCTGAGAACGTCATAGTCTACGTTGTGAGGTGAAATTTTAAACCCGCGCTTTCCAATTCATCAAACAATTTTGCCCCTATCTACATAATGGGGTAAAAGTGAAATGAAAAGTGTTGGAGGCGTCGCAGCTACAGCCACAAAATTTTGCACAGTCACACGTCTGGACCCTGAGAGCGTCATAGGCTATGTTGTGAGGTGAAATTTTAACTCCGCGCTTTCCAATTCACCAAACTATTTTTCCCCTATCTACATAATGGGGAAAGGTGAAAGGAAAAGTGTTGGAGGCAAATTGACAGCTGCCAGATGTGAACAAGGGGGACTTAAAGAATGAGAGTGATGGCGCAATAGAGTATATACCGTACAGTTGCTAAGGTGGGACCCCGAAATGAGATACTCACCACACACGGGGATATGAACACACACACAAAATGCGCCACACACTACCATGTGCTTGAACACATATACCACCCTCAGCACACATTTCACCACACATACACCAACCTCGCCACATAAAAGTCGAAACACAAAAGTCGCCGCTCAAAACTTGCCACGCGCAAAACTTGCCACATGCAAAAACTAGGCTCATGCAAAACTCGCCACAAGTGCAAAACTCACCTCATGGAAAACTCGCCACACGCAAAACTTGCACACGTGGAAAAATTGCCACATGCACAAAATTTGCAACACATGCAAAAGTTGCCTCACACAAAACTTGCACATACTCAAAAGGCACCACACATAAAACTCGCCACGCGCAAAACTCGCCATGCGCAAAACTTGCTGCACACAACTTGCTACACTAACCTGTTGTGATGTGCTGCTGCAGTGCAGTATAGACCAATCTCCACCAGGGGGTGCTGGCTAAGGAAAGGAGGTTGCACACACAGCACAGCAACACTGAACAACAACACAGGTGTCACAGGTAATGAAAGGGACATGAAACAAGCCAAGGTCATACACGGAGATAGCAGCGCGGTACAGAAGGGGCGAGCAGAGAATCGTCGGGGACAAGCAAGACGTCAGAACCTACCGGGAACGTGGTAACCAAAACGTGAGATGGAGACAGAATCGGGGTACAGGCCAAAGGTCAGAACAAGTCATAAACGGGTGTAGGCAGTCAGAGGCAAACAGGAACACATTAACAGGGATCAGGTCAGGAGCTCAAACCTTGCAGCATGAACTATAGCTGACACTGGCCCAATGGCTACAGAGGACTTAAATAGTTCAGCCAGCTCCAGGGTGAGGCAGAGAGGATTAACTCCCACATGACTAGTCCAGAGACAAGAGAGCTGAACATAATCTCAGAACTGGATCATGACACCTGTCACATGCAACTCGACACACAAAAAGTTGCTACACGTATGTTGCCACACAAAACTCATCTCACAAAAGTCGCTACATGCATGTCGCCACACACAACTCAACACACACAACTTGACAAACGAAACTCGCCCTAAAACACACACAAGTCTGGCATTATCCTTCAAAAATAAAAATCTGATTAATAAGCAGACAAACTACAAGAGCAACAAATGTACCATATAGGAAAAACGGCAGCTGTCAGTTACATGACCTGTCTATTATGTGTATGTGTGAGCTAATATATACTGCCAGGGGGAGGGCTTCCTGTTGGCTGGGGATTTATCAGGCTGCCAATTTATCATACAAATACTGAGTTAAAAATACTGAGCAAATAACGTGTGAACGAGGTCTAATACAGGAGATCACACAGGTATATACTATATACAGGGGAGATGACACACAGATATATACTATATACAGGAGAGATGACACACAGGTATATACTATATAGAGGAGGAGATGACATACAGGTACATACTATATACAGGAGGAGATGACATACAGGTATATACTATATACAGGAGGAGATGACACACAGGTATATACTATATACAGGAGCAGATTACTTACAGGTATATACTATATACAGGAGGAGATGACATACAGGTATATGCTATATATAGAAGATGACATACAGGTATATAATATATACAGGAGGAGATGACACACAGATATATACTGTATACAGGGGAGATGACACACAGGTATATACTATATACAGGAGGAGATGACACAGATATACAGTTAGGTCCAAATATATTTGGACAGAAACAACATTTTTCCAATTTTGGTTATAGACATTACCACAATGAATTTTAAACAAAACAATTCAGATGCAGTTGAAGTTCAGACTTTCAGCTTTCATTTGAGGGTATCCACATTAAAATTGGATGAAGGGTTTAGGAGTTTCAGCTCCTTAACATGTGCCACCCTGTTTTTAAAGGGACCAAACGTAATTGGACAATTGACTCCAAGGCTATTTCATTGACAGGTGTGGGCAATCCCTTCGTTATATCATTCTAAATTAAGCAGATAAAAGGCCTGGTGTTGATTTGACGTGTGGTGCTTGCATTTGGAAGGTTTTGCTGTGAAGTAAACATGCGGTCAAAGGAGCTCTCCATGCAGGTGAAACAAGCCATCCTTAAGCTGCGAAAACAACAAAAACCCATACGAGAAATTGCTACAATATTAGGAGTGGCAAAATCTACAGTTTGGTACATCCTGAGAAAGAAAGCAAGCACTGGTGAACTCATCAATGCAAAAAGACCTGGGCGCCCACGTAAGACAACAGTGGTGGATGATCGCAGAATAATCTCCATGGTGAAGAGAAACCCCTTCACAACAGCCAACCAAGTAAGCAACACTCTCCAAGAGGTAGGCGTATCAACATCCAAATCTACAATAAAGAGAAGACTGCATGAAAGTAAATACAGAGGGTTCACTGCACGGTGCAAGCCACTCATAAGCATCAAGAAGAAAAAGGCTAGACTGGACTTTGCTAAAAAAAATCTAAAAAAGTCAGCACAGTTCTGGAATAACATTCTTTGGACAGATGAAACCAAGATCAACCTCTACCTGAATGATGGAAAGAGAAAAGTATGGTGAAGGTGTGGTACAGCTCATGATCGAAAGCATACCACATCATCTGTAAAACACGGCGGAGGCAGTGTGATGGCTTGGGCATGCATGGCTGCCAGTGGAACTGGGTCACTAGTGTTTATTGATGATGTGACACAGGGCAGAAGCAGCCGAATTAATTCTGAGGTAGTCAGAGACATACTGTGTGCTCAGATCCAGCCAAATGCAGCCAAACTGATTGGTCGTCATTTCATACTACAGATGAACAATGACCGAAAATATAAAGCCAAAGCAACCCAGGACTTTATTAAAACAAAGAAGTGGAATATTCTTGAATGACCAAGTCAGTCACCTAATCTCAACCCAATTGAGCATGCATTTCACTTGTTTAAGACTAAACTTCAGACAGAAAGGCCCACAAACAAACAGCAACTGAAAACCACCGCAGTGAAGGCCTGGCAGAGCATCCAAAAGGAGGAAACACAGCGTCTGGTGATGTCCATGATTTCAAGTCTTCAGGCAGTCATTGCCAACAAAGGGTTTTCAACCAAGTACTAAAAACGAACATTTTATTTAAAATTATTGAATCTGTCCAATTTCTTTTGGTCCCATTAAAAACAGTGTGGCACATGTTAAGGAGCTGAAACTCCTAAACCCTTCATCCAATTTTAATGTGGATACCCTCAAATGAAAGATGAAAGTCTGAACTTCAACTGCATCTGAATTGTTTTGTTTAAAATTCATTGTGGTAATGTCTATAACCAAAATTAGAAAAATGTTGTCTCTGTCCAAATATATATGGACCTAACTGTATACTATATATAGAAGGAGATGACATACAGGTATATACTATATATAGGAGGAGATGACATACAGGTATATACTATATATAGGAGGAGATGACATACAGGTATATATTATATACAGGGGAGATGACACACAGCAGGTATATACTATATACAGGGGAGATGGCATACAGGTATATACTATATACAGGAGATGACATACAGGTGTATACTATATATAAGGGAGATGACAAACATGTATATACTGAGGTGAAAATGAGAGGTGTGAGGTGAAAATGAAAAGGTGTGAGTGCAAAATGAGAGTAGTGAGGGAAAATAGTGGAGTGATCGGAAAATGACAGATGTGAGGTAGAAATGACAAGTGTTAGGGAGGAATGAGAGGAGTGAGGGAGAAAATGAGAGGTGTGAGGGAGAAAATGAGAGATGTGAGGGGGAAAATTAAAGATGTGATTGGGAAAATGAGAGGCGTGATGGGAAAATAAGAGAAGTGACGTGCTATAACTAACCACATATATTTACTATGCCCAGGCAACGCCGGGCTCTTCAGCTAGTATAAAAATAATAATTGTACTGATTTACCATACACAAATGAAAATTTCTGTGATCAAGAAGCAATTATCAAGACATAAAAATAAAATGTTACGGAATTCAAAAGTAATAAATTGATATAATCCATACATGACAATTCCATGCATAAACAGATCTTCAACTTGATAACATACTGTTGTATAGTAATATGAGAAAATCACTCAGCCTGGGGATGACTTATTCTCAAAGGCTCCCTTATGTAACCCCTTCATGACCTTGGACGTACTTAGTATGTCATGTTGGGCAGTTCTTCCCAACCTTGGACGCACTGGGGACATTCTGGCAATTTTGCTGACACTCTGCATTCACTGCCAGGAGTGGTGCCCACAGCTGGAAAAAATTATAGCTTTCAAAATATGGTGATGCAAAAGCAATAAAACCCATTTTTTACTGTGTGACAGCAGCAAATAAAAAAAAATATAAATCTGGTATCGCTGTAATCACACCGACTTAAAGAACAAATTCTTGTAATTACAAATTCTTTGCTGATTTTTCTTACTCTGTTTCCCAATGATCGCAGTAAGGCTCAGCGCACATTTATCCTGTGCTGTGTTCCGAGCTCTTACACCGGGATTTCCATGGGAATCTCTGAAATATATGATTCAGACAGAACACTTTGGAACAAGATTCCCTATAATGAGGCAGATGGAAGCACTGTGAACGCTGTATGGTCTGTGATCCAGTGGTGTGCGTCTTTTTAGTCGAGCATAAAAGCACGGTCCGCCACAGTTTTTTGCAATTCTGAAAAGGACACTGCTGAACAGAGGCCAGATGGAGTCCAGAGTAACTCTGCTGCCTCATTATAGTGAATGCATCCCATGAGGGGTTACATCTTAGTCTAGTGATTCGGAAAATTAGATGTACTGTAAGTGCTCAGTCCATCATCAGTTAATAGAAATATAGGGGACTTCCATGTTACTGGTTGTACAAAGGCTCTGGAAAAACAAAATGGCTTCTTGCCCCCAAAAAGAAATTCAGCAAATTCTGCTCTCCCAAATCCAAATGCCCCAGTGTGTCTTAACCACAATTACTGTAGTGTCCACATATTTGGCAATTCTGTAGCGATGAGAGCCCACCTAGCTTACGGGTGTGTGTCTCCAGAAACACAAGCTGGGCATTACAACATACTGGGCACTACAATGTACTGGTGACTACAACATACTGGGTACTACTTTGCAATTTTCACTCAGCAACATCCACTGCTGATGTATCTGGAATAAACTCATGGGGTCAAAAACATGATTACATGTGCGGGATATCATAGCTGCAGAAACAGCTACTGATGTATCGCAATTAAAAACAATACCTCGACACTATAAAACTTTCCATAAATGTAATCCAAAGTCATTCATGGTAAGGGGAATTCAACATATTGAATGTGGAATTAGAGGAGGAGACGTCAAATGCCTCCTTGCTCAGAATGAGTGTCGCTGGATTACGGTTCTGGGAACCATGACTGCAAACTGGCTCAATGAATCCTTTGTTTTGCGTCCTTCTTATGAGATACTCCATATATTATTATATGGTTTTCTTGATCTCGGCTGCCTCCATGTTCTATTTGATGTTTTTATAATTGATTTTAACCATTTTTTCTTGTTTTTTGCTTTTAGAGATTTACTAAGCCTAATATCTCATTGATTCTCTACAATGTGTGACATCAGTGATGTGCGGTACAACATTTTGAACATGCGGTTCTCGAAAAATACGGTTCCCTGAAAAATGTCCACAGGAAAATTGCCACAGGAAAATTACCCACATGAAAAATGCACACAGGAAAAATGCCCACATGAAAATTGCCCACACAGAAAATTGCCCACAGGGAAAATTGTCCACACGGAAAATTGCCCACATGGAAAATAGCCCACACGGAAAATAGCCCACACGGAAATTTGCCCTCATGGAAAATTGCCAATTGCAGCATCACAAAGTTTCAGATCTATGATATTTGAGGTGAAAGGTGAGGATGTTCACATGATGTGTGATCAACTTGTGATTTACAGCTGACCTAGTGCAAAACTGCAAACATGCTGAAGATCTGTGGTTTGTAGCAGTCTGTCATTATCAGCAATAGATAGATCTAGGCTGCTCTCATCTCTCACTGATTCTGCCTTACACCTCCCACCAGCCCAGAACAGCAGCACATGCAGAACCAGCAGCAGTATGATCCAGAGGAGCCATCACTGCTATCAGTACTCACAAAAGAATCACTGTATTATCTGTGGAGTTACATGAGACTGCAGGTCAGATCTAATACATTATCATCTCAATGAGAGTAGAATAATTGTTAGCACAGTGGAATGACAACTCCTAAGAACAGAATCCGTACTCTGGGACTAGGGATGAGTGAACCGAACCTGTAGAACCTGGAGAAGTAAACTGGGCCCAGAGACCTTTGTTGAAATGCATTCTGCATTTTCTTTACTGCTTGTGTGTTGTACTGTATTTTATTTCAATGGAGCCCATGGAAGTCAAGGACAATCATCCGGCAGCTAATTATTTGCATGTGTGCAATGATTGTTTAATAAACTTAAGTTATTGTTGTTATTAGAACTCCTTAATAAACTGTTCTTAATAAACTTGTCGGTAGTTTTTTATGTGGGCAATTTTCGCAGACATTCTTCTGTGCTGCAGAGCATCTCACCTATAATTCTATACTATTCTCTGTTCTGCAGAGCATCTCACATATACCTGCATACTATCCCACTGTCCTGCAGAGCATTTAACCTATAGATCTTTGCTATTCTCTATCCTGCAGAGCAACTCATCTATAATTCTATATTATTCTTCTGCCCTGCAGAGCATCTCACGTATACCTGCATAATATCTCCCTGTCCTGCAGAGCATTTAACCTATATCTCTTTGCTATTCTCTGTCCTGCAGAGCTTCTCACCTATAATTCTTAATTATTCTTCAGCCATGCAGAGCATCTCACCTTTAATTCTATATTATTCTTCTGCCCTGCAGAGCATCTCACTTATACCTGCATAATATCCCCCTGTCCTGCAGAGAATTTAACCTATATCTATTTGCTATTCTCTGTCCTGCAGAGCATCTCACCTACAATTCTATATTATTCTTCTGCCTTGCAGAGCATCTCACGTATACCTACATACTATCCCCCTGTCCTGCAGAGCATTTAACCTATATCTCTGCTACTCTCTGTCCTGCAGAGCATCTCACCTATAATTATATATTCTTCTTCTGCCCTGCAGAGCATCTCATCTATACATGCATATACTATCCCCCTGTCCTACAGAGCATTTAACCTATAATTCAGCCTGTGGGCCATTTTCTGTGGGCATTCTTCACCTTGCGCCTCAAATATCATGGATCTGAAACTTTGTGATGCTGCAATTGGCAATTTTCCATGTGGGCAATTTTCCATGTGGGCAATTTTCCTGTGGGCATTTTTCATGTGGGCAATTTTCCTGTGGGCAATTTTCCTGTGGACATTTATCCTGTGGGCATTTTTCTGGTCACCGACAAATACATATGAAAATGGAATGGTCACTCAATGTATGCTTTTATTGTAAAACTTCATATATTTGTGATCATCATGATGGCCCATGTGTTGTATAACTTATATTAGAAGGCATCATCAAACCTTTAGTATATACTGTATATCTACTATATAATTGCCTAAGGGTCACTTCCGTCTTTCTGTCTGTTCTTCTGTCTTTTTGTCTGTCTGTAACGGAAATCCCAAGTCGCTGATTGGTCGTGGCAAATTAGCCACGACCAATCAGCAACAGGCACAGTCCGGCGAAAAAATGACCACTCCTTCCTCCCCGCAGTCAGCACCCGCTCCATACTCCCCTCCAGTCAGCGCTCTCAAAGGGTTAATGGCAGCATTACCGGACCGCGTTATGCCGTAGTGTAACACACTCCGATAACGCTGCTATTAACCCTGTGTGACCAACTATTTACTATTGATGCTGCCTATGCAGCATCAATAGTAAAAAGATCTAATGTTAAAAATAATTTAAAAAAATAAAAAGTCATTATATACTCACTTTCCGGAACCAGCCCAGGCCTTTCCTGCTCCTCGCGACGTTCCGGTGAGACCGCTACGTCATCATCTCGCGAGACCGCAATGCACTCTTGGGAGCAACAGGCACAGTCCAGCTGCTCCCTATTCCCCTGCAGTCAGTGCCCCTCTATACTACCCCCAGACATTGGCGCGGGATTTAAATCCTGCTTCGCTGATTAGTCACGCCGGGTGGGTGCGACCAATCAGCGCCATTGGCGCGGCATTTAAATCCTGCTTCGCTGATTGCTCGCGCCCATAAATCATTATATACTCACCTTCTGTCACCCCTCAGATCCAGCCCAGGCCTTTCCCGCTCCTCGCAACTGTCGGGTCCATGCATTGCGGTCTCATGAGATGATGACGTAACGGTCTCGCGAGACTGCTACGTCATCAACTCGCGAGACCGCAATGCACTCTTGAGACCGGAGTGCGCGAGGAGCTTCAATAAATGCTTCGCTTGGATCTGGGGGCCAACGGCAGGTGAGAATATAACTATTTTTTATTTTAATTATTTTTTAACAGGGATATTATGCCCACATTGCTATATACTACGTGGGCTGTGCAATATACTACGTGAGCTGTGCTATATACTGCATGGGCTGTGCAATATACTGTGTGGGCTCTGCTATATACTGCGTGCGCTGTGCAATATACTGTGTGGGCTCTGCTATATACTGCGTGGGCTGTGCAATATACTGTGTGGGCTGTGCAATGTACTGCGTGGACTGTGCAATATACTATGTGGACTGCGCAATGTACTGCGTGGGCTGCGCAATATACTGCGTGGGCTACGCAATGTACTGCGTGGGCTGCACAATGTACTGCGTGGGCTGCGCAATCTACTGCGTGGGCTGCGCAATGTACTACGTGGGCTGTGCAATATACTACGTGGGCTGCGCAATGTACTGCGTGGGCAGCGCAATACACTGCGTGGGCTGCACAATACACTGTGTGGCCTGTGCAATACACTACATGACCTATGCTATACACTGCGTGGCTTGTGTTATACACTACGTGACCTGTGCTATACACTACATGGCCTGTGTTATACACTGCGTGGCCTGTGTTATATACTACGTGAGCTGTGTTATATGCTACTTGGGCTGTTATAAACTACATGACTGTGTTATATGCTATGTGGGCTGTTATACACTCCGTGGGCTGTGCTATATACTACGTGGCTGTGCTATATACTCCGTGGGCTGTGTTATATACTACGTGGCTGTGCTATATAATACGTGGTTGTGCAATATACTACATGGCTGTGCTATTTACTATGTGGGCAGTTATATACTACGTGGCTGTGCTATATACTACGTGGCCGGCCGCGAACTATCAGTGACAGGCGCAGTCCGGCAGAATCCTGTGTATTCAATGTATTATTCTAAAATCTTCATAAATAAACTACATACATATTCTAGAATACCCAATGCGTTAGAATCTGTCTACCATCTAGTATATATATATATATATATATATTGTATATAGCAAATAATGTTTGTTTTTTCCTTTTCTTTATTATTTTGTATCGCTGTGTCTGCTGTATGTCTAATTCTTATCCACTCCGTACACTTTTAGGCATGTGTGCATGCGTGCTCTCCGTTGGGTTGCTGCTTTCTTCCTCATCTTGTCTTTTCCGGCATGGTGTGGTTGCATGGTGACGGCTAGGCTCCGGCCATCCCATGCGATCGAATCTTGTTTGATGGGTGGGAGGAGGCGGCGTTCTCCGGGTGGGTGTGCATGCTCAGCTTTACTCGCCATCATTGGCCCCTGCCGATCATGTGACTGTAGGGGCTGGGGATTTAGAGGCAATTGTTACCAGAGTAGCAATGCCCCCCAAAGAAGCGGACCGACTTCGAAACACACATTGGGGACATCTGGCTGGAGCACCTTTGCCTACCACATTGATGGGTATGCTTTGAGACTTTATTATACTTTCTATATCTTTGGGTAACAGGCAATATATTGTATTACTACCCTGATGTGCTTTCTTCCTATATATTTGTGTTTGTGATTTCACTCTGGGAAAGGGGTTTGCCCAGTAACAGCCATTGTGCAGCATTTGGAGCTGACCCTTCATTCCAGATTTACTTATACATTTAGCCTGAATTTTAGTACAAGTCCCATTTATTGTAAAATACTCACTTGAATGTCTATCCTCCCATTTTTGACTATATTTTTGTGCTGCTGACCATCTTCATTTCTGGATGTATTGGTTACTGTATTGTCCTTATCTTTTATTACTTTATTTTACTGTATTTTTGCATCCTGTTCTTGTATATGTCTTTTTGCACTTTAAATAAAGCTTGACATACAGTATTATCCTTGTAGCTTTGGACTTAGGTTCCCCTTTTGTAAGCTATTCATGATTACAATCATAGATAATATCCTAAAGAAATATATTTTCCAAAATAGGGTCACTTGAGGGGGGATATTGCTCTTCTAGCACTTAGGGACTCTGTATAAGGCCGGCGTCACACTCGACGTAAGACAATACAGTCCGTAATTTACGGCCGTAATATGCAGAAAAGTCCCCAAAATAGTGGTCCATATCTCCTCCATAGGCAGGGTGTGTCAGCGTATTTTGCGCATGGCATTCTCCGTATGTAATCCATATGGCATCCGTACTGCGCGATTTTCTCGCATACTTGCAAATCCGACATACGGACATACAATGGATCCATGTGCTCAAAAAATCATAACAACATATATACTGTCTATATATATATGTATATATATATGTCAGTAAGACACATATATATATTAATATTTCATCCAGCGCGAGATAGCTTTAAAGCCGGTAATTCAATTGACGGCTTTTGCGATCTCCTTCCTAAACCCGACATGATATGAGACATGGTTTACATACAGTAAACCATCTCATATCCCCATTTTGTTTGCATATTCCACACTACTAATGTTAGTAGTGTGTATGTGCAAAATTTGGGCGCTCTAGCTATTAAATTAAAGGGTTAAATGGCGGAAAAAATTGGCGTGGGCTCCCGCACAATTTTCTCTGCCAGAGTAGTAAAGCCAGTGACTGAGGGCAGATATTATTAGCCTGGAGAGGGTCCATGGTTATTGGCCCCCCTGGCCAAAAAAATCTGTCCCCAGCCACCCCAGAAAAGGCACATCTGGAAGATGCGCCTATTCTGGCACTTGGCCACTCTCTTCCCATTCCCGTGTAGCGGTGGGATATGGGGTAATGAAGGGTTAATGTCACCTTGCTATTGTAAGGTGACATTAAGCCAGATTAATAATGGAGAGGCATCAATTATGACACCTATCCATTATTAATCCAATTGTATGAAATGGTTAAAAAAACACACACACATTATTACAAAGTCTTTTAATGAAATAAAGACACAGGTTGTTGTAATATTTTATTAGACTCTTAATCCACCTGAAGACCCTCGCTCTGTAACAAAGGAAAAATAAAAAAACAACAATATCTCATACCTTCCGATGATCTGTCACGTCCCACGATGTAAATCCATCTGAAGGGGTTAAGTTATTTTACAGGCAGGAGCTCTGCTATAATGCAGCTGTGCTCCTGCCTGTAAAACCCCAGCAAATGAATGGAAAGTAGGTCAATGACCTGTAGTTACCTTCATTCGCGGTGATGCGCCCTCTGCTGGTTGTCCTCATTTGACCTCGAGGCTGGGAAAATATTCTGAAAAGTTCCCACGCTCGAGGTCATATGAGGACATCCAGCAGAGGGCGCATCACCGTAACTACAGGTCATTGACCTACTTTCCATTCATTCGTTTTACAGGCAGGAGCACAGCTGCATTATAGCAGAGCTCCTGCCTGTAAAATAATTTAACCCTTTCAGATAGATGAAATATTAATATATATACATATATGTGTCTCAATGACATATATATATATATATATATATATATATATACCTATTCTATGTGTACACATTTATTCTACCTATTTTATTGTAAGCTGTTAGTGTGATTTTACTGTACACTGCACTGAATTGCCGGCTTTTCTCTCTAACACCGCTGCGTATTTCTCGCAAGTCACACTGCTGGTCCGTGTGTAATCCATATTTTTCTCGCACCCATAGACTTTAATTGGCGTATTTTTTGCGCAATACGGTGACAAACGCAGCATGCTGCGATTTTCTACGGCCGTAGAAAGCCATATAATACGGATGCGTAATATACGGCTGATAGGACATGATCCATTGAGAATCATTGGGCCATGTGTAATGCGTGTTTTACGGACGTATTTTATGCGCTCATATGTCCGCAAAACTCGCTAGTGTGACGCCGGCCTAAGGAGTCTGCAAAATATTCTGGGAAAATGTGCGCTCCGGGAGGCAAATAGCTCTCCATCACTCCCGAGTCTTGCCGTATGGCTAAGAAATACTGTACAGCTACATATGGGGTAATTCTTCATTCTGCAGAAATTGTGCGACACATTTTGGTGCCAATTTAACCCATTTTACCTTGTGAAAATGTAAAATTTGGTACTAAAACAAAATTTTAGTGGTAAAAATAATTATTTTTTCTTCACTGACCAATGGTATAAAATTATGTGAGACACTTGTTGAGTCAGTTGAGTCACACTTGTTGAGTCACCCCTAGATGAATTCATTGAGAAGTGTATTTTGTAAAATGCGGTCACTTACAGGAGGTTCTGCTGTTCTGGCTCCTCAGGGACACTCCCAGTGGGTCATGGCACCTGCAAACCATAACAGTAAAATCTGCACTATAATATGGCACTCCTTCCCTTCTGAGCTTTGTACTGTGCCTGAAAGGTATTTTCTGATAACATCTAGGGTATTTGCGCAATCTGGAGAAATTTGTGCAACAAACCAAGGTCCACTTTATCATATTAGTCATAAGAAAAATTAAAAACTGGGGGCTAAAACAACATTTTAGTAGTAAAAATGTAATTATTTTTTCTTCACTGCTAAAGATGGGTGAACCCATGGATGTTCGGGTGTGGCGAGTTTGGATGAACATATTAAAAAAGTTGGTTTGGGTACTAGAATGGTACCCGAGCTCGACCCGAACCCGGACCCCATTACAGTGAATGGGGGACCCGAACATTCAATGTTTGCCATGCTGTCATCTGTGTGGCAGTGCGAGAAGTGCCGGGTCTGATCAGCGGTAGGTTTGTCATACAGATGACAGTGTGTGAGCCAGCAGCTGACTGGTGGTAGAAAGGTTACCACCAGTCACAGGCGTCAGCTGATTAGAGTACTACTCTCATCATCCCACAACTGATTTCATTGATAGCAGAGAGAACTGGTGTACGATGATGGGAGTAATAACCGGCCAGTGCCTCTGCAATAAATACATTAAAATGATGTGGGGCTTCTTATAGTATTGATAACCAGCATAGGAAAAACTGACAGCTGCAGTCTGCAGCTCCCCAGCTGTCAGCTTTATCATAGCCGGTTAGAGGTGTCCCACGCCGGTTTTTAACCCTGCTGTTCTGTTCGGTCTGGGGAGACCTATTTTGAACTTTGGTATTTTTTGGGGTGTTCAAGATGCGGTTCTGAAACTTGTGGTTGATTGACTTAAATGAGGATGGGTCGGTCGGCCACGGGTTTCAGAGCCGCATCTTGAATATTTTAAAGAATATTGAAGTTCAAAGTCGGTCATTTTTGACCAACAGAACAGCAGGGTTAAATTATGTAAATTATTTAAATTAAAAAAACAGTGTGGGGTTTCCCCTATTTTTGACAACCAGCAAAGCTATAGCAGACAACTAGAGGCAGTATTCTCAGGCTGGTAAGGGGCCATGGATATTGCTCCAACCTGACCTAAAAATATCAGTTCGCACCCACCACAGAAAAGGTGCATCTATTAGATGTGCCAATATGGTACTTAACCTGGCAATTCCGACTTGCCCTGGTGCACTGGAAAGTGGGGTAATAGTTGTGGGATTTATGTCAGCTTTGTAATATCATCTGACATCCAGCCCACAGGTTAGTAATGGACACACCCCCTTTACTAACACCATAGTCAGATTGCAAAAATTAAACAGTACCTTTTTTCCCATTTATTACACTAAAATAAAAAAAAATGAACCACCATGTTCCTCACCTGTCTAAAGAGAAGATAATCCACATCTGTCCCACACTGAGCAGAGCATGAGAAGCCCTGCCTGTCTATGATGGTGACATCATAAAGCTTACCGCCAGACAGAGGCAGGGCTTCTCACGCTCTGCTCAGTGTGTTCTGGCTGGCATGAAGAGCGGTCACATCACTGATGTGACTGCTTTTCAAACCATAACGGATTGTTGAGTGACAGATACAGATTATCTTCTCATCAGACAGGTGAAGAATATGGTGTTTCTTCTTTTTAATTTTTGAAAATAAATAGGTAAAAAAGAGATGAAGGTTTTATTTCAAATAAAGGACTTTATTCTGGCTGTGCCTTTATTACAATTAGACTATGTGGTTAGTAATTTTGGTGCTTTACAGACACCTCTCCTTTACTAACCTGTGGGTTTGATGTCAGTTGACACTGCAAAGCTGACATCAACCCAACAAATATTACACCTTATGGATGCACCATTTTCGGGGCGACTGAGAACTGATTTTCTTAGTCTGGGCGGAGGGCAATATCTACGGCCCATTCTAAGACTGTTAATATCAGCCTGCAGTTGCCTGTTTAACTTTTGCTGGTTAATAAATATAGGGAGGCCTGCACAAATGGTCAAATAACATTTTCTATAAGTCTACTTTAGACATCAGCATGATTTTTCAGAGTCCTTTCATTTTATCCCAATGTTAGGAGGTGTTTCTTTTTAGTTTTTTTTTTTGCTTTTTCACTTTGTCCCAGTAAGCGACTTTATTATTTTTTACTTTGATCGTTGGTCTCACGTATTGCACTACTCATGAACTGCAGTGTCTGAGATCTGTCAGTTTCTCACTGACAACTTGTTAGATTCCACCATCCTCTGGGGTTATCAGATGACCTAGTGGTGCAATAATAACTATTTGCATTTTTAATGATGATTGTGGTGGTCACTAAGGTAAATGGGGAGTTTTAAACCCTTTTTTTAACTAATTAGATGCCAATATTGCTATTGGCATTAAAGAGGTAAGATGGTCCTGATTTTCTCCAAAACCGGTCAAGGCAGATGCTGCAGTGTTCAGCTGTCATATCAGCTGTCTTCAAGTAATGTTCAATCACCGCACACTCTTGATAGATGCTTGCTAAGACTTTATTATGCAGATGTAGATGCAGCAATAACACAATTTATGAATAATGAATTGGTGTAGGAAGAGAGAAAATGGTGCAGCCTACAATCCAAGGCGCAGGTGCAATGGACCTACCCAGGACCCAAGTGTCCTTTTGCAAACAGGATATCCTTTACACCGCTCAGTCAACTTTGCCAACAGCGACTATATGAATAAGACCCTATGAGCGTCGAAACGTTATGTTCTTAGCGCCTCACTATTTTCTATCTGTATATCAGCTGATTTCAGCAGGATTTTCACCAGCTGGGAGATGCTATGCACTTAATTCTCAGCGTAATGAAAAAGCAGTGCTGAGTATTAAGGCCACTTAACAGCATCTGTGAAAAAGAACATCAGCAGTTTATATAATGCTCATTAACCCCTCTCTGCCATCCGATACATTATTCCGTCCATGTGACCTGGGACTTAAATCCAATGGACGGAATAGTACATAGCCTGCGATCAGCCGCATTCACGGAGGGAGTGTGGCCGATCGCGGCCGTGTGTCAGCTTATTCTCACAGCTGACACCCGGCACTTAGTGCCAGGAGTGGTCACGGACCGCTCCCGGCACTTTAACCCCAGGAACACTGCGATCAAATGAGATGGCAGCATTCCCGCGGCATAAAGAAGCAAATTGGATAACAAGTTTTGGGGTCCAATTTCTCTTGTTACCCTTGTAAAAATACAAAATTGGGGCTAAAAAATCATTTTTGTGGAAAAAAAAAAGATCTTTTATTTTCAAGGCTCTGCGTTATAAACTTTAGTGAAACACATGGGGGCTCAAAGTTCTCACAACACATCTAGATTAGTTCCTTGGGGGGTCTAGTTTCCAATATGGGGTCACTTGTGGGGGGTCTCTACTGCTTAGGTACATCAGGGGCTCTGCAAATACAACATGATGCCGGCAGACCATTCCATCAAAGTCTGCATTCCGAAAAGGTGCTTCTTCCCTTCCGAGCTCTGCCATGTGCCCAAACGGTGGTTCACCCCCACATATGGAGTATCAGCGTACTCAGTACAATTTGCACAACAACTTTTGTGGTCCTCTTTCTCCAAATACCCTTGGGAAAATAAAAAAATTGCAGGCTCAAAGATTACTTTTGTAGAAAAAAAAGGATTTTTTTAATTTCACGCTATGCATTATATACTTCTGTGGAACAATTGGGGTTCAAAGTGCTCATCACATATCTAGATAAGTTCCATTGTTGGTTTAGTTTCCAAAATGAGGTAATTTGTGGGGGATTCCACTATTTAGGCACATTAGGGACTGGTTGGGCCCAGTCCTTTTGTCTGCCCTTATTCACACTGAGGTCAACATTGACACATGGTAAGGTTTTAATATTAGACAGTGTAGGACTGGGACAGGGACTATCAGAGTTACCTTGACACAGTGGGATGGCTTTTGTGCTATTTATTTATTCAAAAAACAGTATTACTAAAAACTATTGTGTTATTTAAATGCACTTTTGCTTTATTACTTAGTTACATCAGGGTTTTGCTTACTTTTTTCTCTTGTAGGTTTTAATGTTTTGTGGCCAATGTGAACATGTGTTTAACCTCTGCATGTGTACCAACTCAAGTTAAGCTCAATTTTTGTGTTTTTTTCCTCTGCATTGTTGCATTCTGTGCAAGCCAGGGTGTGGCCTCCCTGTTTCTGAGCTAGAGACTATATATAAGGCTTCGCCAGTCTGGTGTTTCACTGGTTGGGTGTTGTGAGTTCTGTTTTTGGGCTCCCTCTGGTGGTTACTGATGGTACTGGGTGACTTGTCTTTCCTGGGTTTCTGGGTTCCACCTGTTCCATCAGCATATGGGAGTTTCCTATTTAACCTGGCTTTGCTGGCATTTCCTCGCCGGTTATCAATGTATCCAGTGTGTCTTGTTACCTCTGCTCCCTGCTCCTAGAACCTTCTGGACAAGCTAAGTTTGGATTTTCCTGTTTTGTGTTTTGCTTAATTTGGTTTTTAGTCCAGCCTGCAGATATGTGATTCTCTGCTGCTGGTTGCTCTAGTGGGCTGAAATTGCTTTTCATGTACCATGAGTTGGCACATGAGTTCAAGTAATTTCAGTATGGTTTTTTGAAGGGTTTTTCGCTGACCGCGCAGTTCACTTTTGTATCCTCTGCTATCTAGCTTTAGCGGGCCTCATTTTGCTGAAACTGTTTTCATACTACGTATGTGCTTTCCTCTCATTTCACCGTCATTATATGTGGGGGGCTGCTATTTGCTGTGGGGTATTTCTCTGGAGGCAAGAGAGGTCTGTGTTTCTTCTGATAGGGGAAGTTAGATCTTCGGCTGGAGCGAGACGTCTAGGATCATCGTAGGCACGTTCCCCGGCTACTTTTATTTGTGTGTTAGGTTCAGGGTCGCGGTCAGCTCAGGTTCCATCGCCCTAGAGCTTGTTTGTATCTGTGCTTGTCCTTTTTGTGATCCCCTGCCATTGGGATCATGACAGTATAACCGGCCCACAAAGTGTTAATTGTATTGGCTGAAGTAGGAGGATAAGTAGTCTGAGGAAGTTTTTTTTTTTTTTTTTTTCCCCTCAGAGTTTGCTGCCTAGCCTTATTGCAGCCTGGCTACTTCCTCCTCCTCTTAATCTTTGAATGGCTCTGATCTCAGCTGTTTATCATGGACGTCCAGAGTTTGGCTTCCAGCCTGAATAATCTTGCCACTAAGGTTCAAAATATACAGGATTTTGTTGTACATGCTCCTATGTCTGAACCTAGAATTCCTGTCCCAGAGTTTTTTTCTGGAGATAGATCTCGTTTTCTGAATTTTAGGAACAATTGCAAGTTGTTTCTTTCTTTGAAATCTCGCTCCTCTGGAGACCCTGCTCAGCAAGTCAAGATAATTATATCTTTCCTGCGGGGTGACCCTCAGGATTCGGCATTTGCATTGGCACCAGGGGACCCTGCGTTGCTTAATGCAGATGCGTTTTTTCTGGCATTGGGTTTGCTCTATGAGGAACCTAACCAAGAGATTCAGGCTGAAAAAGCTTTGTTGGCCCTCTATCAGGGGCAAGATGAAGCAGAAATTTGTCAAAAATTTCGGAAGTGGTCGGTACTTACTCAGTGGAATGAGTGCGCTCTGGCTGCAAAGTTTAGAGATGGCCTTTCTGAGGCCATTAAAGATGTTATGGTGGGGTTCCCTGCGCCTGCTGGTCTGAATGAGTCTATGACTATGGCTGTTCAGATTGATCGGCGTTTACGGGAGCGCAAACCTGTGCATCATTTGGCGGTGTCGTCTGAACCGTCACCTGAGATAATGCAATGTGATAGAATTCAGTCCAGAAGTGAACGGCAAAAGTATAGGAGGAAAAAAGGGTTGTGCTTTTATTGTGGTGATTCAGCTCATGTTATATCAGCATGCTCTAAACGCACAAAAAAGGTTGATAAGTCTGTTGCCATTAGTACTTTACAGTCTAAGTTCATTCTGTCTGTGACTCTGATTTGTTCATTATCATCCATTTCCGTCGATGCCTATGTGGATTCAGGCGCTGCCCTGAGTCTTATGGATTGGTCATTTGCCAATCGCTGTGCGTTTAGTCTGGAGCCTCTGGAAGTCCCTATTCCTTTGAAGGGAATTGACTCTACACCTTTGGCTATGAATAAACCTCAGTACTGGACACAAGTGACCATGCGTATGACTCCCGTTCATCAGGAGGTGATTCGCTTCCTGGTACTGTATAATTTGCATGATGTTCTAGTACTTGGTCTGCCATGGTTACAAACTCATAATCCAGTCCTTGACTGGAAATCAGTGTCTGTGTTAAGCTGGGGTTGTCAGGGGGTTCATGATGATGCACCTCCGATTTCTATCGCTTCATCTACTCCTTCTGAGATTCCTGTGTTTTTGTCTGACTATCGGGATGTTTTTGAGGAGCCTAAGCTCAGTTCGCTTCCTCCTCACAGGGATTGCGACTGTGCTATAAATTTAATTCCGGGCAGTAAATTTCCTAAAGGTCGTTTGTTCAATCTGTCAGTGCCAGAGCATACTGCTATGCGGGATTATGTTAAGGAGTCCTTGGAAAAGGGACATATCCGTCCATCTTTGTCCCTTTGGGAGCAGGTTTTTTTTTCGTGGCCAAGAAAGATGGTTCCTTGAGGCCTTGTATAGATTATCGTCTTTTGAATAAGATTACCGTAAAATATCAGTATCCTTTGCCATTGTTGACTGATTTGTTTGCTCGCATTAAGGGGGCTAAATGGTTCACTAAGATTGATCTTCGGGGTGCGTATAATCTTATACGAATAAAGCAAGGTGATGAGTGGAAAACCGCATTTAATACGCCTGAGGGCCATTTTGAGTATTTGGTAATGCCTTTTGGACTTTCTAATGCTCCTTCAGTCTTCCAGTCCTTTATGCATGATATTTTCCGTGAATATCTGGATAAATTTATGATTGTGTATTTGGATGATATTTTGGTTTTTTCTGATGACTGGGAGTCTCATGTTCAGCAGGTCAGGAAGGTGTTTCAGGTCCTGCGGGCCAATTCCTTGTTTGTAAAAGGCTCAAAGTGTCTCTTTGGAGTCCAGAAGATTTCTTTCTTGGGGTATATTTTTTCCCCTTCTACTATTGAGATGGATCCCGTCAAGGTTCAGGCTATTTGTGACTGGACGCAGCCTACATCTCTTAAGAGTCTACAGAAGTTCTTGGGCTTTGCTAATTTCTATCGTCGTTTTATAACTAATTTTTCTAGTGTTGTTAAGCCTTTGACGGATTTGACTAAGAAGGGTGCTGATGTTGCTAATTGGTCTCCTGCGGCTGTGGAGGCCTTTCAGGAACTTAAGCGCCGGTTTTCTTCTGCTCCTGTGTTGCGTCAGCCAGATGTTTCGCTCCCTTTTCAGGTTGAGGTTGATGCTTCCGAGATTGGAGCGGGGGCGGTTTTGTCACAGAGAAGCTCCGATGGCTCAGTGATGAAGCCATGCGCGTTTTTTTCTAGAAAGTTTTCGCCGGCTGAGCGGAATTATGATGTTGGTAATCGGGAACTTTTGGCCATGAAGTGGGCATTTGAGGAGTGGCGTCATTGGCTAGAGGGTGCTAGACATCGTGTGGTGGTCTTGACTGATCACAAAAATTTGATTTACCTTGAGTCTGCCAGGCGTCTGAATCCTAGACAGGCTCGTTGGTCACTGTTTTTCTCTCGTTTCAATTTTGTGGTTTCATACCTGCCAGGTTCAAAGAATGTGAAGGCGGATGCTCTTTCTAGGAGTTTTGTGCCTGACTCCCTTGGAAATTCTGAGCCCTCTGGTATCCTTAGGGATGGGGTGATTTTGTCTGCTGTCTCCCCAGACTTGCGACGTGCTTTGCAGGAGTTTCAGGTGGCTAAACCTGATCGTTGTCCGCCTGAGAGACTGTTTGTTCCGGATAATTGGACCAGTAGAGTCATCTCCGAGGTCCATTCTTCTGCGTTGGCAGGTCATCCTGGAATATTTGGTACTAGAGACTTGGTGGCCAGGTCTTTTTGGTGGCCTTCCTTGTCGAGGGATGTGCGTTCTTTTGTGCAGTCTTGTGAGGTTTGTGCTCGGGCTAAGCCTTGCTGTTCTCGGGCCAGTGGATTGTTGTCACCTTTGCCTATCCCGAAGAGGCCTTGGACGCACATTTCCATGGACTTTATTTCGGATCTCCCTGTCTCTCAAAAAATGTCCGTCATCTGGGTTGTGTGTGATCGCTTTTCTAAAATGGTTCATCTGGTACCCTTGCCTAAGTTGCCTTCCTCCTCTGAGTTGGTCCCTCTGTTTTTTCAGAATGTGGTTCGTTTGCATGGGATTCCTGAGAACATCGTTTCTGACAGGGGATCCCAGTTTGTGTCTAGATTTTGGCGGACTTTCTGTGCTAAGATGGGCATTGATTTGTCCTTTTCGTCTGCATTCCATCCTCAGACGAATGGCCAGACTGAATGAACTAATCAGACCTTGGAAACTTATTTAAGGTGTTTTGTTTCTGCTGATCAGGATGACTGGGTTACCTTTTTGCCGCTGGCCGAGTTTGCGCTTAATAATCGGGCTAGTTCTGCTACCTTGGTTTCTCCTTTCTTTTGTAATTCGGGGTTTCATCCTCGTTTTTCCTCTGGTCAGGTGGAACCTTCTGATTGTCCTGGAGTGGACATGGTGGTGGATAGGTTGCATCGGATTTGGAGTCATGTGGTGGACAATTTGAAGTTGTCCCAGGAGAAGGCTCAGCAGTTTGCTAATCGCCGTCGCCGCGTGGGTCCTCGACTTCTTGTTGGTGACTTGGTGTGGTTGTCTTCTCGTTTTGTTCCTATGAAGGTCTCTTCTCCTAAGTTCAAGCCTCGTTTCATCGGTCCCTATAGGATCTTGGAAATTCTTAACCCTGTGTCGTTTCGTTTGGATCTCCCGGCATCGTTTGCTATTCATAATGTGTTTCATCGGTCGTTGTTGCGGAAGTATGAGGTACCTGTTGTTCCTTCTATTGAGCCTCCTGCTCCAGTGCTGGTGGAGGGAGAATTGGAGTATGTTGTGGAGAAGATCTTGGATTCTCGTGTTTCCAGACGGAAACTCCAGTATTTGGTCAAGTGGAAGGGTTATGGTCAGGAGGATAATTCTTGGGTGGTTGCCTCGGATATTCATGCTGATGATTTGGTTCGCGCTTTTCATAGGGCTCATCCTGGTCGCCCTGGTGGTTCTCGTGAGGGTTCGGTGACCCCTCCTCAAGGGGGGGGTACTGTTGTGAGTTCTGTTTTTGGGCTCCCTCTGGTGGTTACTGATGGTACTGGGTGACTTGTCTTTCCTGGGTTTCTGGGTTCCACCTGTTCCATCAGCATATGGGAGTTTCCTATTTAACCTGGCTTTGCTGGCCGGTTATCAATGTATCCAGTGTGTCTTGTTACCTCTGCTCCCTGCTGCTAGAACCTTCTGGACAAGCTAAGTTTGGATTTTCCTGTTTTGTGTTTTGCTTAATTTGGTTTTTAGTCCAGCCTGCAGATATGTGATTCTCTGCTGCTGGTTGCTCTAGTGGGCTGAAATTGCTTTTCATGTACCATGAGTTGGCACATGAGTTCAAGTAATTTCAGGATGGTTTTTTGAAGGGTTTTTCGCTGACCGCGCAGTTCACTTTTGTATCCTCTGCTATCTAGCTTTAGCGGGCCTCATTTTGCTGAAACTGTTTTCATACTACGTATGTGCTTTCCTCTCATTTCACCGTCATTATATGTGGGGGGCTGCTATTTGCTGTGGGGTATTTCTCTGGAGGCAAGAGAGGTCTGTGTTTCTTCTGACAGGGGAAGTTAGATCTTCGGCTGGAGCGAGACGTCTAGGATCATCGTAGGCACGTTCGCCGGCTACTTTTATTTGTGTGTTAGGTTCAGGGTCGCGGTCAGCTCAGGTTCCATCGCCCTAGAGCTTGTTTGTATCTGTGCTTGTCCTTTTTGTGATCCCCTGCCATTGGGATCATGACAGTTGGGCCCAGTCCTTTTGTCTGCCCTTATTAACACTGACGTCAACATTGGCACATGGTAAGGTTTTAATATTAGACAGTGTAGGACTGTCCCTATCAGAGTTACCTTGACGTGGTGGGATGGCCTTTGTGCTATTTTTTGATCAAAAACTGTATTACTAAAAACTCTGTGTTATTTAAATGCACTTTTGCTTTTTTACTTAGTTACATCAGGGTTTTTGCTTACTTTTTTCTCTTGTAGGTTTTAATGTTTTGTGGCCAATGTGAACATGTGTTTAACCTCTGCATGTGTACCAACTCAAGTTAAGCTCAATTTTTGTGTCTTTTTCTCTGCATTGTTGCATTCTGTGCAAGCAGGGGTGTGGCCTCCTTGTTTCAGAGCTAGAGACTATATATAAGGCTTCCCCAGTCTGGTGTTTCACTGGTTGGGCCCAGTCGTTTTGTCTGCCCTCATTCACACTGAGGTCAACATTCACACATGGTAAGGTTTTAATATTAGACAGTGTAGGACTGTCCCTATCAGAGTTACCTTGACGCAGTGGGATGGCTTTTGTGCTATTTTTTGATCAAAAACAGTATTACAAAAAACTTTGTGTTATTTAAATGCACTTTTGCTTTTTTACTTAGTTACATCAGGGTTTTTGTTTACTTTTTTCTCTTGTAGGTTTTAACAATAGGGACTCTCCAAACACGACATGGCGTCTGATCTCAATTCCAGCCAATTCTGCGTTGCTCCTTTTGTACCGAGCTCTGCCATGCACCCAAACAGTGGTTTACCCACACATATGGAGTATCAGCATACTCACGACAAATTGCACAACAGCTTTTTGGGGTCCAATTTCTCATGTTACCCTTGGGAAAAATAAAAATTGGGGGCGAAAATATCATTTTTGTGAACAAAATATGATTTTTTATTTTTACGTCTCTACATTATAAACTTCTGTGAACCACTTGGGGGTTCAAATTCCTCAGCACACATCTAGATAAGCTCCTTAGTGGGTCTACTTTCCAAAATGGTGTCATTTGTGGGGAGTTTCAACAGTTTAGGGACATCAGGGGCTCTCCAAATGCAACATAGCGTCCTATCTCAATTCCAATTTTGCATTGAAAGTCAAATGACGCTCCTTCACTTCCAAGTTCTTCCATGTGCGCAAACAGTGGTATACACCCACATATGGGGTATCAGCGTACTCAGGACATGTTGAGCAACAACTTTTGTGGACCAATTTCTCCTGCTACCCTTGGTAAAATAAAACAAATTAGATGTGAATTAAATTGTTTGTGAAAAAAGTTAAATGTTCATTTTTTATAAACATTTAAAAAATTCCTGTGAAGCACGTGAAGGGTTAATAAACTTCTTGTATGTGGTTTTGAGCATATTGGGGAGTGCAGTTTTTAGAATGTTGTCACTTTTGGGTATTTTCCATCATATAGAGCCCTCAAACTGACTTCAAATGTGATGTGGTCCTTAAAAAAAATGGTGTTGTAAAAATGAGAAATCGCTGGTCAACTTTTAACCCTTATAACTCTCTAACAAAAAAATGTTGGCTCCAAAATTGTGCTGATGTAAAGTAGACATGTGGAAATTGTTACATACAGTTAGGGCCAGAAATATTTGGACAGTGACACAAGTTTTGTTATTTTAGCTGTTTACAAAAACATGTTCAGAAATACAATTATATATATAATATGGGCTGAAAGTGCACACTCCCAGCTGCAATATGATAGTTTCCACATCCAAATCGGAGAAAGGGTTTAGGAATCATAGCTCTGTAATGCATAGCGTCCTCTTTTTCAAGGGACCAAAAGTAATTGGACAATGGACTCTAAGGGCTGCAATTAACTCTGAAGGCGTCTCCCTCGTTAACCTGTAATCAATGAAGTAGTTAAAAGGTCAGGGGTGGATTCCAGGTGTGTGGTTTTGCATTTGGAAGCTGTTGCTGTGAGCAGACAACATGCGGTCAAAGGAACTCTCAATTGAGGTGAAGCAGAACATCCTGAGGCTGAAAAAAAAGAAAAAATCCATCAGAGAGATAGCAGACATGCTTGGAGTAGCTAAATCAACAGTTGGGTACATTCTGAGAAAAAAGGAATTGACTGGTGAGCTTGGGAACTCAAAAAGGCCTGGGCGTCCACGGATGACAACAGTGGTGGATGATCGCCGCATACTTAATTTGGTGAAGAAGAACCCGTTCACAACATCAACTGAAGTCCAGAACACTCTCAGTGAAGTAGGTGTATCTGTCTCTAAGTCAACAGTAAAGAGAAGACTCCATGACAGTAAATACAAAGGGTTCACATCTAGATGCAAACCATTCATCAATACCAAAAATAGACAGGCCAGAGTTAAATTTGCAGAAAAACACCTCAAGAAGCCAGCTCAGTTCTGGAAAAGTATTCTATGGACAGATGAGACAAAGATCAACCTGTACCAGAATGATGGGAAGAAAAAAGTTTGGAGAAGAAAGGGAACGGCACATGATCCAAGGCACACCACATCCTCTGTAAAACATGGTGGAGGCAACGTGATGGCATGGGCATGCATGGCTTTCAATGGCACTGGGTCACTTGTGTTTATTGATGACATAAGAGCAGACAAGAGTAGCCGGATGAATTCTGAAGTGTACCGGGATTTACTTTCAGCCCAGATTCAGCCAAATGCTGCAAAGTTGATTGGACGGCGCTTCATAGTACAGATGGACAATGACCCCAAGCATACATCCAAAGCTACCCAGGAGTTCATGAGTGCCAAAAAGTGGAACATTCTGCAATGGCCAAGTCAATCTCCAGATCTAAACCCAATTGAGCATGCATTTCACTTGCTCAAATCCAGACTTAAGACGGAAAGACCCACAAACAAGCAAGACCTGAAGGCTGCAGCTGTAAAGGCCTGGCAAAGCATTAAGAAGGAGGAAACCCAGCGTTTGGTGATGTCCATGGGTTCCAGACTTAAGGCAGTGATTGCCTCCAAAGGATTTGCAACAAAATGTTGAAAATAAAAATATTTTGTTTGGGTTATGTTTATTTGTCCAATTACTTTTGACCTCCTAAAATGTGGAGTGTTTGTAAAGAAATGTGTACAATTCCTACATTTTCTATCAGATATTTTTGTTCAACCCTTCAAATTAAACGTTACAATCTGCACTTGAATTCTGTTGTAGAGGTTTCATTTCAAATCCAATGTGGTGGCATGCAGAGCCCAACTCGCGAAAATTGTGTCACTGTCCAAATATTTCTGGCCCTAACTGTATTAAGTTTTTTATTTTTACATAAATGTGCGATTTAAGGGCATGAAAATTCAAATTTGGAAAATTGTAAAATTTTCTACATTTTTTGCCAAATTTCCATTTTTTTTCACAAATAAATGCAAGTCATCTCAAAGAAATTTTACCACTATCATGAAGTACAATATACCTTGAGAAAACATTGTCAGAAGCAATGGTGTCCGTTGAAGAATTCTAGAGTTATAACCTCATAAACGGACAGTGGTCAGAATTGTAAAAATTGTCCTGGTCATTAAAGTGCAAACCACCCTTTTGGGGTAAAGGGGTTCAAATTCTCCCTCCATTAACAAATATTGTTTAACAGTAAATAAATGGTTTGCTCTGTAAGTAATTTCTTGAAAATCTAGACTGAATTATGTCTCAAAAGCATGCCAAAACAATGGATCGCGCTCAGACCATTGTTATTCTATGTGGTCGTGCACAGGTCTATGCACATGTAAAAACATTTTCTCAGGCAGAGTCTATCTGAGGGAAAAATTGCAGCTTGATCAATTAGCATCTGGTATGCCAGTCAATAGCTCTGTGGAAAAAAAAAATGAACTGTACTCGAATGACATCTGAGTGCAGTCCGATTTTCATGGACTGACAGATGAAAAACATTTTTGCCTGATTTTCCTTATCCAAGGACATCAGATCACACTATGCCAACACTCTGATCAAACTCTGTGATTAACATAATTAACCTAATTGTCGCTGATGAAAGAATACACAGTCGAGTGACCTTTGCTACAGCTTAATAATGAATGTGAGCATCAATTAAGTTTTTGCTAGACTCTTTTTATGGCTAGCCTGATCTATTTAATGTGGTTTAATCAACTTAGCTCTCTTTGTGTAGATAATGTCAACATTTAATTATGAGCAAACGTGCTTGGATAATGTCTTGGGTGTTAACCGAGCATCTGGGAGTGCTCATATATTATCTTCAAGTCCCTGCAGCTGCATGATTTGTAGCTGTAAGGATATGTTTCCACAGTCCGGATTGGCAGTGCTATGGACGCAGCTTCTTCCAAAGGGCTGTTGGCTTTTGTTCGCACAGTGATTCCACATGTGTTCATTGAACCATGTGGAATCACCGCATCCTGTACATTGGACGGTGATATTTATCTTGCCCAAACTGAGCATCTCCGCAAGATAAATAGACATGCTGCAGTCTAGAAAGATGTGACGCATGTCCGGTTACATTGGGAAGCCTGAGGCTTCCCTGCACGCATAATGCAGATTTTATTTCATAACATCCCATCTACTATGCTGTAACATCTGGCCGCTGCGGATTGGATGCTGCGGCTGTATGCAGCGTCCTGTCCGCAGCAAATACTGACAGTGGAAACATACCCCAAGACAGCCTCAACACATGCAGAGATCACCTTACAAACAGCAACAAAACATGCAGCCGCAGGGATTTAAACATAATATAAGAGCACTCTGAAGATACTTAGATAACACCAGAGCATGCTCAGAAAAGATAAGACGTTGTCCAAGCACGTTCACTCAACACTATTAGGCCGGGATCACACATACGCGAGAAACGGCCGAGTCTCGCAGGTGAAAACCCAGCTCTGGCACTGGCACTCTGGAGTGGAGCGTGCATCTCCATGTATTGCTGTGCGGCTGCACGCTCCGCTCCGGTGTTCCGGCGCCAGAGCTGGGTTTTCACCTGCGAGACTCGGCTGTATCTCGCGTATGTGTGATCCCGGCCTTACAGCTATTTATTTTGCTACAGCATTGCATGCTCTGTATGTATATAATCTACTGTTGATTTTTTTTTTTTTGAAGATCCATAGTACACACAGGTCTGGCAAAAACTGAGACCACTGCAAAATGTTCAGTTTGTCTGATTTTTCTCTTTGCAGGTATATTTGAGTAAAATGTAAATTGTTCATTTATTCTATAAACTTCCTGCAACATGTCTCTGAATTTTCAAGCAATACATTTTTTTATTTTTTTTTCTGACAAGGAGAAATGGTGAAGATAAAAAAAGAAGCCCAGTGCTTTCATACCTCAAATAATGCAAAGAAAACATGTTCATAAACATTTAGAAACAACAATACTAATGTTTTAAGTCAGGAAGAGTTCAGAAATCAATATTTTGTGGAATAACCATGATTTTTAATCACAGCTTTCATGTGTCTTGGCATGCTTTCCACCAGTCTTTCACACTGCTTCTGGTGCAAAAATCAGTTCTTCTTTGTTTGATGGCTTGTGACTATCCATCATCCTCTTGATTACATTCCAGAGGTTTTCAATGGGGTTCAGGTCTGGAGATTGGGCTGCCCATGACAGGGTTTTGAGGTGGTGGTCTCTGAATTTTTGTCAGAGCTCTATTAGTGCCTCTTCCACCAATATAATGTGTCCCAATATTTTAGCTTGTCTGCATATAGATTATACACTGAAGATAGTCATATAAGTGGCCTCAATATTTAAAATTCTGTGGATAGATAGCTTCGTTGTATATCATACACAGTGGAAATAATTCCGTTTGTTTCAAAGTGCTGGGATTGCTTTTGTCTACAGATGAGCAGGTCTAATGAGATTTGAATTCAGAAAATCTGCTGGATTTTAATAAGAAAATAGAACAGAACCCAGGGCAAAATAAACCTAAGATTTAGGGAAAAAATTAACCAATATTCACTTCACTACTAATCTCTGCTATTCACTGTCCCAACCACGTAGTCACTTTGTATATACTTATCTAAATGAAAAAATATTACGAGTACATGGAGCTTAACTTCCTTTCCTTCTTTCTTTCTTATTCACAACTAGCTGAAGAGCCCGGCGTTGCCTGGGCATAGTAAATATCTGTAGTTAGTTATAGCACCTCACTTCTCTTATTTTCCCATCACGCCTCTCATTTTCCCAATCACATCTTTCATTTTTTCCCTCACTCCTCTCATTCCCCCCTAACACTTGTCATTTCAACCTCACATCTGTCATTTTCTGATCACTCCATTATTTTTCCTCACTCCTCTCATTTTGCACTCACACCTTTTCATTTTCACCTCACACCTCTCATTTTCACCTCATCACCTCAGTATATACATGTTTGTCATCTCCCTTATATATAGTATACATCTGTATGTCATCTCCTGCATATAGTATATACCTGTATGTCATCTCCCCTATATCTACTATATAAAGCTGAATGTGTGTGTGTGTGTGTGTGTGTATGTGTGTGTATGTCCGGGATTGGCATCTGCACCGTCGCAGCTACAGCCACAAAATTTTGCACAGTCAGACGTCTGGACCCCGAGAGCGTCATAGGCTATATTGTGAGGCGAAATTTTAACCCCGCGCTTTCCAATTCACCAAACAATTTTGCCCCTATCTACATAATGGGGAAAAAAGTGAAAGGAAAAGTGTTGGAGGCGTCGCAGCTACAGAAACAAAATTTTGCACAGTCACACGTCTGGACCCTGAGAGCGTCATAGGCTTCGTTGTGAGGTGAAATTTTAACCCCGCACGTTCCAATTCACCAAACAATTTTGCCCCTCTCTACATAATGGGGAAAAGTGAAAGGAAAAGTGTTGGAGGCGTCGCAGCTACAGCCACAAAATTTTGCACAGTCACACGTCTGGACCCCGAGAGCGTAATAGGCTATGTTGTGAGGTGAAATATTAACCCCGCGCTTTCCAATTCAACAAACAATTTTGCCCCTATCTACATAATGGGGAAAAAGTGAAAGGAAAAGTGTTGGAAGCGTCGCAGCTACAGCAACAAAATTTTGCACAGTCACATGTCTGGACCCCGAGAGCGTCATAGGCTATGTTGTGAGGTGAAATATTAACCCCACGCTTTCCAATTCACCAAACAATTTTGCCCCTATCTACATAATGGGGAAAAAAGTGAAAGGAAAAGTGTTGGAGGCGTCGCAGCTACAGAAACAAAATTTTGCACAGTCACACGTCTGGACCCTGAGAGCGTCATAGGCTTCGTTGTGAGGTGAAATTTTAACCCCACGCATTCCAATTCACCAAACAATTTTGCCCCTATCTACATAATGGGGAAAAATTGAAAGGAAAAGTGTTGGAAGCGTCGCAGCTACAGCAACAAAATTTTGCACAGTCACACGTCTGGACCCCGAGAGCGTCATAGGCTATGTTGTGAGGTGAAATTTTAACCCCGCGCTTTCCAATTCACCAAACAATTTTGCCCCTATCTACATAATGGGAAAAAATGAAAGGAAAAGTGTAGGAGGCAAATTGACAGCTGCCAGATGTGAACAAGGGGGACTTAAAGAATGAGAGCGATGGCGCCAAAGAGTATATACCGTACAGTTGCTAAGGTGGGGCCTCGACATGGGATACTCACCACACACGGGGATATGAACACACACAAAATGCGCCACACACTACCACGTGCTTGAACACATATTACCCTCAGCACACATTTCACCACAAATACACCAACCTCGCCACATAAAAGTCAAAACACAAAAGTCGCCACTCAAAACTCGCCACGCGCAGAACTCGCCACATGCAAAAACTAGGCTCTTGCAAAACTCGCCACAAGTGCAAAATTCTCCTCATGAAAAACTCGCCACACGCAAAACTTGCACACGCGGAAAAATTGCCACATGCACAAAAGTTGCAACACATGCAAAAGTTGCCTCACACAAAACTTGCACATACTCAAAAGGCACCACACATAATACTCGCAACGCGCAAAACTCGCCATGCGCAAAACTTGCTGAACACAACTTGCTACACTAACCTGTAACATGCAACTCGACACACAAAAAGTTGCTACACGCATGTTGCTACACAAAACTCATCTCACAAAAGTCGCTACATGCATGTCGCCACACGCAACTCAACACACACAACTTGACAAACGAAACTCGCCCTAAAACACACACAAGTCTGGTATTATCCTTCAAAAATAAAAATCTGATTAATAAGCAGACAAACTACAACAATTGCACCATATAGGAAATACGGCAGCTGTCAGTCACATGACCTGTCTATTATGTGTATGTGTGAGCTAATATATACTGCCAGGGGGAGGGCTTCCTGTTGGCTGGGGATTTATCAGGCTGACAATTTAGCTTACAAATACTGAGATAAAAATACTGAGCAAATAACGTGTGAACGAGGTCTAATACAGGAGGAGATGACACACAGGTATATACTATATACAGGGGAGATGACACACAGATATATACTATATACAGGAGAGATGACACACAGGTATATACTATATAGAGGAGGAGATGACATATAGGTACATATATATACAGGAGGAGATGACATACAGGTATATACTATATACAGGAGGAGATGACATACAGGTATATGCTATATATAGAAGATGACATGCAGGTATATACTATATGCAGGAGGAGATGACACTCAGATATATACTATATACAGGGGAGATGACACACAGGTATATACTATATACAGGAGGAGATGACATACAGGTATATGCTATATATAGAAGATGACATGCAGGTATATACTATATGCAGGAGGAGATGACACTCAGATATATACTATATACAGGGGAGATGACACACAGGTATATACTATATACAGGAGGAGATGACATACAGGTATATACTATATATAGAAGATGACATTCAGGTATATACTATATATAGGGGAGATGACACACAGCAGGTATATACTATATACAGGGGAGATGACATACAGGTATATACTATATACAGGAGATGACATACAGATGTATACTATATATAAGGGAGATGACAAACATGTATATACTGAGGTGATGAGGTGAAAATGAGAGGTGTGAGGTAAAAATGAAAAGGTGTGAGTGCAAAATGAGAGGAGTGAGGAAAAATAGTGGAGTGATCAGAAAATGACAGATGTGAGGTTGAAATGACAAGTGTTAGGGGGGAATGAGAGGAGTGAGGGAGAAAATGAGAGGTGTGAGGGAGAAAATGAGAGATGTGAGGGGGAAAATGAAAGATGTGATTGGGAAAATGAGAGGCGTGATGGGAAAATAAGAGAAGTGAGGTGCTATAACTAACCACAGATATTTACTATGCCCAGGCAACGCCGGACTCTTCAGCTAGTATATTATATACCTGCTGTGTGTCATCTCCCCTATATATAGTATATACCTGAATGTCATCTCCTTCTATATATAGTATATACCTGTATGTCATCTCCTCCTGTATATAGTATATACCTGTGTGTCATCTCCCCTGTATATAGTATATATCTGTGTGTCATCTCCTCCTGTATATAGTATAAACCTGCATGTCATCTTCTATATATAGCATATACCTGTATGTCATCTCCTCCTGTATATAGTATATACCTGTAGGTCATCTGCTCCTGTATATAGTATATACCTGTGTGTCATCTCCTCCTGTATAAAGTATATACCTGTATGTCATCTCCTCCTGTATATATATGTACCTGTATGTCATCTCCTCCTCTATATAATATATACCTGTGTGTCATCTCTCCTGTATATAGTATATATCTGTGTGTCATCTCCCCTGTATATAGTATATACCTGTGTGTCATCTCCTTCTGTATTAGACCTCGTTCACACGTTATTTGCTCAGTATTTTTACCTCAGTATTTGTAAGCTAAATTGGCAGCCTGATAAATCCCCAGCCAACAGGAAGCCCTCCCCCTGGCAGTATATATTAGCTCACACATACACATAATAGACAGGTCATGTGACTGACAGCTGCCGTATTTCCTATATGGTACATTTGTTATAGTTTGTCTGCTTATTAATCAGATTTTTATTTTTGAAGGATAAGACCAGACTTGTGTGTGTTTTAGGGCGAGTTTCGTTTGTCAAGTTGTGTGTGTTGAGTTGCGTGTGGCGGCATGCATGTAGCGACTTTTGTGAGATGAGTTTTGTGTGGCAACATGCGTGTAGCAACTTTTTGTGTGTCGAGTTGCATGTTACAGGTTAGTGTAGCAACTTGTGTGCAGCAAGTTTTGCGCTTGGCGAGTTTTGCACGTGGCGAGTTTTGTGTGGTGCCTTTTGAGTATGTGCAAGTTTTGTGTGAGGCAAATTTTGCATGTGTTGCAACTTTTGTGCATGTTTCAATTTTTCCGCGTGTGCAAGTTTTGCGTGTGGCGAGTTTTCCATGAGGTGAGTTTTGCACTTGTGGCGAGTTTTGCAAGAGCCTAGTTTTTGCATGTGGCGAGTTCTGTGCATGGCGTGTTTTGAGCGGCGACTTTTGTGTTTCGACTTTTATGTGGCGAGGTTGGTGTATGTGTGGTGAAATGTGTGCTGAGGGTGATATGTGTTCAAGCACGTGGTAGTGTGTGGCGCATTTTGTGTGTGTGTTCATATCCCCGTGTGTGGTGAGTATCCCATGTCGGGGCCCCACCTTAGCAACTGTACGGTATATACTCTTTGGCGCCATCGCTCTCACTCTTTACGTCCCCCTTGTTCACATCTGGCAGCTGTCAATTTGCCTCTAACACTTTTCCTTTCATTTTTTTCCCATTATGTAGATAGGGGCAAAATTGTTTGGTGAATTGGAAAGCACGGGGTTAAAATTTCACCTCACAACATAGCCTATGACGCTCTCAGGGTCCGGACGTGTGACTGTGCAAAATTTTGTGGCTGTAGCTGCGACGCCTCCAACACTTTTCCTTTCACTTTTTCCCCATTATGTAGATAGGGGCAAAATTGTTTGGTGAATTGGAACGCGTGGGGTTAAAATTTCGCCTCACAACATAGCCTATGACGCTCTCGTGGTCCAGACGTTTGACTGTGCAAAATTTTGTGGCTGTAGCTTCGACGCCTCCAACACTTTTCCTTTCACTTTTTTCCCCATTATGTAGATAGGGGCAAAATTGTTTGGTGAATTGGAACGCGTGGGGTTAAAATTTCACCTCACAATATAGCCTATGATGCTCTCGGGGTCCAGACGTGTGACTGAGCAAAATTTTGTGGCTGTAGCTGCGACGGTGCAGATGCCAATCCCGGACATACATACATACATACACACACACACACACACACACACACACACACACACATTCAGCTTTATATATTAGACTAGCTGAAGAGCCCGGCGTTGCCTGGGCATAGTAAACATCTGTGGTTAGTTATAGCACCTCACTTCTCTTATTTTCCCATCACATCTCTCATTTTCTCCCTCACACCTCTCATTTTCTCCCTCACTCCTCTCATTTTCTCCCTAACTCCTCTCATTCCCCCCTAACACTTCTCATTTCGACCTCACATCTCTCATTTTCTCCCTCACACCTCTCATTTTCTCCCTCACACCTCTCATTTTCTCCCTCACTCCTCTCATTCCCCCCTAACACTTCTCATTTCGACCTCACATCTGTCATTTTCCGATTACTCCACTATTTTCCCTCACTCCTCTCATTTTGCACTCACACCTTTTCATTTTCACCTCACACCTCTCATTTTCACCTCAGTATATACATGTTTGTCATCTCCTTTATATATAGTATACACCTGTATGTCATCTCCTGTATATAGTATATACCTGTATGTCATCTCCTCTTATATATAGTATATAGCTGTATGTCATCTCCTTCTATATATAGTATATACCTGTATGTCATCTCCTCCTGTATATAGTATATACCTGTGTGTCATCTCCCCTATATATAGTATATATATATATGTGTGTCATCTCCTCCTGTATACAGTATATACTGTATGTCATCTTCTATATATAGCACATACCTGTATGTCATCTCCTCCTGTATATAGTATATACCTGTAGGTCATCTGCTCCTGTATATTGTATATACCTGTGTGTCATCTCCTGTATATAGTATATACCTGTATGTCATCTCCTCCTGTATATAATATGTACCTGTATGTCATCTCCTCCTCTATATAGTATATACATGTGTCATCTCTCATGTATATAGTATATATCTGTGTGTCATCTCCCCTGTATATAGTATATACCTGTGTGTCATCTCCTCCTGTATTAGACCTCGTTCACACATTATTTGCTCAGTATTTTTACCTCAGTATTTGTAAGCTAAATTGGCAGCCTGATAAATCCCCAGCCAACAGGAAGCCTTCCCCCTGGCAGTATATATTAGCTCACACATACACATAATAGACAGGTCATGTGACTGACAGCTGCCGGATTTCCTATATGGTACTTTTGTTGCTCTTGTAGTTTGTCTGCTTATTAATCAGATTTTTATTTTTGAAGGATAATACCAGACTTGTGTGTGTTTTAGGGCGAGTTTCGTTTGTCAAGTTGTGTGTGTTGAGTTGCATGTGGCGACCTGCATGTAGCGACTTTTGTGAGATGAGTTTTGTGTGGCAACATGCATGTAGCAACTTTTTGTGTGTCGAGTTGCATGTGACAGGTAAGTGTAGCAAGTTGTGTGCAGCAAGTTTTGCGCATGGCGAGTTTTGCGCGTTGCAAGTATTATGTGTGGTGCCTTTTGAGTATGTGCAAGTTTTGTGTGAGGCAACTTTTGCATGTGTTGCAACTTTTGTGCATGTGGCAATTTTTCCGCGTGTGCAAGTTTTGCGTGTGGCGAGTTTTTCATGAGGAGAATTTTGCACTTGTGGCGAGCTTTGCAAGAGCCTAGTTTTTGCATGTGGCGAGTTCTGCGCGTGGCGAGTTTTGAGTGGTGACTTTTGTGTTTTGACTTTTATGTGGCGAGGTTGGTGTATTTGTGGTGAAATGTGTGCTGAGGGTAATATGTGTTCAAGCACGTGGTAGTGTGTGGCGCATTTTGTGTGTGTTCATATCCCCGTGTGTGGTGAGTATCCCATGTCGAGGCCCCACCTTAGCAACTGTACGGTATATACTCTTTGGCGCCATCGCTCTCATTCTTTAAGTCCCCCTTGTTCACATCTGGCAGCTGTCAATTTGCCTCTTACACTTTTCCTTTCATTTTTTCCCATTATGTAGATAGGGGCAAAATTGTTTGGTGAATTGTAAAGCGCGGGGTTAAAATTTCACCTCACAACATAGCCTATGACGCTCTCGGGGTCCAGACGTGTGACTGTGCAAAATTTTGTTGCTGTAGCTGCAACGCTTCCAACACTTTTCCTTTCACTTTTTTCCCCATTTTGTAGATAGGGGCAAAATTGTTTGGTGAATTGGAACGAGCGGGGTTAAAATTTCGCCTCACAATATAGCCTATGACGCTCTCGGGGTCCAGACGTGTGACTGTGCAAAATTTTGTTGCTGTAGCTGCGACGCTTCCAACACTTTTCCTTTCACTTTTTCCCCATTATGTAGCTAGGGGCAAAATTGTTTGGTGAATTGGAAAGCGCGGGGTTAATATTTCACCTCACAACATAGCCTATGACGCTCTCAGGGTCCAGACGTGTGACTGTGCAAAATGATGTTGCTGTAGCTGCGACGCTTCCAACACTTTTCCTTTCACTTTTTTCTTTATTATGTAGATAGGGGCAAAATTGTTTGGTGAATTGGAAAGCGCGGGGTTAATATTTCACCTCACAACATAGCCTATGACGCTCTCAGGGTCCAGACGTGTGACTGTGCAAAATTTTGTTTCTGTAGCTGCGACGCCTCCAACACTTTTCCTTTCACTTTTTTCCCCATTATGTAGATAGGGGCAAAATTGTTTGGTGAATTGGAACGCGCGGGGTTAAAATTTCACCTCACAACGAAGCCTATGACGCTCTCAGGGTCCAGACGTGTGACTGTGCAAAATTTTGTTTCTGTAGCTGCGACGCCTCCAACACTTTTCCTTTCACTTTTTTCCCCATTATGTAGATAGGGGCAAAATTGTTTGGTGAATTGGAAAGCGCGGGGTTAATATTTCACCTCACAACATAGCCTATGACGCTCTCGGGGTCCAGACATGTGACTGTGCAAAATTGTGTTGCTGTAGCTGCGACGCTTCCAACACTTTTCCTTTCACTTTTTTCCCTATTATGTAGATAGGGGCAAAATTGTTTGGTGAATTGGAACGCGCGGGGTTAAAATTTCGCCTCACAACATAGCCTATGACGCTCTCGGGGTCCAGACGTGTGACTGTGCAAAATTTTGTGGCTGTAGCTGCGACGGTGCAGATGCCAATCCCGGACATACACACACACATACACACACACACACATTCAGCTATATATAGTAGATTAGTGGTATGTTTTGACTCTGGAACAATGTGGTAGACAGTTGTACAGAAGCAGACAATCTTTGAACAGCAATGCATAGTATGTTGCCACTAGAGTTGAGCGACCTTGACCTTTTTAGAGTCGAGCCGGGTTTCGCGAAACCCGACTATCTCAAAAGTCGGGTCGAGTGAAATCGGCCGATTATGACGTAAAGTCAGGATCGACCGAAACACGAAACCCAATGCAAGTCAATGGGGCAGCATAGTCGGCAGTGAGTGGGGGCCAGGAAAACACCTAGAGTGCCCATTTTAATGTCAAAACCATCCATTCTTCTTAATGAAGCTTGTCAAGCGTAATTTACCTTATAATAATTGGAAGGCATTTGAAATTGGGGGTCATTTGGCTAAAGTTGTGGGGGGTAGGGCTGGTTCAAGTAATTAGTGGGCCCAGGAAATCTGGACCACGTCACGGCAGTGGAGCAGGGAGAGGTAAGTATTTCAACTTTGCAAGTGCTGTGAACCTGAGCAAGCAGGGGGGGCCCACTCGTTGGCATTGGCACTGGCACAGGGCCCCTCAAAGTACAGCGGTGTGTTTGCACGGTGGGGGCGCCTCCCACCGGCAGCAACACTTTTGCGTACTATGAGAGGCCCTGTGCCAGTGACGTCGCCAACTAGTATTCCTCCCACCACCTGATGAAGGAACCTGCACTTTCATCTGCACCTTCCTCTTTGTCCCCGTGTAAGGTGGTATGGTATGCGGGAAGAGCAACCTGACTTTCAGCAGGGTCACAATGTTGTTGTGTAGCGTGCACGGGGAATGTTGCGTTATGGGTCAATGTACCAGCAGACTCATCTATCACTGGCTGGGCAATGGGCAGGATGAGGAGGAAACACAGATATAGGCCCAAAGAATAAAGTTGGCTAAATGCAGTTCAAAATTGGTAACACAGGAATAACCAGGGGGCATTGCAGTGGAGGACAACTGGAATGAGAGGCTGACACAGAGAGTAGGCCCAAATCAGTAAGTAGTCGAAATGCAGTTCAAAATTGGCAACCGTAGTAAACAGGCGGCACAGCTTTGTTCAGTGGAGGAGAACAGCAAGGAATGGCAGACACCGATAGTAGGCCCCAACCCAACTAGTAGGCCAAATGCAGTCTAACATTAACAACTACGTAACGAGCGCCTGAAAACGGAATTTCAGGACAGGAAACCAGGAGAACAGCAAGGAGCGGCAGACACTGTTAGTAGGCCACAAACCAACTAGTATGCCAAATGCAGTTGTTCCATTTAACCACAATTTAACGAGAGCCTGAAGATAGAAGCTCAGGAAAGGCAACCTGGAGAACACCTTGGAGTGGAACACACCATCTCTCTCCACCCCATACCCATTTTGTAGGCCTAATGCAGTGTAGTTTTCTACAACTACTAAACGAGAGTCGGAAGACCGAAGCAATGGCAAGGAAACCTGGGGAACACCTTGGAGTGTAACACACCATCTCTCTCCACCCGATACCCATTTTGTAGGCCTAATGCAGTGTAGTTTTCTACAACTACTAAACGAGAGTCTGAAGATCGAAGCAATGGCGAGGAAACCTGGAGAACACCTTGGAGTGTAACACACCATCTCTCTCCACCCGATACCCATTTTGTAGGCCTAATGCAGTGTAGTTTTCTACAACTACTAAACGAGAGTCTGAAGATCGAAGCAATGGCGAGGAAACCTGGAGAACACCTTGGAGTGTAACACACCATCTCTCTCCACCCCATAGCCAATTTGGAGGCCTAATGCAGTGTAGTTTCCAACAACTACTAAACGAGAGCATTAAGATCGAAGCACTGGAAAGGCAACCTGGAGAACACCTTGGAGTGGAACACACCATCTCTCTCCACCCTATACCCATTTTGTAGGCCTAATGCAGTGTAGTTTTCTACAACTACTAAACGAGAGTCGGAAGACCGAAGCAATGGCAAGGAAACCTGGGGAACACCTTGGAGTGTAACACACCATCTCTCTCCACCCGATACCCATTTTGTAGGCCTAATGCAGTGTAGTTTTCTACAACTACTAAACGAGAGTCTGAAGATCGAAGCAATGGCGAGGAAACCTGGAGAACACCTTGGAGTGTAACACACCATCTCTCTCCACCCCATAGCCAATTTGGAAGCCTAATGCAGTGTAGTTTCCAACAACTACTAAACGAGAGCATTAAGATCGAAGCTCTGGAAAGGCAACCTGGAGAACACCTTGGAGTGGAACACACCATCTCTCTCCACCCTATACCCATTTTGTAGGCCTAATGCAGTGTAGTTTTCTACAACTACTAAACGAGAGTCGGAAGACCGAAGCAATGGCAAGGAAACCTGGGGAACACCTTGGAGTGTAACACACCATCTCTCTCCACCCGATACCCATTTTGTAGGCCTAATGCAGTGTAGTTTTCTACAACTACTAAACGAGAGTCTGAAGATCGAAGCAATGGCGAGGAAACCTGGAGAACACCTTGGAGTGTAACACACCATCTCTCTCCACCCCATAGCCAATTTGGAGGCCTAATGCAGTGTAGTTTCCAACAACTACTAAACGAGAGCATTAAGATCGAAGCTCTGGAAAGGCAACCTGGAGAACACCTTGGAGTGGAACACACCATCTCTCTCCACCCTATACCCATTTTGTAGGCCTAATGCAGTGTAGTTTTCTACAACTACTAAACGAGAGTCGGAAGACCGAAGCAATGGCAAGGAAACCTGGGGAACACCTTGGAGTGTAACACACCATCTCTCTCCACCCCATACCCAATTTGTAGGCCTAATGCAGCCTACTTTCCGACAACTACTAAACGAGAGCATGAAGATCGAAGCTCAGGAAAGGCAACCTGGGGAACACCTTGGAGTGTAACACACCCTCTCTCTACACCACGGAAGGGCTGATTCTTAGGAAGGAAGGCTGTCGGAAAGAAGCAGGGCGCGTCCGAGGGTGATTATATTCTTATTAGGTATATACTCAACCTCGGACGCGCCCTGCTTCTTTATTTGTAATGAATGTTTATTTGCAATGTGGTTTTGACTTACTCTATTTTTTTGGTAAATAATGATTTTATTATTTTCATTGTTTTGCATCTTCTTGGCAATAATATAAAGAAGACGCGACAGGACAACACTCGGTGGATGCCATATCTGTGTTTTAAATTGAAAAAAACTTTCAGTTAACTACTTGCAGGAGAAAGTTATTGTAGCTGGTGGCCATTTTTAGTACTGTACCAGATTTTTGTTGTATGTGTTTGTTTTTAATGTTAAAATGTCTGCATTTGATATCTCTCCAGTATTTTCTTTTTTATAAGCAAAATACTTATTTTTATATTTTCTGATGTTGGTTCCAGGGGAACACGGGCAGCAGTAGACAGGTCAGTGGAGGCCTAGTGGAACGAGGGACCGCAGACAGGCTTCGAAGCCCTAACATAATAAATTGGGCTGGCTGTAGGCAATTTAAAATTGGTTCCAGGGGAACACGGGCAGCAGTAGACAGGTCAGTGGAGGCCTAGTGGAAGGAGGGACCGCAGACAGGCTTCGAAGCCCTAACATAATAAATTGGGCTGGCTGTAGGCAATTTAAAATTGGTTCCAGGGGAACACGGGCGGCAGTAGACAGGTCAGTGGAGGCCTAGTGGAAGGAGGGACCGCAGACAGGCTTCGAAGCCCTAACATAATAAATTGGGCTGGCTGTAGGCAATTTAAAATTGGTTCCAGGGGAACACGGGCAGCAGTAGACAGGTCAGTGGAAGCCTAGTGGAAGGAGGGACCGCAGACAGGCTTCGAAGCCCTAACATAATAAATTGGGCTGGCTGTAGGCAATTTAAAATTGGTTCCAGGGGAACACGGGCAGCAGTAGACAGGTCAGTGGAGGCCTAGTGGAAGTAGGGACCGCAGACAGGCTTCGAAGCACTAACATAATAAATTGGGCTGGCTGTAGGCAATTTAAAATTGGTTCCAGGGGAACACGGGCATCAGTAGACAGGTCAGTGGAGGCCTAGTGGAAGGAGGGACTGCAGACAGGCTTCAAAGCCCTAACATAATAAATTGGGCTGGCTGTAGGCAATTTAAAATTGGTTCCAGGGGAACACGGGCAGCAGTAGACAGGTCAGTGGAGGCCTAGTGGAAGGAGGGACCGCAGACAGGCTTCAAAGCCCTAACATAATAAATTGGGCTGGCTGTAGGCAATTTAAAATTGGTTCCAGGGGAACACGGGCAGCAGTAGACAGGTCAGTGGAGGCCTAGTGGAAGGAGGGACCGCAGACAGGCTTCGAAGCCCTAACATAATAAATTGGGCTGGCTGTAGGCAATTTAAAATTGGTTCCAGGGGAACACGGGCGGCAGTAGACAGGTCAGTGGAGGCCTAGTGGAAGGAGGGACCGCAGACAGGCTTCGAAGCCCTAACATAATAAATTGGGCTGGCTGTAGGCAATTTAAAATTGGTTCCAGGGGAACACGGGCAGCAGTAGACAGGTCAGTGGAGGCCTAGTGGAAGGAGGGACCGCAGACAGGCTTCGAAGCCCTAACATAATAAATTGGGCTGGTTGTAGGCAATTTAAAATTGGTTCCAGGGGAACACGGGCAGCAGTAGACAGGTCAGTGGAGGCCTAGTGGAAGGAGGGACCGCAGACAGGCTTCGAAGCCCTAACATAATAAATTGGGCTGGCTGTAGGCAATTTAAAATTGGTTCCAGGGGAACACGGGCAGCAGTAGACAGGTCAGTGGAGGCCTAGTGGAAGGAGGGACCGCAGACAGGCTTCGAAGCCCTAACATAATAAATTGGGCTGGCTGTAGGCAATTTAAAATTGGTTCCAGGGGAACACGGGCAGCAGTAGACAGGTCAGTGGAGGCCTAGTGGAAGGAGGGACTGCAGACAGGCTTCGAAGCCCTAACATAATAAATTGGGCTGGCTGTAGGCAATTTAAAATTGGTTCCAGGGGAACACGCGCAGCAGTAGACAGGTCAGTGGAGGCCTAGTGGAAGGAGAGACCGCAGACAGGCTTCGAAGCCCTAACATAATAAATTGGGCTGGCTGTAGGCAATTTAAAATTGGTTCCAGGGGAACACGGGCGGCAGTAGACAGGTCAGTGGAGGCCTAGTGGAAGGAGGGACCGCAGACAGGCTTCGAAGCCCTAACATAATAAATTGGGCTGGCTGTAGGCAATTTAAAATTGGTTCCAGGGGAACACGGGCATCAGTAGACAGGTCAGTGGAGGCCTAGTGGAAGGAGGGACCGCAGACAGGCTTCGAAGCCCTAACATAATAAATTGGGCTGGCTGTAGGCAATTTAAAATTGGTTCCAGGGGAACACGGGCAGCAGTAGACAGGTCAGTGGAGGCCTAGTGGAAGGAGGGACCGCAGACAGGGTTCGAAGCCCTAACATAATAAATTGGGCTGGCTGTAGGCAATTTAAAATTGGTTCCAGGGGAACACGGGCAGCAGTAGACAGGTCAGTGGAGGCCTAGTGGAAGGAGGGACCGCAGATAGGCTTCGAAGCTCTAACATAATAAATTGGGCTGGCTGTAGGCAATTTAAAATTGGTTCCAGGGGAACACGGGCAGCAGTAGACAGGTCAGTGGAGGCCTAGTGGAAGGAGGGACCGCAGACAGGCTTCGAAGCCCTAACATAATAAATTGGGCTGGCTGTAGGCAATTTAAAATTGGTTCCAGGGGAACACGGGCAGCAGTAGACAGGTCAGTGGGGGCCTAGTGGAAGGAGGGACCGCAGACAGGCTTCGAAGCCCTAACATAATAAATTGGGCTGGCTGTAGGCAAATTAAAATTGGTTCCAGGGTAACACGGGCAGCAGTAGACAGGTCAGTGGAGGCCTAGTGGAAGGAGGTACCGCAGACAGGCTTCGAAGCCCTAACATAATAAATTGGGCTGGCTGTAGGCAATTTAAAATTGGTTCCAGGGGAACACGGGCAGCAGTAGACAGGTCAGTGGAGGCCTAGTGGAAGGAGGGACCGCAGACAGGCTTCGAAGCCCTAACATAATAAATTGGGCTGGCTGTAGGCAATTTAAAATTGGTTCCAGGGGAACACGGGCAGCAGTAGACAGGTCAGTGGAGGCCTAGTGGAAGGAGGGACCGCAGACAGGCTTCGAAGCCCTAACATAATAAATTGGGCTGGCGGTAGGCAATTTAAAATTGGTTCCAGGGGAACACGGGCAGCAGTAGACAGGTCAGTGGAGGCCTAGTGGAAGGAGGGACCGCAGACAGGCTTCGAAGCCCTAACATAATAAATTGGGCTGGCTGTAGGCAATTTAAAATTGGTTCCAGGGGAACACGGGCAGCAGTAGACAGGTCAGTGGAGGCCTAGTGGAAGGAGGGACCGCAGACAGGCTTCGAAGCCCTAACATAATAAATTGGGCTGGCTGTAGGCAATTTAAAATTGGTTCCAGGGGAACACGGGCAGCAGTAGACAGGTCAGTGGAGGCCTAGTGGAAGGAGGGACAGCAGACAGGCTTCGAAGCCCTAACATAATAAATTGGGCTTGCTGTAGGCAATTTAAAATTGGTTCCAGGGGAACACGCGCAGCAGTAGACAGGTCAGTGGAGGCCTAGTGGAAGGAGGGACCGCAGACAGGCTTCGAAGCCCTAACATAATAAATTGGGCTGGCTGTAGGCAATTTAAAATTGGTTCCAGGGGAACACGGGCGGCAGTAGACAGGTCAGTGGAGGCCTAGTGGAAGGAGGGACCGCAGACAGGCTTCGAAGCCCTAACATAATAAATTGGGCTGGCTGTAGGCAATTTAAAATTGGTTCCAGGGGAACACGGGCAGCAGTAGACAGGTCAGTGGAGGCCTAGTGGAAGGAGGGACCGCAGACAGGCTTCGAAGCCCTAACATAATAAATTGGGCTGGCTGTAGGCAATTTAAAATTGGTTCCAGGGGAACACGGGCAGCAGTAGACAGGTCAGTGGAGGCCTAGTGGAAGGAGGGACCGCAGACAGGCTTCGAAGCCCTAACATAATAAATTGGGCTGGCTGTAGGCAATTTAAAATTGGTTCCAGGGGAACACGGGCGGCAGTAGACAGATCAGTGGAGGCCTAGTGGAAGGAGGGACCGCAGACAGGCTTCGAAGCCTTAACATAATAAATTGGGCTGGCTGTAGGCAATTTAAAATTGGTTCCAGGGGAACACGGGCAGCAGTAGACAGGTCAGTGGAGGCCTAGTGGAAGGAGGGACCGCAGACAGGCTTCGAAGCCCTAACATAATAAATTGGGCTGGCTGTAGGCAATTTAAAATTGGTTAAAGGGGAACACGGGCGGCAGTAGCCAGGTCAGTGTAGTAGTAGTGGAAAGAACGGGCCGCAGACAGGCTTCGAAGGCCTAACATAACAAAAATTGGGCTGTAGGCAATTTAAAATTGGTTCCAGGGGAACACGGGCGGCAGTAGACAGGTCAGTGGAGGTCTAGTGGAAGGAGGGACCGCAGACAGGCTTCGAAGCCCTAACATAATAAATTGGGCTGGCTGTAGGCAATTTAAAATTGGTTCCAGGGGAACACGGGCAGCAGTAGACAGGTCAGTGGAGGCCTAGTGGAAGGAGTGACCGCAGACAGGCTTCGAAGGCCTAACATAAGAAAAATGTCAATACAATGGTATTGACAGTGCCAGGCATTGAAGGATGTCAGCGCATAGACTAAACATTGGTGGAGCTGTGAGAGAAAATTTTGCAAGTGGTAGAGCACTGTTTGACCTGGGGGGTGTTATGTAGGCAATCCAGTGACACAGTGTGCCAGCAATCAGAGCCCATACAGTGATCTGACAATAACCCAAAAACAATAGAACGAGCTCTGAGACGTGGAATCTCTGTAGACCGCAATACCTGAACCTAACCTAAACACAACTAAAGGCAGCTGTGGATTGCGCCTGACACTACCTATGCAACTCGGCACAGCCTGAGGAGCTGACTAGCCTGAAGATAGAAAAACAAGCCTGACTTGCCTCAGAGAAATACCCCAAAGGAAAAGGCAGCCCCCCACATATAATGACTGTTAGCAAGATGAAAAGACAAACGTAGGGATGAAATAGATTCAGCAAAGTGAGGCCCGATATTCTAGATAGAGCGAGTATAGCAAAGAGAACTTTTCAGTCTACAAAAAACCCTAAAGCAAAAAACCACGCAAAGGGGGCAAAAAGACCCACCGTGCCGAACTAACGGCACGGCGGTACACCCTTTGCATCTCAAAGCTTCCAGCAAAACGAAATGACAAGCTGGACAGAAAAAGTAGCAACAAAAGCAAAAAGCACTTATCTAAGCAGAGCAGCAGGCCACAGGAAAGATCCAGAAGCTCAGATCCAACACTGGAACATTGACAAGGAGCAAGGAAGACAGAATCAGGTGGAATTAAATAACAAAGCAGCCAACGAGCTCACCAGAACACCTGAGAGAGGAAGCTCAGAAGCTGCAGTACCACTTGTGACCACAGGAGTGAATTCAGCCACAGAATTCACAACAGTACCCCCCCCTTGAGGAGGGGTCACCGAACCCTCACCAGAGCCCCCAGGCCGACCAGGATGAGCCACATGAAAGGCACGAACAAGATCTGGAGCATGGACATCAGAGGCAAAAACCCAAGAATTATCTTCCTGAGCATAACCCTTCCATTTAACCAGATACTGGAGTTTCCGTCTAGAAACACGAGAATCCAAAATTTTCTCCACAATATACTCCAATTCCCCCTCCACCAAAACCGGGGCAGGAGGCTCAATAGATGGAACCATAGGTGCCACGTATCTCCGCAACAACGACCTATGGAATACATTATGTATGGAAAAGGAGTCTGGGAGGGTCAGACGAAAAGACACAGGATTGAGAATCTCAGAAATCCTATACGGACCAATAAAACGAGGTTGAAATTTAGGAGAGGAAACCTTCATAGGAATATGACGAGAAGATAACCAAACCAGATCCCCAACACGAAGTCGGGGACCCACACGGCGTCTGCGATTAGCGAAAAGTTGAGCCTTCTCCTGGGACAAGGTCAAATTGTCCACTACCTGAGTCCAGATCTGCTGCAACCTGTCCACCACAGAATCCACACCAGGACAGTCCGAAGACTCAACCTGTCCTGAAGAGAAACGAGGATGGAACCCAGAATTGCAGAAAAATGGAGAGACCAAGGTAGCCGAGCTGGCCCGATTATTAAGGGCGAACTCAGCCAACGGCAAAAAGGACACCCAATCATCCTGGTCTGCAGAAACAAAACATCTCAGATATGTTTCCAAGGTCTGATTGGTTCGTTCGGTCTGGCCATTAGTCTGAGGATGGAAAGCCGAGGAAAAAGACAAGTCAATGCCCATCCTACCACAAAAGGCTCGCCAAAACCTTGAAACAAACTGGGAACCTCTGTCAGAAACAATATTCTCAGGAATGCCATGCAAACGAACCACATGCTGGAAGAACAAAGGCACCAAATCAGAGGAGGAAGGCAATTTAACCAAGGGCACCAGATGGACCATTTTAGAAAAGCGATCACAGACCACCCAAATGACTGACATCTTTTGAGAAACGGGAAGGTCAGAAATGAAATCCATCGAAATATGTGTCCAAGGCCTCTTTGGGACCGGCAAGGGCAAAAGCAACCCACTGGCACGTGAACAGCAGGGCTTTGCCCTAGCACAAATCCCACAGGACTGCACAAAAGTACGTACATCCCGTGACAGAGATGGCCACCAGAAGGATCTAGCCACTAACTCTCTGGTACCAAAGATTCCAGGATGACCAGCCAACACCGAACAATGAAGTTCAGAGATAACTTTACTAGTCCACCTATCAGGGACAAACAGTTTCTCCGCCGGACAACGATCAGGTTTATTCGCCTGAAATTTTTGCAACACTCGCCGCAAATCAGGGGAGATGGCAGACACAATGACTCCTTCCTTGAGGATACTCGCCGGCTCAGATGAACCCGGAGAGTCGGGCACAAAACTCCTAGACAGAGCATCCGCCTTCACATTTTTAGAGCCCGGAAGGTACAAAATCACAAAATCGAAGCGGGCAAAAAATAACGACCAACGGGCCTGTCTAGGATTCAAGCGCTTTGCAGACTCGAGATAAGTAAGGTTCTTATGATCAGTCAATACCACCACGCGATGCTTAGCTCCTTCAAGCCAATGACGCCATTCCTCGAATGCCCACTTCATGGCCAGCAACTCTCGGTTGCCCACATCATAATTACGCTCAGCAGCCGAAAACTTCCTGGAAAAGAAAGCACATGGTTTCAACACTGAGCAACCAGAACCTCTCTGTGACAAAACCGCCCCTGCTCCAATCTCAGAAGCATCAACCTCGACCTGGAACGGAAGAGAAACATCTGGTTGACACAACACAGGAGCAGAACAAAAACGATGCTTCAACTCCTGAAAAGCTTCCACAGCAGCAGAAGACCAATTAACCAAATCAGCACCCTTCTTGGTCAAATCGGTCAATGGTTTGGCATTGCTAGAAAAATTACAGATGAAGCGACGATAAAAATTAGCAAAGCCCAGGAATTTTTGCAGACTTTTCAGAGATGTCGGCTGAGTCCAATCCTGGATGGCTTGGACCTTAACCGGATCCATCTCGATAGTAGAAGGGGAAAATATGAACCCCAAAAATGAAACTTTCTGCACACCGAAGAGACACTTTGATCCCTTCACAAACAAAGAATTAGCACGCAGGACCTGGAAAACCATTCTGACCTGCTTCACATGAGAGTCCCAATCATTTGAGAAGACCAAAATGTCATCCAAGTAAACAATCAGGAATTTATCCAGGTACTCACGGAAGATGTCATGCATAAAGGATTGAAACACTGATGGAGCATTGGCAAGTCCGAACGGCATCACTAGATACTCAAAATGACCCTCGGGCGTATTAAATGCAGTTTTCCATTCATCTCCTTGCCTGATTCTCACCAGATTATACGCACCACGAAGATCTATCTTAGTGAACCAACTAGCCCCCTTAATCCGAGCAAACAAGTCAGATAACAATGGCAAGGGATACTGAAATTTCACAGTGATCTTATTAAGAAGGCGGTAATCAATACACGGTCTCAGTGAACCATCCTTCTTGGCTACAAAAAAAGAACCCTGCTCCCAGTGGTGATGATGATGGGCGAATATGTCCCTTCTCCAGGGATTCCTTCACATAACTGCGCATAGCGGCGTGTTCAGGCACGGATAAATTAAATAATCGACCTTTAGGGAATTTACTACCAGGAATCAAATTGATAGCACAATCACAATCCCTATGCGGAGGTAGGGCATCGGACTTGGGCTCTTCAAATACATCCTGATAATCAGACAAGAACTCTGGGACCTCAGAAGGAGTGGATGACGAAATAGACAAAAATGGAACATCACCATGTACCCCCTGACAACCCCAGCTGGATACCGACATAGAGTTCCAATCCAATACTGGATTATGGGTTTGCAGCCATGGCAACCCCAACACGACCACATCATGCAGATTATGTAGCACCAGAAAGCGAATAACTTCCTGATGTGCAGGAGCCATGCACATGGTCAGCTGGGTCCAGTACTGAGGTTTATTCTTGGCCAAAGGTGTAGCATCAATTCCTCTCAACGGAATAGGACACCGCAAAGGCTCCAAGAAAAACCCACAACGTTTAGCATAATCCAAATCCATCAGATTCAGGGCAGCGCCTGAATCCACAAACGCCATGACAGAATACGATGACAAAGAGCATATCAAGGTAATGGACAGAAGGAATTTGGATTGTACAGTACCAATGACGGCAGACCTATCGAACCGCTTAGTGCGCTTAGGACAATCAGAAATAGCATGAGTGGAATCACCACAGTAGAAACACAGACCATTCAGACGTCTGTGTTCTTGCCGTTCAACTCTGGTCATAGTCCTATCGCACTGCATAGGCTCAGGTTTAATCTTAGACAATACCGCCAAATGGTGCACAGATTTACGCTCGCGCAAGCGTCGACCGATCTGAATGGCCAAAGACATAGACTCATTCAAACCAGCAGGCATAGGAAAACCCACCATGACATCCTTAAGAGCCTCAGAGAGACCCTTTCTGAACAAAGCTGCCAGCGCAGATTCATTCCACAGAGTGAGTACTGACCACTTCCTAAATTTCTGACAATATACTTCTATATCATCCTGACCCTGGCACAAAGCCAGCAAATTTTTCTCAGCCTGATCCACTGAATTAGGCTCATCGTAAAGTAATCCGAGCGCCAGGAAAAACGCATTGACATTACTCAATGCAGGGTCTCCTGGCGCAAGAGAAAATGCCCAGTCCTGAGGGTCGCCGCGCAAAAAAGAAATAATAATCAAAACCTGTTGAATAGGATTACCAGAAGAATGAGGTTTCAAGGCCAGAAATAGCTTACAATTATTTTTGAAATTAAGAAACTTAGTTCTATCACCAAAAAACAAATCAGGAATAGGAATTCTTGGTTCTAACATAGATTTCTGATCAATAGTATCTTGAATCCTTTGTACATGTGTAACGAGATCCATAGAAGAGCACAGACCCTGAATATCCATGTCCACACCTGTGTCCTGAAACACCCAAATGTCTAGGGGAAAAAAAAGACTGAACACAGAGCTGAGAAAAAAAAATGATGTCAGAACTTCTTTTTTCCCTCTATTGAGAATCATTAGGTTGGCTCCTTGTACTGTTATGTAGGCAATCCAGTGACACAGTGTGCCAGCAATCAGAGCCCATACAGTGATCTGACAATAACCCAAAAACAATAGAACGAGCTCTGAGACGTGGAATCTCTGTAGACCGCAATACCTGAACCTAACCTAAACACAACTAAAGGCAGCTGTGGATTGCGCCTGACACTACCTATGCAACTCGGCACAGCCTGAGGAGCTGACTAGCCTGAAGATAGAAAAACAAGCCTGACTTGCCTCAGAGAAATACCCCAAAGGAAAAGGCAGCCCCCCACATATAATGACTGTTAGCAAGATGAAAAGACAAACGTAGGGATGAAATAGATTCAGCAAAGTGAGGCCCGATATTCTAGATAGAGCGAGTATAGCAAAGAGAACTTTTCAGTCTACAAAAAACCCTAAAGCAAAAAACCACGCAAAGGGGGCAAAAAGACCCACCGTGCCGAACTAACGGCACGGCGGTACACCCTTTGCGTCTCAGAGCTTCCAGCAAAACGAAATGACAAGCTGGACAGAAAAAGTAGCAACAAAAGCAAAAAGCACTTATCTAAGCAGAGCAGCAGGCCACAGGAAAGATCCAGAAGCTCAGATCCAACACTGGAACATTGACAAGGAGCAAGGAAGACAGAATCAGGTGGAGTTAAATAACAAAGCAGCCAACGAGCTCACCAGAACACCTGAGAGAGGAAGCTCAGAAGCTGCAGTACCACTTGTGACCACAGGAGTGAATTCAGCCACAGAATTCACAACAGGGGGGGGACTGTCTTGTGGCCGGCGGTACAGGCCCAGGGCCCCTCATATTACAACGGTGTGTCTGACGTTGGATGCGCACCACCACCGCCAGACACTTTATTGTACTATGAGGGACCTAGTGGCAGTGCCGTCGACCAAAAGCGGGCACACCCACCTCTTCAGACAAACAGTACTCTCACGGGTGCTGGCGCCAAGTGGCGATACCACGGCCCGTGTGGGGACTTTGGCCATTTAGGGAGGTGTTAACATTTCGGATGCTGGACAATCAGGTGCTGCAAATTACGAGATTGGAAAAGTCGTTCAGAATAGTCCACAGGCAAGACCTTTACATAGGAAAGCTAGGTGTCAGCCGGGCAAGGTGGGGCAAAAGATTTCAAAATCCAGTTGTGGTTCATTTTAATGAAGGTTAGATCATCTACATTTTGGGTAGCCAGACGAGTCCTTTTTTCTGTTAGTATTGAACCTGCAGCACTGAATACTCTTTCTGATAGGACACTAGCTGCCGGGCAAGCAAGCTCCTGCAATGCATATTCTGCCAATTCTGGCCAGGTGTCTAATTTTGATGCCCAGTAATCAAATGGGAATGACGGTTGAGGGAGAACGTCGATAAGGGATGAAAAATAGTTAGTAACCATACTGGACAAATGTTGTCTCCTGTCACTTTGAATTGATGCTGCAGTACCTGTCCTGTCTGCGGTCATAGCAAAATCACTCCACAACCTGGTCAGAAAACCCCTCTGGCCAACGCCACTTCTGATTTCTGCCCCTCTAACACCTCTGGTCTGCTGGCCCCTGCAGCTCGTGTTAGAACGATCACGGGCGCTGTGTGCAGGGAATGCCAGAAGCAAACGGTCAATAAGAGTTGATTGTTTGGTTGCTAATATTAGTTCCAAGTTCTCATGTGGCATTATATTTTGCAATTTGCCTTTATAGCGAGGATCAAGGAGGCAGGCCAACCAGTAATCGTCATCGTTCATCATTTTTGTTATGCGTGTGTCCCTTTTGAGGATACGTAAGGCATAATCCGCCATGTGGCCCAAAGTTCCAGTTCTCAAATCTGTGGTTGTGCTTGGTTGAGGGGCAGTTTCAGGCAAATCCACGTCACTTGTGTCCCTCCAAAAACCAGAACCCGGCCTTGCCGCGCCAACAATTTCCACTGGCCCCGGAAAAGCTTCCTCATTAAAAATATAATCATCCCCATCATCCTCCTAATCCTCCTCCTCCTGTTCGCCCGCTACCTCGTCCTGTACACTGCCCTGGCCAGACAATGGCTGACTGTCATCAAGGCTTTCCTCTTCCTCAACTGCAGACGCCTGATCCTTTATGTGCGTCAAACTTTGCATCAGCAGACGCATTAGGGGGATGCTCATGCTTATTATGGCGTTGTCTGCACTAACCAGCCATGTGCATTCCTCAAAACACTGAAGGACTTGACACATGTCTTGAATCTTCGACCACTGCACACCTGACAACTCCATGTCTGCCATCCTACTGCCTGCCCGTGTATGTGTATCCTCCCACAATAACATAACAGCCCGCCTCTGTTCACACAGTCTCTGAAGCATGTGCAGTGTTGAGTTCCACCTTGTTGCAACGTCTATGATTAGGCGATGCTGGGGAAGGTTCAAAGAACGCTGATAGGTCTGCATACGGCTGGAGTGTACGGGCGAACGGCGGATATGTGAGCAAAGTCCACACACTTTGAGGAGCAGGTCGGATAACCCCGGATAACTTTTCAGGAAGCACTGCACCACCAGGTTTAAGGTGTGAGCCAGGCAAGGAATGTGTTTCAGTTGGGAAAGGGAGATGGCAGCCATGAAATTCCTTCCGTTATCACTCACTACCTTGCCTGCCTCAAGATCTACAGTGCCCAGCCACGACTGCGTTTCTTTCTGCAAGAACTCGGACAGAACTTCAGCGGTGTGTCTGTTGTTGCCCAAACACTTCATAGCCAATACAGCCTGCTGACGTTTGCCAGTAGCTGCCCCATAATGGGAGACCTGGTGTGCAACAGTGGCAGCTGCGGATGGAGTGGTTGTGCGACTGCGGTCTGTGGACGAGGTCTCGCTTCTGCAGGAGGACGAGGAGGAGGAGGAGGGGGTGCGAACGGCTACAGCCAACTGTTTCCTAGACCGTGGGCTAGGCAGAACTGTCCCAAACTTGCTGTCCCCTGTGAACCCTGCATCCACCACATTTACCCAGTGTGCCGTGATGGACACGTAACGTCCCTGGCCATGCCTACTGGTCCATGCATCTGTTGTCAGGTGCACCTTTGTGCTCACAGATTGCCTGAGTGCATGGACGATGCGCTCTTTAACATGCTGGTGGAGGGCTGGGATGGCTTTTCTGGAAAAAAAGTGTCGACTGGGTAGCTCGTAGCGTGGTACAGCGTAGTCCATCAGGGCTTTGAAAGCTTCGCTTTCAACTAACCGGTAGGGCATCATCTCTAACGAGATTAGTCTAGCTATGTGGGCGTTCAAACCCTGTGTACGCGGATGCGAGGCTAAGTACTTCCTTTTTCTAACCATAGTCTCATGTAGGGTGAGCTGGACTGGAGAGCTGGAGATCGTGGAACTAGCGGGGGTGCCGGTGGACATGGCAGACTGAGAGACGGTGGGAGATGGTATTGTTGCCGCCGGTGCCCTAGATGCAGTGTTTCCTACTACGAAACTGGTGATTCCCTGACCCTGACTGCTTTGGCCTGGCAAAGAAACCTGCACAGATACTGCAGGTGGTGCAGAAAATGGTGGCCCTACACTGCCGGAAGGGATGTTGCGTTGATGACTAGCTTCATTGGCCGAGGGTGCTACAACCTTAAGGGACGTTTGGTAGTTAGTCCAAGCTTGCAAATGCATGGTGGTTAAATGTCTATGCATGCAACTTGTATTGAGACTTTTCAGATTCTGCCCTCTGCTTAAGGTAGTTGAACATTTTTGACAGATGACTTTGCGCTGATCAATTGGATGTTGTTTAAAAAAATGCCAGACTGCACTCTTTCTAGCATCGGATACCTTTTCAGGCATTGCAGACTGAGCTTTAACCGGATGGCCACGCTGTCCTCCAACAGGTTTTGACTTTGCCACGCGTTTTGGGCAAGACACGGGCCCGGCAGATGGAACCTGTTTCGATGTTGATGCCTGCTGCGGCCCCTCCTCCTCCGCTTCAGAACTGCTGCCGCCTGCACCCTGTTCCCCCAATGGCTGCCAATCGGGGTCAAGAACTGGGTCATCTATTACCTCTTCTTGTAGCTCGTGTGCAACTTCGTCTGTGTCACCGTGTCGGTCGGTGGTATAGCGTTCGTGATGGGGCAACATAGTCTCATCAGGGTCTGATTCTTGATCAGCACCCTGCGAGGGCAATGTTGTGGTCTGAGTCAAAGGACCAGCATAGTAGTCTGGCTGTGGCTGTGCATCAGTGCACTCCATGTCAGATTCAACTTGTAATGGGCATGGACTGTTAACTGCTTCACTTTCTAAGCCAGGGACGGTATGTGTAAAGAGCTCCATGGAGTAACCCGTTGTGTCGCCTGCTGCATTCTTCTCTGTTGTTGTTTTTGCTGAAGAGGACAAGGAAGCGACTTGTCCCTGACCGTGAACATCCACTAACGACGCGCTGCTTTTACTTTTACCAGTTTCACGAGAGGAGGCAAAAGAGCTAGAGGCTGAGTCAGCAAGATAAGCCAAAACTTGCTCTTGCTGCTCCGGCTTTAAAAGCGGTTTTCCTACTCCCAGAAAAGGGAGCGTTCGAGGCCTTGTGTAGCCAGACGACGAACCTGGCTCCACAGCTCCAGACTTAGGTGCAATATTTTTTTTCCCACGACCACCTGATGCTCCACCACTACCACTACCCTCATTACCAGCTGACAATGAACGCCCCCGGCCACGACCTCTTCCACCAGACTTCCTCATTGTTTTAAAAACGTTACCAAACTAACGGTATTTGTTGCTGTCACACAACTTACACGGTGAGCTGTAACTTCAGTATGATTTAGCTACCCCTTTACAGGTGGGTGAGACCACAACGAAAATCAGGCACAATGTTACACACTCTGTTGTTGGTGGCAACAAATGAGAGAGATGCCACACACGCAGGACTGTCACTGAAGCGCAAATGTAAATATTAATCTCCCACTGATTTGTTTTTTTTTTTTAAAAGGGAGACTTTAGAAAAAAAAAATAATTAAAAAAAATGATTTTTTAAGGAAGAATTTATAAACCAAATAAAATGAAATGATTGTTTCAGGGAGAATTTAGAAAACAAATTAAAAAAAAATAGGCTTTCTATGGCCCACTGAGTGAGAGAGGATGCACACAGGAGTCAGGAGTGGCACACAAGCCCAGAGGCCAATATTTTTCTCCCACTGATTGATTTAGTGATTTTTTCAGGTAGATTTTGGAACCCAAATCAAGCAAAAAAATTTATAGGCTTTCTATGGCCCACAATTGGAGAGAGAGAGAAGGCACACCCAGGAGTCAAGACTGGCACACAAGCAGAAAGGGCAATATTAATCTCCCACTGATTTGATTTTTTTTTTTTTTTTCAGGGAGACTTTAGAAAAAAAAAAAAATAAAAAATGATTTTTTCAGGAATAATTTAGAAACCAAATAAAATAAAATGATTTTTTCAGGGAGAATTTAGAAAACAAATAAAACAAAAAATAGGCTTTCTAGGGCCCACTGAGTGAGAGAGGATGCACACAGGAGTCAGGAGTGGCACACAAGCCCAGAGGCCAATATTTATCTCCCACTGATTGATTTATTGATTTTTTCAGGTAGAATTTAGAACCCAAATCAACCAAAAAAATAAATAGGCTTTCTATGGCCCACTATTTGTGAGAGAGATGGCACGCTCAGGACTGGCACACAAGCCCAGAGGCCAATATTAATCTCCCACTTTTTTTTTTTTTCCAGGGAAAATTTATAAACCCAATAAAAAAAATAATAAATAGGCTTTCTATGGCCCACTATCTGAGAGAGAGAGATGGCACGCTTAGGACTGGCACACAAGCCCAAAGGCCAATATTAATCTCCCACTGATTGATTTATTGATTTTTTCAGGTAGAATTTAGAACCCAAATCAACCAAAAAAATAAATAGGCTTTCTATGGCCCACTATTTGTGAGAGAGATGGCACGCTCAGGACTGGCACACAAGCCCAGAGGCCAATATTAATCTCCCACTTTTTTTTTTTTTCCAGGGAAAATTTATAAACCCAATAAAAAAAATAATAAATAGGCTTTCTATGGCCCACTATCTGAGAGAGAGAGATGGCACGCTTAGGACTGGCACACAAGCCCAAAGGCCAATATTAATCTCCCACTGATTGATTTATTGATTTTTTCAGGTAGAATTTAGAACCCAAATCAAGCAAAAAAATTAATAGGCTTTCTATGGCCCACTGAGTGAGAGATGGCACACACAGGAGTCAGGAGTGGCACACAAGCCCTGAGGCCAATATTTTTCTCCCACTGATTGATGTTGTGATTTTTTCAGGTAGATTTTGGAACCCAAATCAAGCAAAAAAATAAATAGGCTTTCTATGGCCCACTGAGTGAGAGATGGCACACACAGGAGTCAGGAGTGGCACACAAGCCCAGAGGCCAATATTTATCTCCCACTGATTGATTTATTGATTTTTTCAGGTAGAATTTAGAACCCAAATCAACCAAAAAAATAAATAGGCTTTCTATGGCCCACTATTTGTGAGAGAGATGGCACGCTCAGGACTGGCACACAAGCCCAGAGGCCAATATTAATCTCCCACTTTTTTTTTTTTTTTCCAGGGAAAATTTATAAACCCAATAAAAAAAATAATAAATAGGCTTTCTATGGCCCACTATCTGAGAGAGAGAGATGGCACGCTTAGGACTGGCACACAAGCCCAAAGGCCAATATTAATCTCCCACTGATTGATTTATTGATTTTTTCAGGTAGAATTTAGAACCCAAATCAACCAAAAAAATAAATAGGCTTTCTATGGCCCACTATTTGTGAGAGAGATGGCACGCTCAGGACTGGCACACAAGCCCAGAGGCCAATATTAATCTCCCACTTTTTTTTTTTTTTTCCAGGGAAAATTTATAAACCCAATAAAAAAAATAATAAATAGGCTTTCTATGGCCCACTATCTGAGAGAGAGAGATGGCACGCTTAGGACTGGCACACAAGCCCAAAGGCCAATATTAATCTCCCACTGATTGATTTATTGATTTTTTCAGGTAGAATTTAGAACCCAAATCAAGCAAAAAAATTAATAGGCTTTCTATGGCCCACTGAGTGAGAGATGGCACACACAGGAGTCAGGAGTGGCACACAAGCCCTGAGGCCAATATTTTTCTCCCACTGATTGATGTTGTGATTTTTTCAGGTAGATTTTGGAACCCAAATCAAGCAAAAAAATTAATAGGCTTTCTATGGCCCACAATTGGAGAGAGAGAGATGGCACACCCAGGAGTCAAGACTGGCACACAAGCAGAAAGGGCAATATTAATCTCCCACTGATTTGATTTTTTTTTTTTTTCAGGGAGACTTTAGAAAAAAAAATAAATAAAAAATGATTTTTTCAGGAATAATTTAGAAACCAAATAAAATAAAATGATTTTTTCAGGGAGAATTTAGAAAACAAATAAAACAAAAAATAGGCTTTCTAGGGCCCACTGAGTGAGAGAGGACGCACACAGGAGTCAGGAGTGGCACACAAGCCCAGAGGCCAATATTAATCTCCCACTTTTTTTTTTTTTTCCAGGGAAAATTTATAAACCCAATAAAAAAAATAATAAATAGGCTTTCTATGGCCCACTATCTGAGAGAGAGAGATGGCACGCTTAGGACTGGCACACAAGCCCAAAGGCCAATATTAATCTCCCACTGATTGATTTATTGATTTTTTCAGGTAGAATTTAGAACCCAAATCAACCAAAAAAATAAATAGGCTTTCTATGGCCCACTATTTGTGAGAGAGATGGCACGCTCAGGACTGGCACACAAGCCCAGAGGCCAATATTAATCTCCCACTTTTTTTTTTTTTTTCCAGGGAAAATTTATAAACCCAATAAAAAAAATAATAAATAGGCTTTCTATGGCCCACTATCTGAGAGAGAGAGATGGCACGCTTAGGACTGGCACACAAGCCCAAAGGCCAATATTAATCTCCCACTGATTGATTTATTGATTTTTTCAGGTAGAATTTAGAACCCAAATCAAGCAAAAAAATTAATAGGCTTTCTATGGCCCACTGAGTGAGAGATGGCACACACAGGAGTCAGGAGTGGCACACAAGCCCTGAGGCCAATATTTTTCTCCCACTGATTGATGTTGTGAATTTTTCAGGTAGATTTTGGAACCCAAATCAAGCAAAAAAATTAATAGGCTTTCTATGGCCCACTGAGTGAGAGATGGCACACACAGGAGTAAGGAGTGGCACACAAGCCCTGAGGCCAATATTTTTCTCCCACTGATTGATGTAGTGATTTTTTCAGGTAGATTTTAGAACCCAAATCAAGCAAAAAAATAAATAGGCTTTCTATGGCCCACTGAGTGAGAGATGACACAGACAGGGATGGCACTCTAGCAGAAATGCCAATCTTAATCTCCCACAAAAAAAAAAAAGGAACTCTCCTTCAATTACTATCTCCCTGCAGTAATCTCAGCCAGGTATGGCAGGCAGCAATAAGGAGTGGACTGATGCACAAATTAAATAAAAAGTGTGGACAAACAAACAAGATAGCTGTGCAGAAAGGAAGGAAGAAGAGGATTTGTGCTTTGAAAAAAGCAGTTGGTTTGCACAGCGGCGTACACACAGCAATGCAGCTATCAGGGAGCCTTCTAGTGCAGCCCAATGAGCTACAGCGCTGAGAAAAAAAAAAAATGTAGCTTCCACTATCCCTGCACACCGAAGGTGGTGTTGGACAGTGCAAATCGCTACAGCACAAGCGGTTTGGTGGTTAATGGACCCTGCCTAACGCTATCCCTGCTTCTGACGAAGTGGCAGCAACCTCTCCCTAAGCTCAGATCAGCAGCAGTAACATGGCGGTCGGCGGGAATGCCTCTTTATAGCCCCTGTGACGCCGCAGACAGCAAGCCAATCACTGCAATGCCCTTCTCTAAGATGGTGGGGACCAGGACCTATGTCATCACGCTGCCCACACTCTGCGTTTACCTTCATTGGCTGAGAAATGGCGCTTTTCGCGTCATTGAAACGCGACTTTGGCGCGAAAGTCGCGTACCGCATGGCCGACCCCGCACAGGGGTCGGATCGGGTTTCATGAAACCCGACTTTGTCAAAAGTCGGCGACTTTTGAAAATGTTCGACCCGTTTCGCTCAACCCTAGTTGCCACTACTGAAGCAATGGAACTACGTCTGGTAACAGCTATTAGACTTTGAGAGTGATTTTTTTTCTTGTAATTACAGTACAGTATTTATGGAATGGCCATGGCATGTCTCTCTATATACTGTAAGTTTTCACTGTGACTTTAATTTTTGTTTAATAAAATGTAGACCAGACATAAGATATGTGGTACAGAGCTGACATATGGTATTATGAATCTGGATATTTGATTTCATAAATCACCTTCCATGATTATGTTAAATGATGGCTATTTCTGCCAGTGGACTACTTTACCATCTGTTATTGGCATCTGTTAGAAAAGTTTTGTATCTGATAGTTGTCAGTATGTCAGTACCCAATCATTCTGTTCTCAATACAAATATAAATACATGGACCATGAGTATTTTGATGCAGTTTTCTGAGCTAAGCACTATTATGGGTACAAAAGAGAAGTAAACTTCTTAACATTGAAATTGCAACACCCAGAAGGAAACGCTGTACAATTATGGAACTCACAGGATCAATAAACAGGTTCATGTCATGCAAATGAGTAGACTATTTTTAAAAACTCTGAATTTATTCAGATATACTGTACATGAACCTGCACAACTTGGTATTCTATTTAGTAAGTTACTAATTTTGACTGAGGAATATTTTGCTATGCTGAATGTAATTGGGCAAACAAATCATCAAGAATCGCTGCTGGCACAGCTCTTTTTTCAATTACTGAACAATGGCATCCCAGAAGTGCTTAATGGGGGACAAAACTGGAGACACTGCAGGATATTGTAAAAGGTTTAGTCCACACTTGCTTCTCAGAGTAACATGGACATATTATATGGTAGCTCGACCTTCAAGTCAACATCCTAAGTTCACTAACAAATCTGCATTACATTGATTTAGTCATGAATCAGTGGTATGGCCATTTCTCCAAAGTGCCCCAGAGGTTCATTTTCAGCATGACAATGCCAGGCTTCTTATTGCTTGTGCTAATCTGAGCAGCCTTCAGGTCTTAAATATGCAAACATGGCCTAGAGCATCTCCATATTTGTCTGCCATTAGTACAACTGGCACATGATGATTTGACAACTGCAAAGGTTGCTGCTGGCTGTGGATTATGATGATTTGCATGCCAAAATGTATTCAGAATGGCAGAACATTTGTATAAATGTGTGTATTTATGCATGCACATGGCGCTTATACTTAAAACTGAATGGATCATGTATTATTTGAAAATTTTGTTTCCATTTTTTTTTATTTGCAGATCAATAACATCCTGTGACTTCCATAATTTCATTACTTTTCCTTCTTGGTGTCTCAATTTCAATGTTCAAGGTTGATCATTTAAAATTCAAACTCACTATCTTTGCCAAATGTTTTTTCACCAGAATCTAAATGCTGCAAAGCCTCTAATTGCTGAGAAAATATGTTAATAACACTCTGGGGTCTCTTAGGGTACCGTCACACAGTGCCATTTCGATTGCTACGACGGTACGATTTGTGACGTTCCAGCGATATCGTTACGATCAGGGATCCTGCTGAGAATCGTACGTCGTAGCAGATCGTATGGAACTTTCTTTCGTCGCTGGATCTCCCGCTGTCATCGCTAGATCGGTGTGTGTGACACCGATCTAGCGATGCGATATAGCGATGCGTTCGCTTGTAACCAGGGTGAACATCGGGTTCCTAAGCGCAGGGCCGCGCTTAGTAACCCGATGTTTACCCTGGTTACCAGCGTAAATGTAAAAAAAGCTAAACAGCACATACTTACATTCCGGTGTCTGTCCCTTGCCGTCTGCTTCCCGCACTCACTGACTGCCGGCCGTAAAGTGAAAGCAGAGCACAGCGGTGACGTCACCGCTGTGCTGTGCTTTCACTTTACGGCCGGCAGTCACTGAGTGCGGGAAGCAGACGGCAAGGGACAGACACCGGAATGTAAGTATGTACTGTTTGGTTTTTTTTACGCTGGTAACCAGGGTAAACATCGGGTTACTAAGTGCGGTCCTGCGCTTAGTAACCCGATGTTTACCCTGGTTACCCGGGGACCTCGGCATCGTTGGTCGCTGGAGAGCGGTCTGTGTGACAGCTCCCCAGCGACCACACTATGATTTACCTACGATCACGGCCAGGTCGTATCGCTGGTCGTGATCGTAGGTAAATCGTATAGTGTGACGGTACCCTTAGGAGTGTATTGGATTCTTTTTGTGCTTTTTAATGGAAACACAGCCTTTTTAATGTTCAAGTGACCTTAACGTATCTGACTAAATATACACAGACTGTTACCGCTGTTAACTGAGGCTGCGTTCACAGACGTGCCAATGAACTGCAGTGACCTTCATCCATGGAGATCACTATTAGCACAGTGAGGACTTATCTCACAGTACAGAGAAGAGTTCATTGCAGTTCAAATTTACTGCAGTGAAATTTTCACAGTGAACTGCGGTGAACTCCCCTCTGCACTGTGAGAATTTTTCTCACCAGAGTGAGGTCACTGCAGTTCATTGGACCAGCTGGAAATGCAGCCTCAGTGACTGGCAGCTCATTCATTAGTTGGTCGCAGCCTGGACGGTCACATCTTGGCACCATCCTTGTTGAAAACTATTTATCCCCTAGACATGGATTACCGTGTGGGACAGAGCCGAGCAAAGCGCCAGAATTGGTGCATGTAATAAATGCACTTTTTATGGGCAGCTGCAGGCTGCTATTTTTAGGCTGGGGGGGTTTAATATCCATGGCCCTTTACCAACCTGAGAATGCCAGTCCCCAGCTATCTGCTTTAGCAAGGCTGGTTGTCAATAATGTGGGGGACCCTATGCTTTTTTTAAATTATTTATTTTATAACCAGCCTTGCTGAAGCTGACAGCTGACAGATTACCCTTTCATTGCACTTGTAAAGTATGATGTCAACAAAAATGCCCCACAAACACTAAGATAACTCTACAGTGAATTACTACACTGTACCGTCCACATACACACAGTATGATGACCCGCCTGTACCCATCCCTTCCACTCCGCCAGAAAAGTATGGTGATCCCAACAGAGCATGAAACCCCAACTGTGATGCCCACACAGCCCTCCATGCAGCATAATGGACCTATATACAGACTAATGACCCCATACCTCTCCATTCTAAATAATGCCCCCACACAGCCTTCTACACAGATGATGGACCCCAAACAAATCTTTACACTGTATAATTGATTACATACAGTATAAAGGTTCCCATATCTCCCTCCAAATATTAGAATTGCCCCAAATTTTCCTCTATATAGTATAATGCACCCTATAGTCCTCCATATAGCATACTGCACTCCCCATAGTCCTCCATATAGTACACTGAACTCCCCATAGTCCTCCATATAGCATACTACACTCCCCATAGTCCTCCATATGATATACTGCACTCCTCATTGTCCTCCATAAAGTGAAATGCAAACCCATAGTTTCCATATAGTATAATGCACCCCATGGTCTTGCATATAGCATAATGCACTCCATAGTCTTCCATATAGTATAATGCACACCATAGTCTTATATATAGTGTAAAACACTCCACATAGTCATCCATTTAGTTTAATGCACTTATCATAGTCCTCTGTTGTGAATTCCGCTCTTGGGCTCCCTCCAGTGGTTGTAAGTGGCACTTTTGCGAGTTCTGCTCTTGGGCTCCCTCCGGTGTTTTTACTGTGGTGATTCTGCTCATGTTATTTCTGATTGCCCTAAGCGTACTAGGAGGGTCGCTAGGTCTGTTACCATCAGTACTGTACAGCCCAAATTTCTTTTATCTGTGACCCTGATTTGCTAATTGTCGTCCTTTTCTGTCATGGCATTTGTGGATTCAGGCGCTGCCCTGAACTTAATGGACTTAGAATTCGCCAGGCGCTGTGGTTTTTCCTTGCAGCCTTTGCAGAGCCATATTCCTTTGAGGGGCATTGATGCTACACCATTGGCCAAGGATAAACCTCAGTACTGGACGCAGATGACCATGTACATGGCTCCAGCACATCAGGAAGATTGCCGTTTTCTGGTGTTGCAAAACTTGCATGATGTTGTTGTACTGGGTTTTCCATGGTTACAGGAGCATAATCCGGTGCTGGATTGGAAAACTATGTCTGTGACTAGTTCGGGTTGTCAAGGGGTACATAGTGACGTTCCTTTGATGTCAATTTCCTCTTCCCCCTCTTCTGAGGTCCCTGAGTTTTTGTCAGATTTCCAGGATGTATTTGATGAGCCCAAGTCCAGTTCCCTTCCTCCACATAGGGACTGTGATTGTGCTATTAACTTGATTCCAGGTTGTAAGTTCCCTAAGGGCCGACTTTTCAATCTGTCTGTGCCAGAGCATGCCGCCATGCGGAGTTATGTTAAGGAATCTTTGGAGATGGGGCATATTCGGCCGTCTTCGTCACCATTGAGAGCGGGTTTCTTTTTTGTTGCTAAGAAGGATGGCTCCTTGAGACCCTGTATAGATTATCATCTTCTTAATAAGATCACAGTCAAATTCCAATACCCCTTGCCTTTGCTTTCTGATTTGTTTGCTCAGATTAAGGGGGCTAGTTGGTTTACTAAGATTGACCTCCGAGGGGCATATAATCTAGTTCATATTAAACAGGGTGACGAATGGAAAACTGCATTTAATACGCCCGAAGGCCATTTTGAATACCTCGTGATGCCATTCAGGCTCTCTAATGCTCCATCTGTGTTCCAATCTTTCATGCATGATATTTTCCGCAATTATCTTGATAAATTCATGGTTGTATATTTGGATGATATTTTGATTTTTTCTGATGATTGGGAGTCTCATGTGAAGCAGGTCAGGATGGTATTCCAGATCCTTCGTGATAATGCTTTATTTGTGAAGGGGTCTAAGTGCCTATTCGGAGTTCAGAAGGTCTCTTTTTTGGGTTTTATTTTTTCTCCCTCGTCTATGGAAATGGATCCTGTTAAGGTCTAAGCTATTCATAACTGGATTCAACCCACATCTGTGAAGAGCCTTCAAAAATTTTGGGGCTTTGCTAATTTCTATCGCCGTTTCATTGCCAACTTTTCCAGTGTGGTTAAGCCCCTTACTGATTTGACGAAGAAAGGCGCTGATGTGACGAATTGGTCCTCTGCGGCTGTTGAGGCCTTTCGGGAGCTTAAACGCCGATTTTCTTCTGCCCCTGTGTTGCGTCAGCCGGATGTTTCTCTTCCTTTTCAGGTTGAGGTTGACGCTTCTGAGATTGGGGCAGGGGCCGTTTTGTCTCAGAGGGATTCTGATGGTTCTTTGATGAAACCGTGTGCTTTTTTTTCCAGAAAGTTTTCGAATGCGGAACGCAATTATGATGTCAGCAATCGGGAGTTGTTGGCTATGAAGTGGGCGTTTGAGGAGTGGCGACATTGGCTTGAGGGAGCTAAGCACCGCGTTGTGGTCTTGACTGATCATAAGAATCTGATTTACCTCGAGTCGGCCAAGCGACTGAATCCTAGACAGGCTCGATGATCCCTGTTTTTCTCCCGTTTTGATTTTGTGGTCTCGTATCTTCCGGGATCTAAGAATGTTAAGGCTGATGCCCTCTCTAGGAGTTTTTTGCCTGATTCTCCTGCAGTCCTTGAGCCGGTTGGCATTCTTAAGGAAGGGGTGATTCTTTCTGCCATCTCCCCTGATTTGCGGCGGGTGCTTCGGGAATTTCAGGCTTATAAGCCTGACCGCTGTCCTGTGGGGAAGCTGTTTGTTCCTGATAGATGGACAAGTAAGGTAATTTCTGAGGTTCATTGTTCATTGTTGGCTGGTCATCCTGGGATTTTTGGTACCAGAGATTTGGTTGCTAGGTCCTTTTGGTGGCCTTCCTTGTCGCGCAATGTGCGTGCTTTTGTGCAGTCCTGTGGGATTTACGCCCGGGCCAAGCCTTGCTGTTCCCGCGCTAGTGGGTTGCTTTTGCCTTTGCCGGTCCCTGAGAGACCCTGGACGCATATTTCCATGGATTTTATTTCGGATCTTCCTGTTTCTCAAAAGATGTCTGTTATCTGGGTTGTTTGTGACCGGTTCTCTAAAATGGTCCATCTGGTACTTTTGCCTAAGTTGCCTTCCTCCTCAGATTTGGTTCCATTGTTTTTTCAGCATGTGGTTCGTTTGCATGGCATTCCGGAGAATATTGTGTCTGACAGAGGTTCTCAGTTTGTCTCTAGGTTTTGGCGGGCCTTTTGTGCTAGGATGGGCATTGATTTGTCTTTTTCTTCGGCGTTTCATCCTCAGACTAATGGCCAAACTGAGCGAACTAATCAGACCTTGGAAACCTATTTGAGATGCTTTGTGTCTGCTGATCAGGATGATTGGGTGGCTTTCTTGCCATTGGCCGAGTTTGCCCTTAATAATAGGGCTAGTTCGGCTACTTTGGTTTCACCTTTCTTTTGTAATTTTGGTTTTCATCCTCGTTTTTCTTCGGGGCAGGTTGAGCCTTCTGATTGTTCTAGTGTGGATTCTGTGGTGGACAGGCTGCAGCAGATTTGGACTTATGTGTTGGACAATTTGACGTTGTCTCAGGAAAAGGCTCAATGTTTTGCTAACCGCCGTCGGTGTGTTGGTCCCCGGCTTCGTGTGGGGGATTTGGTTTGGTTGTCTTCTCGTCATGTTCCTATGAAGGTTTCTTCCCCTAAGTTTAAGCCTCGGTTTATTGGTCCTTATAAGATTTCTGAAATTATCAATCCGGTGTCTTTTCGTTTGGCTCTTCCAGCCTCTTTTGCCATTCATAATGTTTTCCATAGATCTTTGTTGCGGAGATATGTGGTGCCCGTTGTTCCCTCGGTTGATCCTCCTGCCCCGGTGTTGGTTGAGGGAGAGTTGGAATATGAGGTTGAGAAAATTTTGGATTCTCGTTTTTCGAGGCGGAGGCTTCAGTATCTTGTCAAGTGGAAGGGTTATGGCCAGGAGGATAATTCTTGGGTTGTTGCCTCCGATGTCCATGCCGCCGATTTGGTTCGTGCTTTTCACTTGGCTCGTCCTGATCGGCCTGGGGGCTCTGGTGAGGGTTCGGTGACCCCTCCTCAAGGGGGGGTACTGTTGTGAATTCTGCTCTTGGGCTCCCTCCGGTGGTTGTAAGTGGCACTTTTGTGAGTTCTGCTCTTGGGCTCCCTCCGGTGGTTTTAAGTGGTACGGCTGCTCCTTGGATTTAGCAGTCTGCAGCTGCTTCCACTGATTGTCTTTCTGCTCGGCTATTTATGCCTGGCTCTTCCCTTCAGCCAGTGCCACTTGTCAATGGTTCCTGGTTGGATTCACATCTCTCTTGGATTTCCCTGATATCCTGACCAGTTCAGCAAAGATATGTCCTTGCTTTGCTCTTTTCTGTCCACATGTTGTGGACTTATTCGTTCTGTGCATTCTATGTTTTGTCCAGCTTGTCAGTATGGATTAATTCAGTTAAGCTGGAAGCTCTGGGAAGCAGATTTACCCTCCACACCTTTAGTCAGGTGTGGAGATTTTTGTAAACTCTGTGTGGATTTTTGTAGTTTTTAATACTGACCGCACAGTATTCTATCCTGTCCTATCTATCTAGTTAGACTGGCCTCCTGTGCTACATCCTGGTTTCATTCTGTGTATGTCTTTTCCCTCTCCACTCACAGTCATTACTTGTGGGGCGCTATCTATCCCTTGGGGATTTTCTCTGAGGCAAGATAGTTTTCCTGTTTCTATCTTTAGGGGTAGCTAGTTCTCAGGCTGTGACGAGGTGCCTAGGGAGTGACAGGAGCATCCCACGGCTACTTCTAGTGTTGTGTTGAGCTTAGGGACTGCGGACAGTACAGGTACCACCTCCTTTAGAGCTCGTCCCATGTTGCTCCTAAACCACCAGTTCATAACAGTCCTCCATATGATATAATAATAATAATCTTTATTTATATAGTGCCAACATATTCCGCAGTGCTTTACAGCTTAACAGTTTCATACACAACAGTCATAAGTAACAACGTTAGTAATACAATAATTAAAGCAAAATAAGACGACTTAGCTCGTGAGAGCTTACAATCTACAAAGAGGTGGGGGAGATACAAAGTACAGGTGTGTATTTACAATGATGGTCCAGCCATCTTCAGGGGGTGGGGAATAGATGGAGATAATGAATGGGCTACACACACAAACATAAAATGACTTTGATTAGTGAACGTGATAGACCGCTCTGAACAAATGTGTTTTGAGGGAGCACCTAAAACTATGCAAATTGTGGATGATTCTAATATCTTGGGGTAGAACATTCCAGAGGATTGGCTCAGCACGGGAGTAGTCTTGGAGTCAGGAGTGGGAGGTATGGATTAGTGCAGAGGTTAGTCGAAAGTCATTTGCAGAGCACAGTGGTCGGTTAGGCCGATAGACAGAAATGTGGGAGGAGATGTAACAGGGTGCCGCACTGTGGAGAGCTTTGTGGGTGAGAACAATTACTTGTATTGAATTGTATCCTGTAATGAATAGGCAGCCAGTGTAATGACTGGCGAAGAACGGACATGTCCAAGTAACGATTAGCTAGATGGACAACCCTGCATTAAGGATAGACTGGAGAGGGGAAAGTCGAGTAAGGTGGAGGCCAATTAGTAGAGCATTGCAGTAGTCCAGGTGGGAGTGGATCAAGGCAACAGTGAAGGTTTTTGTTGTTTCCATGATGAGAATAGGATGGATTCTAGAGATGTTCTTTAGGTGTAAGCGGCAGGAGAGATTTGAGTCAAACATAACATCCAGACAGTTATTATGGTGCCACCCACAGAGAGGGAAATGTCAGATTTAGGGAGGTTATTAGATGGCGGGAGCAGAAGAAGTTCAGTTTTGGAGAGGTTGAGTTTCAGATATAGAGCGGACATAATGTTGGAGACTGCAGACAGTCAGTGGCGTTCTGTAGTACAGCGTGGGTAAGTTCAGGGGATGACGTGTATAGTTGTGTGTCATCAGCATAAAGATGGTACTGGTACTGAAAGCCAAATCTGCTGATGGTCTATCCAATTGGGGCCGTGTAGAGGGAGAAGAGAAGGGGGCCAAGGATTGAGCCCTGAGGTACCCCGACAGTGAGAGGAAGAGGAGATGAAGTGGAGCCAGAGAACAGAGCACTAAAGGAGCTGTCAGAAAGATAGGAGGAGAGCCAGGAGAGAGCAGTGTCCTTAATGCCTAGTGACTGGAGCCTGGAGATTAGGAGAGGGTGGTCACCAGTGTCGAAAGCTGCAGAAAGGTCAAGAACAATGAGCAGAGAGTGGTCACCATTACATTTTGCTGTCAGAAGGTTATTGGTCACCTTGATGAGTGCCGTTTCTGTCAAATGTAGGGGGTGGAAACCAGATTGTGGAGGGTCTAGGAGGGAATGAGTGGAAAGGTAATGGGTAAGGTGGGAGCAGATCAGGCACTCCAAGAGTTTAGAGATGAAGGGGAGTTTGGAGACTGGTCTGTAGTTGTTTGTGCAGGATGGGTCGAGGGTGGGTTTCTTTAGTAATGGAGTAATGATAGAGTGTTTGAAGGAGGAGGGGAAAATGCCAGAGGAGAGGGAGAGATTAAAGATTGTAGTTAGGTGAGTTGTGACAACTGGAGAGAGAAAGACTGGAGGAGATGTTAGGAAATAGGGTCGGTAGTGCATGTAGTCGGACGAGAAGAAGAGAGGAGCTTGGAGACTTCTTCTGTGATGGGATCGAATGTGGAGAGTGAGCCAGGGGAAATGCAGGGAGGGATGGGAGTCATTGCACTTAGTGCCTGAGAGCGGATTTCCTGACGGATGTTATCTATTTTCTCTATAAAGTGGGAGGCCAGTTCATCAGCACAAATGTCTGTAATAGGGGCTTGTGCTTTTGGCCTGAGGAGGGAGTGGAAGGTGTCAAAAAGTTCCTAGGGGTTGTTGGATAGTGAGGAGATCAGAGTGGTGAAGTAGGTCTGTTTGGCGAGGTGAAGGGCAGAGTTATAGCTTTTTAACATACATTTGAAGTGTATGAAGTCTTGTGATGTGCGATTTTTTTTCCCTCCATAAGCGTTCAGCACTCCTAAAGCATCACTGGAGAAATCGGGTTTGCGACGATGTGAGCCAGGGCTGTTTACTCTGTGCTTGGAGGTTCTGAGGGTGAGGGGCGCTACTTGGTCCAGGGTGCTTCTAAGAGTGTCATTGTAGTGATGTACAGCCAGATCAGGACAGGAAAAAGAGGAGATTGGGGACAATGATGAGTGTAGGGAGTCTGAAAGTGTGTGAGGGTTGATAGCATGTAGATTTCTGAATGTGTGGTAGGTGGGAGGGTGCAGGGGTGGGCGAGGATTTGTGAGCGTGAAGGAGAGAATGTTGTGGTCAGAGAGAGGAAGCAGTGAGTTATCTAGGTAGGAGATTGAACAGAGCCGGATGAAGACCAGGAAAAGGGCGTTACCATCTTTGTGTGTTTCAGAGGTTGAGAGCTGTGAGAGGCCTAGGGAAGTGGTTAGTGATAGAAGCTGGGATGCAGATGTGGAAGTGGAGCTGTTAGTGGGGATGTTGAAGTCTCCCAGGATAAGGGTTGGTAGTTCTGAGGACATGAAGTGCGGCAGCCAGGCAGAGAAATAGTCCAGGAAGTGGGTGGGTGAGCCTGGGGGCCGGTATATGACCGCCACTCTGAGGGAGAGGGGACAAAAGAGCCTGATGGAGTGGACCTCAAAAGAAGGGAATGAGAGTGATGGAGCTGGGGGGATGACCTGGAAAGTGCATTGTGGGGACAGGAGTCTGTTTGTGGGTCTCGCAGAATGTGAGAATTGCAAGACATCATGGGAAATGGCAGCAGGAGAGACAGTGTTGGAATCCTGAATCCAGGTTTCCGTGAAGGCCAACAGATTAAGAGAGTTTTTCAGAAAGTAATTGTGTATGAAAGGAAGCTTGTTATATACAGACCGTGGATTCAAAGGTCACAATTAAAGGAAGGAGATGAATGAGTGCAAATAATATTAGTAAGATTATTAAGGTTTCTATGTGAGGTAGGGTAGGGGTTGAGGTTGGGGGATGGTGGACCAGGGTTGGGGGAGATGTCCTCTGAAATTAGTAGGAGTAGGAAGATAAAGAGCAAGTAGTTTTTGGAATTGTATGAAGTTTTTTGTGCAGTGTATTTGGGCAACATGGACTGAGGTTTTTCAGGAAGGTGAGAAGCGCATGGGAGCTGTACATGGGACAGAAAAGGAGAGAATGCACTCCCCATTGTTCTCCCATTGTTATAGTATAATGCACCACTTAGTCCTCCATACAACATAGTGAACCTCATAATCCTTCGTATAATATAAAGAAATCCATAGCCCTCCATACAATATAACTAACCCCATAGAATTTCATACAGTATAAATATCCATATAGTCCTAAATATAGTATACTGCACTCCATAGTCCACAGTAATAATAATCTTTATATAGCGCTATCATATTCCGCATCGCTTTACAGTTTGCACACACTATCATCGCTGTCCCCAATGGGACTCACAATCTAAATTCCCTATCAGTATGTCTTTGGAATGTGGGAGGAAACCAGAGAACCCCGAGGAAACCCACGCAAACTCTTTGCAGATGTTGTCCAGGGTGGGGCTTGAACCCAGGACTCCAAGGCTGCAGTGCTATCCACTGAGCCACCATGCAGCCCAGTGTTCTGACCACCTCAATGTTCTCATTGATTTTAAAAAAATACAATATGCACATTTCCACCTCGTTATCCCTCTGCTCTGGTCTCTGCAGTCGACGTTCCAAAATGCTACACAAAGCAGTGCAGCAGGCGACTTGTAGTGACGTCATCATGCCGGAAGTGCTGAGGCGTCAAACACCAAGAAAGGATGATGGGCGAGGGAGCCCCAGCTAACGTTCCCTCTTTCATCATTGACGTCAACTGTATAGGCATCCCAGACGGTGATAAATAGTGATGAGCAAAAAGTCAAATATTCAGATTCGGGAAAATAGGCATGAATAATTTCTAATATCCATGTATTTGTACTTAATAGCAAATCCAATGCAAGTAAATAGGAAAGCTGAATAATTTTCTGCAGCACCCAAACAGGTCTGGGGGCATGAGAAAAAACCTGAAATAGATGGGAAAGAGATAAATCTAAATGGGAACAGCATGGAGAAGATGCCAGCATACCTTTCTGACTCACATATGGTATCTGGGAATAATGTTGTCAGGCTATTGCGTCAGTTTTACAGATTTATAAGAAGACCTACCAAACCAAATGTAATTTTTTTTTAAAATGCTATAAAACATTTTTTCCTTCATAATTACATGTATATAATGCAAAATAAAAATAGAAATAAATATAAAAAAAATTATACCTCCTCTTTAGCATATTTTCACACAAAGCGTTTTGGCTTTATCTTTGCCTTTCTACATTTGTCAGGGCTTTTACTTCTATATTTGGGAAGTCTGTCCCTCCTTATAAATTGTTATCTAGATAGTGGAAAACATATTCCCCATCACTTTACAATGCCAGCTAAAACATGCCCATTTGAATTTTGGGCTTTGCCTGACACCATCACCGTGTCCACCACCATATAATTATGCAGGCCTCAGTTGACATTTTCAGAGGGCAAGCAAGTGCTGAGAATTCTAAATTTGGGAAGCGCCCTCAGGTGGCCCTGTATCATACATTTAAGAGAGCCTCCTTCCTGAACAGCTGATTGGGAAGGATGTAACATAGGGGAAGGGCCAGTGGTTTACCCTCAGACACAGATTTTGCACCCAGGCGTTCTGCCCACCTACTGGGGTGCTTGGTTGCCATGTGCTTTACCCCTGACGAAGGACATCTGAAACGCATGGCGGGGTGATGCGCTAGCCCTTCGATCCCGGTGTGCCACACTAGGGAGGTAAATAATCAAATACCATTGCTTACTATATATCCTCCAGGGATTCTGTGGCGCCGTTTGGGCCTCATGGACCCTGATATTTTTATATTACTTTGAGAGCATTTGGTAAACCCATTTATAGGGGCTATCTGACTCTATTTACATGTATATTGGATTGCATCAGATACAAGTCATGATAATGTTGTGAGCTGGGGTATCCCTTTTAATGTTGCACATTTTTTGGTGTTAGCACTCCATGCTGTACTGTCCTTGTCATCTACCTATAATTGAATGTTCCTAATAAAGTTTATATTTTATTTATTGAACTATATGGTCACGTGTTTGTTTGTGGTTTCCACATCCTTTTTTCTGCCATGTGCTTCTGCATGCTGGTGGTGCTCAGGTTGGCAGTGTTCTTGCCTCTTCTCAGCTTGGTATGGCATATGCTGCAAATTACAGTTGTTTTATCTGAAGAACTTTCAGAAAAAACTGCCATACAGAGGAATAATACTCTCTTGGCCTGTTATCTAGCTGAGTGGGGGGCTCTGTTGAACAGTTGACCGAGTTCTTCCTCTCATCCAACCACTACGTCTTCTTGCCTGTTTTAGTGCTATGGATCTATCCCTCTCTGCACTGCTGTGCTCACTATGCTTGACGCTGTGCCAGGTTGAATCAGTGGCCTTATCATCAACCACGTCGTCTTCCAATTCACCAATCTGATCCTCCTTTTGAGTTGCAATTTTAGGCTAACCTGATAGCATTCGTACGGTATGACTATCCTCCACCTCTTCAGACATTAATTGACCTTCCCCAACTTGGTTTTCTCCTGGTCGTGGATGCTCAAATGTTTGGGCATCACTGTTCTCATCCTTCTCATGACTCTCTTTAATGGTGTACATTGAGAGGCCAGAATAATTACAAAGGAACGTAAACAGTTCCTCGGAGTGGCCAGTGTTGGGGCCACATGTCTCCTGCGACCCTTTGATGGGAGAGGAAGGAGGACCAGGTTGAGAATTCAGAGGCCCAGCCTCTTTGGCTACAGTTCTGGACTGTGTGGAAGACTTCATGGTCCTGCTTATCAGCACACTGGAGCCTTTGTCTGCCATCAAAACAATAACATCCTCACACTTGTCTGGGTTCAACAGTGGTGTAGCGCGCTGACCAAATTTTGACAGGAAGCTAGAATGAGATACAGTAAAATTCTGATCAGTCACATAGCCTTGGCAGGCACCACCACATCTATGTTCTTTAATGTCGCCCTTTCCCATATTGAATGTGTTTAGAGTAGTGTTGAGCATTCCGATACCGCAAGTATCGGGTATCGGCCGATACTTGCGGTATCGGAATTCCGATACCGAGATCCGATACTTTTCTGGTATCGGGTATCGGTATCGGATCCATAGTGAGGTGTAAAATAAAGAATTAAAATAAAAAATATTGATATATTCACCTCTCCGGCGGCCCCTTGACATCACCGCAGGTAACCGGCAGCCTTCTTTGTTTAAAATGAGCGCGTTTAGGACCTGCGGAATGACGTCGCGGCTTCTGATTGGTCGCGTGCTGCCCATGTGACCGCCACGCGACCAATCAGAAGCCGCGACGTCATTCCTCAGGTCCTAAATTCCTAGAATGAGGAGTTTAGTGCCTGAGAATGACGTCGCGGCTTCTGATTGGTCGCGTGCCGCCCATGTGACCGCCACGCGACCAATCAGAAGCCGCGACGTCATTCTCAGGCACTAAACTCCTCATTCTAGGAATTTAGGACCTGCGGAATGACGTCGCGGCTTCTGATTGGTCGCGTGGCGGTCACATGGGCGGCACGCGACCAATCAGAAGCCGCGACGTCATTCCGCAGGTCCTAAACACGCTCATTTTAAACAAAGAAGCCTGCCGGTTACCCGCGGTGATGTCCAGGGGCCGCCGGAGAGCCGGAGAGGTGAATATATCAATATTTTTTATTTTAATTCTTTATTTTACACATTAATATGGATCCCAGGGCCTGAAGGAGAGTTTTCTCTCCTTCAGACCCTGGAAACCATCAGGATACCTTCCGATACTTGGTATCCCATTGACTTGTATTGGTATCGGATATCGGTATCGGCGATATCCGATACTTTTCGGGTATCGGCCGATAATATCCGATACCGATACTTTCAAGTATCGGACGGTATCGCTCAACACTAGTTAAGAGACAAAAATACCTGGCTTTATTTTTCATAAGTACCCACACAGAGGTTTTATGTACAAATTCCCTGTATCTAGCAATGAGTGTTTTTTTTTTCAGATATCAGCTTTATTACACACAGTAACATCAGACTCAGGAAAATTACAGGTAAATAGTCATGTTTGCATATCTCAGCAGGTTTAGCGCCAGTCACACAACTGCTAGCTAAAGATAGGCTATTTATTTAACCAATAGAAAAATGTATTTTTTTATTTCACCTTTAGGACACACGCTAACAGCAGAGTAAGGAAAATTATTGCCACTGGAAATTGTGACCTTTGCGTATCTCTGCAGGCTCTTTGCCAGTCGCACAACTGCTAGATAAAGATACGCTATTTATTTAACCAATAGAAAATTATTGTTTTGTTTATATCTCCTTTACTACATATGCCAACAGGATAGTAAGGAAAATTATTGCCACTTAAAATTTTTTACGCTTGCGTATCTCTGCAAGCTTTGTCTTTATTTGTATTTTTTTATTTATTGTTTTGTTTATATCTCCTTTAGGACACATGCCAACAGCTGAATAAGGAAAATTATTGCTGCTGGTAAATTGTGATGTTTGCGTATCTCTGCAGTTTTTATGGCAGTCGCACAACTGCTAGATAAATATTTGCCAATCTCAAAGTCAGCATGAATCTTGCACATTTGGATTCATGTTCAGATTCCAAAGCATTTTCCTCAAAATCAGAAAAATTTTGCCAAATTTTGGTAAATTATCAAACTTCCACCAACGCGTGTGAATATGGCGGCGCTGATTGAAAGTTCTCACGCCGCAGAGGTGCCATAAGTGAGATCACCACAGCTCATATGCTGATGAACTTTGGTGAAATTTTTCACCGCAGCTCAGCGCTACACACTGCATTAGAGATTACACGCTACTGTCAGTGGGTGGCCAGTTGCCTGGTAGAGCAGTCACATTAGTCACAAAGTCATCAGGATCGTTGTGGAACATTATAGATTATCTCTTCACTTTCCACAGGTGATGATTATGATTGTCTATTATTTCAATTCATTTGTGGTGGATATTGGCTTCAGTGGACTGGAACATGACGTACGTATAGTTTAATTTAGAGTAAATAAAGGAGTCTGTCATTATTTCAAATAAAGCACTTTATTCTGGGTATTTGTTTTTTAAACAATATCACTATGGGGTTAGTAATGGGGTGTCTTTAAGATGCCTCTCAATTACTAACCTCTGGACTTTATGTGACCTGACAATACGAAGGTGACATCAAACCCACAAATATCAACCCCACTTGCCACCACTAAAGGCAAAATTGGAAGAGCCAGGCAAATCACCAGAATTGGCGCATCTAATAGATGTGCCTTTTCTGGGGTGACTGTGGGCTGCTCTTTTTAGGCCAGTGGCAGGGGCAATATCCATGGCCTCTTACTAGCCTGAGAATACCAGCCCCCAGCTGTTAGCTCATGAGGTACAAGTACATGGTGTGTTGGTAGGGGGTACTGCTCAAGGTTGCTATCTTTGTCCCCTACTATCAACCATGGACAACAGATAGAGGATCATTATCCTTTTCATCCCATGACTGTTGAGCATCCATCACCTCATCCTCCTCCATTTGTTCCTCTTCTCCTGCACCTACACTACAGTTTCTCTGGTACCATGAGCTCCCCTCGATTGCTGTAAGACACCCTCCCAAGGCACCCACCTGTGTGGCAACAGTCTGGAAACTTGAGATATTGTTATCCCTTCCGCATGATCCTTTGCTTCCACCTCTTCCTCTGGGACCACCACCTTCTCAAGCAGGCTATTTTAAAGTATGCTCCAGCATGTAGATGACCAGAATAGTGATGCTGTTGATGGCATCGGCAGCTCTAACCATCTTAGTAGTCATTTAAAAACTGTACAGAAGGGTGCAGAGGTCCTTCATTTATGCTCCCTCGTGAAAGGGTGATTTGCACCACATCCATACTGCGTTGGCCCAGGTTATGCAAAAAGACATACTGCTCCAGGGCTTGCTGCTTCTGCTGCCACAGTCACTGCAACTAGGGTTGAGCGAAACGGGTCGGCCATTTTCAGAAGTCGCCGACTTTTGGCAAAGTCGGGTTTCATGAAACCCGACCCGACCCCTGTGTGGGGTCGGCCATGAGGTCGGTGATCTTCTGAATCTGGTATCGGAATTCCGATACCGAGTTCCGATATGTTTGCTATATCGGAAATCGGTATCGGAATCCATATTTAAGTGTAAAATAAAGAATTAAAATAAAAAACATTGCTATACTTACCCTCTGACGCGCCCTGGTACTAACCGGCAGCCTTCCTTCCTAAGAATCAGCGCTTGAAGGACCTTCGGTGACGTCGCGGCTTGTGATTGGTCGCGCGAGCGGTCACATGGGCGGTCACGCGACCAATCACAAGCCGCGACATCATCTAAGGCCCTTCACGCGCTGATTCTAAGGAAGGAAGGCTGCCGGTTAGTACCAGGGCGCGTCAGAGGGTGAGTATAGCAATATTTTTTATTTTAATTCTTTATTTTACACTTAAATATGGATCCCAGGGCCTGAAGGAGAGATTTTTCTCTCCTTCAGACCCTGGGAACCATTGGAAACCCAATGCACTGCATCGTGTTTCGGCCGACCCCGACCCTGACTTTTTTATAGGATCAGCCGATTTCACTCGACCTGACTTTTGAAAAAGTCGGGTTTCGTGAAATCCGACCCGATCCTATAAAAGTAAAAGTCACTCAACCCTAACTGCAACATGTGCAGAGTTGAATATAACTATGTCGGAACATTGCAAATAAAACCATTAACTGGTAGGCAGAAAGAACTCTGTAGCAATGCAAGTCGATGACATGTGGGGTGCAATCGTCAAAGTGAGCACTTAGAGACTGTTGTTTCTGTAGCAGCCCATTCAAGCTGGGGTAGAGATGGAGAAATTGCTGTACCAACAGGATGAGGATATGAGCCATGCAAGACACATGTGTGGGGTTGCGTAGGGCCATCACCAGGTTTTCACTGCTATCACACATCGCCTTCCCTGGCTCCAAGTTCACTGGAGATAGCCATTGGTATAACTCGGACTGGATAGCTGTCCACAAGTTTTGAGCCATGGGACTGTGATCCCCAAGGCATATTATTTTGAACACTGCCTGATTGCGGTGAGCAATGGCTGTGCAGTTCAGAAGTGGGGGAGGTTCTATCTGGACAGTTGGAACACGTGTCTAAATAAAAGAGATGTTGATTGGACAGGCAGAAGACCTAGAGAAGGTGGAGGAGCCTGAAACAGTGGAGGAACTGCTAGATACGGGTTTGTCCCTCAAGTCTTTGGGATTGGGTCCCCATGTTTGCTTGTCCATGTGTCTGTGGTGAAATGCACCCTAGTAAACATAGGCTTTTCAAGAAATGGGTGATGTTGTCTGCAAAATTATGGTGTAGTACAGGGACATCTTTCTTAGAGAAGTAATAGTGGGCCTGTGATGGCCATCAACTTTCTGAAACTGTCTATACCCACCAGGTGGATAAGCAGCATTTATGTTCCATGGGCAACAGATTGGAGATGGTGCAGTTTAAGATCTTAGCTTTGGCAAGTGTAGGAGAAAACATTCTTTTACATGATCACAACTGCAGAACCAGTGGCTGGCTACTGTGCTGATATAGGATGGGATATGGAGAATAGGACAAACTGCTGAACAGTGAGTGAGGTGCAGGTGGAGATGTTATGGTGGATCGAGAAAGATGTGTTGTGCTAGGTGACACAAAAACAGCAGTCATGTCAACTTCCATAACAGATGATGAGCTGTCACTTAGCCCAAATGTAGGGTTTAAAGAAGTGGAGTTTCTGCAGCTGGAGACCGGTGTGAGAAGACTTGGCACGGATGTGGTTGATGGGACGGCCTGTGATTGACGAGGTCAACTAGTCCGCATTTTAGTGCAGTAAGATCCCCAGACTGAGACACATCTGCGGGTTCATGTATGTAGTCAAATTATTGCATTTTTTGCATCTACTGAGGGTTTTTTGCAAATTTGGCAGATAAAGTGATTAGGGTCATCCTTTGTGGTCTCAAAAAAGGCACCGGCTAGGCAACCATTGCTGACCCTGCAAACTGCAGACTCGCAACTTTTGCTGGCCACAGCCACAGTTATGGCAGAGGATGCAGTGATTGACGAGGTAACACCACTCCATGTTTGTGTGGCAAGCCACAACGTAACCTCCTCATCTTCCTCCTCCACCTCCTCTGGTGAGCTACTCAGCTGTGTGCCAAGTGGGGTCTACAACCTCATCGTCATCCTCTCTGTTCTCACCCTAAGAATCACCCTCCTCCTCTTGCTGCCTTGACAGCAAAGTACAGTCTGCGTGCATCTCAGATATCTGAGTCTCATCAGTATCAGTTCCACACAACTGGTCATGAGGGTCTGGGTTCTGTTGTGACCCTCCTTCGTCCGGCACCGGATCAAACAGGAAAAGTTTTGTGCATCGGTGTAGATGCTCAAAATCTTAGGAGCAGACCTTTGATGACCAAGGAATAGAATGTGCCAACAGCTCTGCAGACTGGCCCAACTGTGGTTTCTCACTGTCAGTTGAGCATTTGAAAATTTCTGTTGTGATGGAAACAAGGGTGATTGGAGTGACACCATTGAAGTTCGTACTGTCTGTCATGTTAAAGGGAACCTGTCACCCCCAAAATTGAAGATGAGCTAAGCCCACCAGCATCAGAGGCTTATCTACAGCATTCGGTAATGCTGTAGCTAAGGCCCCGATGCATTCTGAAAGATGAGAAAAAGAGGTTAGATTATACTCACCCAGGGGCGGTCCCGCTGCGGTCCAGTCTGATGGGCATTGCAGTCCGGTCCGGAGCCTCCCATCTTCTTACGATGACATCCTCTTGTATTCACGCTGCGGCTCCGGCGCAGGCGTACTTTGCTTGCCCTGTTGAGGGCAGAGCAAAGTACTGCAGTGCGCAGGAGCCGGGAAAAGTCAGAGAGGCCCGGCACCTGCGCACTGCAGTACTTTGCTCTGCCCTCAACAGGGCAGACAAAGTACACCTGCGCCGGAGCCACAGCATGAAGACAAGAAGAGGACGTCATCCTATGAAGATAGGAGGCCCTAGACCGGACAGCCCACCCAGGTAAGTATTATCTAACCTGTTATGGACCTGGTGGTTAAGAGCACCCGGCACGACCTGATAGTTAAACTCACACAGGACAAGCTCTGGGATGTGGGAGCTCTGCTGACCGCAACCCCTAATCCTATCACAACAACTGGAAATAGCTGTGGAGCGTTCCTGACACTCCCTAGACGCCTCTTCACAGCCTAAGAGCTAACTAGCCACAGAGATAGAAAATAAAGCCTACCTTGCCTCAGAGAAATTCCCCAAAGGAAAAGGCAGCCCCCCACATATATTGACTGTGAGTAAAGATGAAAGTCACAAACGCAGAAATGAAACAGGTTTCAGCAAAGGGAGGCCAGACTTACTAAACAGACAGAGGATAGGAAAGGTATCTTTGCGGTCAGCACAAAAAGCTACAAAAAACCACGCAGAGTGTGCAAAAAGACCTCCGCACCGACTAACGGTGCGGAGATGCCACTCTGCATCCCAGAGCTTCCAGCTAGCAAGGCAAAATCATGATATCCAGCTGGACAAGGAAACAATGAACAAATAATAACTAGCATGAACTTAGCTTCTGCTGGAGTAGACAGGTAACCAGAAAGATCCAAGAGCGAACTGAACCAATGCAGGAACATTGACAGCTGGCATGGAGAAACGATCTGAGTGGAGTTAAATAGAGCAGCCAACCAAAGGATAAACCACGTCACCTGTGGAAGGAACCTCAGAAGCAGCAGCTCCACTCACAGCCACCAGAGGGAGTCCATGGACAGAACTCGCCGAAGTACCATTCATGACCACAGGAGGGAGTTCGATAACAGAATTCACAACAGTACCCCCCCCTTGAGGAGGGGTCACCGAACCCTCACCAGAGCCCCCAGGCCGATCAGGATGAGCCAAATGAAAGGCACGAACTAGATCGGCAGCATGAACATCAGAGGCAAAAACCCAGGAATTATCTTCCTGACCATAACCCTTCCACTTGACCAGGTACTGGAGTTTCCGTCTCGAAACACGAGAATCCAAAATCTTCTCCACCACATACTCCAACTCCCCCTCGACCAACACCGGGGCAGGAGGATCAACGGAGGGAACCATAGGCGCCACGTATCTCCCCAATAACGACCTATGGAACACATTATGGATGGTAAAAGAAGCTGGAAGGGCCAAACGAAATGACACAGGATTGAGAACTTCAGAAATCTTATATGGACCAATGAAACGAGGCTTAAACTTAGGAGAGGAAACCTTCATAGGAACATAACGAGACGACAACCAAACCAAATCCCCAACACGAAGTCGGGGACCAACACAACGCCGGCGGTTAGCGAAATGTTGAGCCCTCTCCTGGGACAATGTCAAATTGTCCACCACATGAGTCCAAATCTGCTGCAACCTGTCCACCACAGTATCCACACCAGGACAGTCCGAAGGCTCAACCTGCCCTGAAGAGAAACAAGGATGGAAACCAGAATTACAGAAAAAAGGAGAAACCAAAGTAGCTGAGCTGGCCCGATTATTAAGGGCGAACTCAGCCAAAGGCAAGAAGGACACCCAATCATCCTGATCAGCAGAAACAAAGCATCTCAGATATGTTTCCAAAGTCTGATTAGTTCGTTCGGTTTGGCCATTAGTCTGAGGATGGAAAGCCGAAGAAAAAGACAAATCAATGCCCATCTTAGCACAAAAGGACTGCCAAAACCTCGAAACAAACTGGGAACCTCTGTCCGAGACGATGTTCTCCGGAATGCCATGCAAACGAACCACATGCTGGAAAAACAATGGCACCAAATCAGAGGAGGAAGGCAATTTAGACAAGGGTACCAAATGGACCATCTTAGAGAAGCGATCACAAACCACTCAAATGACCGACATCCTTTGAGAGACAGGGAGATCAGAAATAAAATCCATGGAAATATGCATCCAGGGCCTCTTCGGGACCGGCAAGGGCAAAAGCAACCCACTGGCACGAGAACAGCAGGGCTTAGCCCGAGCACAAGTCCCACAGGACTGCACAAAAGAACGCACATCCCGTGACAAAGAAGGCCACCAAAAGGATCTAGGCACCAAATCTCTGGTACCAAAGATTCCAGGATGACCCGCCAACACCGAACAATGAACCTCAGAGATAACTCTACTAGTCCATCTATCAGGGACAAACAGTTTCTCCGCTGGACAACGGTCAGGTCTATCAGCCTGAAACTTCTGCAGCACCCGCCGCAAATCAGGGGAGATGGCAGACAAAATTACCCCCTCTTTGAGAATACCCGCCGGCTCCGGAACACCCGGAGAGTCAGGCACAAAACTCCTTGACATGGCATCAGCCTTCACATTCTTAGATCCCGGAAGGTATGAAACCACAAAATCAAAACGGGAGAAAAAGAGCGACCATCGAGCCTGTCTAGGATTCAAACGTTTGGCAGACTCGAGATAAGTCAAATTCTTGTGATCCGTCAAGACCACCACACGATGTTTAGCTCCTTCAAGCCAATGTCGCCACTCCTCGAATGCCCACTTCATGGCCAACAACTCTCGATTGCCAACATCATAATTGCGCACAGCAGGCGAGAATTTTCTAGAAAAGAAGGCACATAGTTTCATCACCAAGCCATCAGAACTTCTTTGCGACAAAACAGCCCCTGCTCCAATCTCAGAAGCATCAACCTCGACCTGAAACGGGAGCGAAATATCTGGCTGGCACAACACAGGGGCAGAAGAAAAACAACGCTTCAACTCCTGAAAAGCCTCTACAGCCGCAGAGGACCAATTGACCACATCAGCACCTTTCTTGGTCAAATCAGTCAACGGTTTAGCAATACTAGAAAAATTAGCAATGAAGCGACGATAAAAATTAGCAAAGCCCAGGAACTTCTGCAGGCTCTTCACAGATGTCGGCTGAGTCCAATCATAAATGGCCTGAACTTTAACAGGGTCCATCTCGATAGTAGAAGGGGAAAAAATGAAACCCAATAATGAAACCTTCTGAACTCCAAAGAGACACTTTGACCCCTTCACAAACAAGGAATTCGCACGAAGGACCTGGAACACCATTCTGACCTGCTTCACATGAGACTCCCAATCATCCGAAAAGACCAAAATGTCATCCAAATATACAATCATGAATCTATCCAAGTACTCTCGGAAGATGTCATGCATAAAGGACTGAAACATAGATGGAGCATTAGAAAGCCCGAATGGCATAACCAGGTACTCAAAATGGCCCTCGGGCGTATTAAATGCTGTTTTCCATTCATCGCCCTGTTTAATTCGTACAAGATTATACGCCCCTCGAAGACCTATCTTGGTGAACCAACTAGCCCCCTTAATCCGAGCAAACAAATCAGACAGCAGCGGCAAAGGGTACTGAAATTTGACTGTGATCTTATTAAGAAGGCGGTAATCAATACAAGGTCTCAAAAAGCCATCCTTCTTGGCCACAAAAAAGAACCCTGCTCCCAATGGTGACGACGACGGGCGAATATGACCCTTCTCCAAGGATTCCTTTATATAACTCCGCATAGCGGCGTGCTCTGGCACAGATAAATAAAACAGTCGGCCCTTAGGAAACTTACTACCAGGAATCACATTAATGGCACAATCGCAATCCCTATGAGGAGGTAGAGCACCGGATTTGGGCTCTTCAAATACATCCCGGTAATCTGATAAAAACTCAGGGACTTCAGAAGGAGTGGAAGGCGAAATTGACAACAATGGAACATCACCATGTACCCCCTGACAACCCCAGCTGGACACAGACATAGATTTCCAATTCAACACTGGATTATGGACCTGTAGCCATGGCAACCCCAAATCGACCACATCATGCAGATTATGCAACACCAAAAAGCGAATATCCTCCTGATGTGCAGGAGCCATGCACATGGTCAATTGAGTCCAGTACTGAGGCTTATTCTTGGCCAAAGGCGTAGCATCAATTCCTCTCAATGGAATAGGATACTGCAAGGGCTCCAAGAAAAAACCACAGCGCCTGGCAAACTCCAAGTCCATCAAATTCAGGGCAGCGCCTGAATCCACAAATGCCATAACAGAATAGGATGACAGAGAGCAAATCAGAGTAATGGACAAAATAAATTTAGACTGTACCGTACCAATGGTGGCAGACCTAGCGAACCGCTTAGTGCGCTTAGGACAATCGGAGATAGCGTGAGTGGATTCACCACAGTAAAAACACAGCCCATTCCGACGTCTGTGTTCTTGCCGTTCAGCTCTGGTCAAAGTCCTATCACATTGCATAGGCTCAGGCCTATGCTCAGAGAATACCGCCAAATGGTGCACAGCTTTGCGCTCATGCAAGCGCCGATCGATCTGAATGGCCAAGGACATAGACTCATTCAGACTAGCAGGCGTGGGAAATCCCACCATGACATCCTTAAGGGCTTCAGAAAGACCCTTTCTGAAAATTGCCGCCAGGGCACACTCATTCCACTGAGTAAGCACAGACCACTTTCTAAACTTCTGACAGTACACCTCCGCTTCATCTTGACCCTGACACAAAGCCAGCAAGATTTTCTCTGCTTGATCCACTGAATTTGGTTCATCATAAAGCAATCCAAGCGCCAGAAAAAACGCATCAACATCACGCAATGCAGGATCTCCTGGCGCAAGGGAAAATGCCCAGTCTTGAGGGTCACCACGCAACAAAGAAATAATGATTTTCACTTGTTGAACGGGGTCACCAGAGGAGCGGGGTTTCAAAGCTAGAAACAGTTTACAATTTTATTTGAAATTCAGGAACTTAGATCTATCCCCAGAAAATAAATCAGGAATAGGAATTCTAGGCTGTAACATCGGATTCTGAACCACAAAATCTTGAATGTTTTGTACCCTTGCAGTGAGATGATCCACACAAGAGGACAGACCTTGAATGTCCATATCTACACCTGTGTCCTGAACCACCCAAAGGTTAAGGGGAAAAGAAAGACAAAACACAGTGCAAAGAAAAAAAAATGGTCTCAGAACTTCTCTTATCCCTCTATTGAGATGCATTAATACTTTGGGCCAGCTGTACTGTTATGACCTGGTGGTTAGGAGCACCCGGCACGACCTGATAGTTAAACTCACACTGGACAAGCTCTGGGATGTGGGAGCTCTGCTGACCGCAACCCCTAATCCTATCACAACAACTAGAAATAGCCGTGGAGCGTTCCTGACACTCCCTAGACGCCTCTTCACAGCCTAAGAGCTAACTAGCCCTAGAGATAGAAAATAAAGCCTACCTTGCCTCAGAGAAATTCCCCAAAGGAAAAGGCAGCCCCCCACATATATTGACTGTGAGTAAAGATGAAAGTCACAAACGCAGAAATGAAACAGGTTTCAGCAAAGGGAGGCTAGACTTACTAAACAGACAGAGGATAGGAAAGGTATATTTGCGGTCAGCACAAAAAACTACAAAAAACGACGCAGAGTGTGCAAAAAGACCTCCGCACCGACTAACGGTGCGGAGATGCCACCCTGCATCCCAGAGCTTCCAGCTAGCAAGGCAAAATCATGATATCCAGCTGGACAAGGAAACAATGAACAAATAATAACTAGCAGGAACTTAGCTTCTGCTGGAGTAGAGAGGTAACCAGAAAGATCCAAGAGCGAACTGAACCAATGCAGGAACATTGACAGCTGGCATGGAGAAACGATCTGAGTGGAGTTAAATAGAGCAGCCAACCAAAGGATAAACCACGTCACCTGTGGAAGGAACCTCAGAAGCAGCAGCTCCACTCACAGCCACCAGAGGGAGTCCATGGACATAACTCGCCGAAGTACCATTCATAACCACAGGAGGGAGTTCGATAACAGAATTCACAACACTAACCTATTTTTCTCATCTTTCAGGATACATCAGGGGCTTATCTACAGCATTCCAGAATGCTGTAGATAACCCCCTGATGCTGGTGGGCTTAGCTCATCTTCGATTTTGGGGGTGACAGGTTCTCTTTAACCCCTTCCCGACCCATGATGCCACATAGGCGTCATGAAAGTCGGTGCCAATCCGACCCATGACGCCTATGTGGCGTCATGGAAAGATCGCGTCCCTGCAGATCAGGTGAAAGGGTTAACTCCCATTTCACCCGATCTGCAGGGACAGGGGGAATGGTAGTTTAGCCCAGGGGAGTTGGCTTCACCCCCCCGTGGCTACGATCGCTCTGATTGGCTGTTGAAAGTGAAACTGCCAATCAGAGCGATTTGTAAATTTCACCTATTAAAACGTGAAATATTACAATCCAGCCATGGCCGATGCTGCAATATCATCGGCCATGGCTGGAAACACGAATGTGACCCCACCCCACCGATCGCCCCCCCCCCCAGCCCTCTGATCTGTCCGGTACACTGCTCCGGCTCCCCTCCGTCCTGTGCTCTGCTCCCCCCGTGCTCTTGTCCGCTCCCACTGTGCTCCAATCACCCCCCCGTGCTCCAATCACCCCCCTGCACTCTGATCCACCCCCCCGTGCTCTGTTCCACCCCCCCGTGCTCCTTTTTTAACCCCCCCGTGCTCCGTTCCACCACCCCCGTGCTCCGTACCACCCCCCGCACTCCGATCCACCCCCCCATGCTCTGATCCCCCCCCCGTGCTCCCCCTCACCCCATCATACTTACCGATCCTGCTGAGGTCCGTCCGTCTTCTCCCTGGGCGCCGCCATCTTCCAAAATAGCGGGCGCATGCGCAGTGCGCCCACCGAATCTGCCGGCCGGCAGATTCGTTCCAAAGTGCATTTTGATCACTGAGATATAATCTATCACAGTGATCAAAATAAAAAAAAATAATAAATGACCCCCCCCCTTTGTCACCCCCATAGGTAGGGACAATAAAAAAATAAAGAATTTTTTATTATTTTTTCCACTAATGTTAGAATAGGGTTAGGGTTAGGGCTAGGGTTAGGGCTAGGGTTAGGGTTAGGGTTAGGGCTAGGGTTAGGGTTAGGGTTAGGGCTAGGGTTAGTGCTAGGGCTAGGGTTAGGGCTAGGGTTAGGGTTAGGGCTAGGGTTAGGGCTAGGGTTAGGGCTAGGGTTAGGGTTAGGGCTAGGGTTAGGGTTAGGGCTAGGGTTAGGGCTAGGGTTAGGGTTAGGGTTTCGGTATGTGCACACGTGTTCTGCTCCTCTGCGGATTTTTCCGCTGCGGATTTGATAAATCCGCAGTGCTATACCGCTGCGGATTTATGGCGGATTTACCGTGTTTTTTCTGCGCATTTTACTGCGGTTTTACAACTGCGATTTTCTATTGGAGCAGTTGTAAAACCGCTGTGGAATCCGCACAAAGAAGTGACATGCTGCGGAATGTAAACCGCTGCGTTTCCGTGCAGCTTTTCTGCAGCATGTGTACAGCGATTTTTGTTTCCCATAGGTTTACATTGAACTGTGAACTCACGGGAAACTGCTGCGTTTTCCGCAGCGTGTGCACATACCTTTAGAATTAGGCTATGTGCACACGGTGCTTATTTGGCTGCGGATCCGCAGCGGATTGGCCGCTGCGGATTCGCAGCAGTGTTCCATCAGGTTTACAGTACCATGTAAACCTATGGAAAACCAAATCCGCTGTGCCCATGGTGCGGAAAATACCGCGCGGAAACGCTGCGTTGTATTTTCCGCAGCATGTCAATTCTTTGTGCGGATTCCGCAGCGTTTTACACCTGTTTCTCAATAGGAATCCGCAGGTGAAATCCGCACAAAAAACACTGGAAATCCGCAGAAAATCGGCAGGTAAAACGCAGTGCCTTTTACCCGCGGATTTTTCAAAAATGATGCTGAAAAATCTCACACGAATCCGCAACGTGGGCACATAGCCTTAGGGTTAGGGTTGGAATTAGGGTTGTGGTTAGGGTTGTGATTAGGGTTATGGCTACAGTTGGGATTAGGGTTAAGGGTGTGGGGGGGTTAGTGCTGGAGGTAGAATTGAGGGGTTACCACTGTTTAGGCACATCAGGGGTCTCCAAACGCAACATGGCGCCACCATTGATTCCAGCCAATCTTGTATTCAAAAAAGTCAAATGGTGCTCCCTCAATTCCGAGCCCCGACGTGTGCCCAAACAGTGGTTTACCCCCACATATGGGGTATTAGCATACTCAGGATAAACTGCGCAACAATTACTGGGGTCCAATTTCTCCTGTTACCCTTGTGAAAAATAAAAAATGCTTGCTAAAACATCATTTTTGAGGAAAGAAAAATGATTTTTTATTTTCACGGCTCTGCGTTGTAAACGTCTGTGAAGCACTTGGGGGTTCAAAGTGCTCACCACATATCTAGATAAGTTCCTTGGGGGGTCTAGTTTCTAAAATGGGGTCACTGGTGTGGGGTTTCTACTGTTTAGGCACACCAGGGGCTCTGCAAATGCAACGTGACGCCCGAAGACCATTCCATCAAAGTCTGCATTTCAAAAGTCACTACTTCCCTTCTGAGCCCCGACGTGTGCCCAAACAGTGGTTTACCCCCACACATGGGGTATCAGCGTACTCAGGAGAAACTGGACAACAACTTTTGGGGTCCAATTTCTCCTGTAACCCTTGGGAAAATAAAAAATTCTGGGATAAATAATTATTTTTGAGGAAAGAAAACGTATTTATTATTTTCACGGCTCTGCATTATAAACTTCTATGAAGCACTTGGGGGTTCAAAGTGCTCACCACACATCTAGATAAGTTCCTTTCGGGGTCTAGTTTCCAAAATGGGGTCACTTGTTGGGGGTTTCTACTGTTTAGCCACATCAGGGGCTCTGCAAACGCAACGTGACACCCGCAGAGCATTCCATCAAAGTCTGCATTTTAAAACGTCACTACTTCAATTCCGAGCCCCAGCATGTGCCCAAACAGTAGTTTACCCCCACATATGGGGTATCACCGTACTCAGGAGAAACTGGAAAACAAATATTGGGGTCAAATTTCTCCTGTTACCCTTGGGAAAATTAAAAAATTCTGGGCTAAATAATTATTTTTGAGGAAAGAAAACGTATTTATTATTTTCACGGCTCTGCATTATAAACTTCTGTGAAGCACTTGGGGGTTCAAAGTCCTCACCACACATCTAGATTAGTTCCTTTGGGGGTCTAGTTTCCAAAATGGGGTCACTTGTGGGGGAGCTCCAATGTTTAGGCACACAGGGGCTCTCCAAACGCGACATGGTGTCCGCTAACAATTGGAGCTAATTTTCCATTCAAAAAGTCAAATGGCGCGCCTTCCCTTCCGAGCCCTGCCGTGTGCCCAAACAGTGGTTTACCCCCACATATGAGGTATCGGCGTACTCGGGAGAAATTGTGCAACAAATTTTATGATCCATTTTATCCTATTGCCCATGTGAAAATGAAAAAATTGAGGCGAAAAGAATTTTTTTTTGTGAAAAAAAAAGTACTTTTTCATTTTGACAGATCAATTTGTGAAGCACCTGAGGGTTTAAAGTGCTCACTAGGCATCTAGATAAGTTCCTTGGGGGGTCTAGTTTCCAAAATGGGGTCACTTGTGGGGGAGCGCCAATGTTTAGGCACACAGGGGCTCTCCAAACGCGACATGGTGTCCGCTAACGATGGAGATAATTTTTCATTCAAAAAGTCAAATGGCGCTCCTTCCCTACCGAGCCTTACCATGTGCCCAAACAGTGGTTTACCCCCACATGTGAGGTATTGGTGTACTCAGGAGAAATTGCCCAACAAATTTTAGGATCCATTTTATCCTGTTGCCCATGTAAAAATGAAAAAAATGAGGTTAAAAGAATTTTTTTGTGAAAAAAAAGTACTTTTTCATTGTTACGGATCAATTTGTGAAGCACCTGGGGGTTCAAAGTGCTCACTATGCATCTAGATAAGTTCCTTGGGGTGTCTAGTTTCCAAAATGGGGTCACTTGTGGGGGAGCTCCAACTTTTAGGCACACAGGGGCTCTCCAAACGTGACATGGTGTCCGCTAAAGAGTGGAGCCAATTTTTCATTCAAAAAGTCAAATGGCGCTCCTTCCCTTCCAAGCCCTGCCGTGCGCCCAAACAGTGGTTTACCCCCAAATATGAGGTATCAGCGTACTCAGGACAAATTGGACAACAACTTTCGTGGTTCAGTTTCTCCTTTTACCATTGGGAAAATAAAAAAATTGTTGCTAAAATATAATTTTTGTGACTAAAAAGTTAAATGTTCATTTTTTCCTTCGATGTTGCTTCTGCTGCTGTGAAGCACCTGAAGGGTTAATAAACTTCTTGAATGTGGTTTTGTGCACCTTGAGGGGTGCAGTTTTTAGAATGGAGTCAAATTTGGGTATTTTCAGCCATATAGACCCCTCAAACTGACTTCAAATGTGAGGTGGTCCCTAAAAAAAATGGTTTTGTAAATTTCGTTGTAAAAATGAGAAATCGCTGGTCAAATTTTAACCCTTATAACTTCCTAGCAAAAAAAAATTTTGTTTCCAAAATTGTGCTGCTGTAAAGTATACATGTGGGAAATGTTATTTATTAACTATTTTGTGTCACATAACTCTCTGGTTTAACAGAATAAAAATTCAAAATGTGAAAATTGCGAAATTTTCAACATTTTTGCCAAATTTCCGTTTTTATCACAAATAAACGCAGAATTTATTGGCCTAAATTTACCACTAACATGAAGCCCAATATTTCACGAAAAAACATTCTCAGAACTGCTAGGATCCGTTGAAGCGTTCCTGAGTTATTACCTCATAAAGGGACACTGGTCAGAATTGCAAAAAACGGCAAGGTCTTTAAGGTCAAAATAGGCTGGGTCATGAAGGGTTTAAGGTGGTTGAAGAGGAGGAGAGACCACTTGATGCAGCTCTTGCCATCCATCATCTACAAGATGTACCGCAGTGCAGCTGCCAAAGAAAGGAAATCAGATAGACCGTCCACTATCAGATGATCTCAGTGGTCTTTGGATAGCAGTGTTTGTTCAGTTGTTCTTCCATTAACATTAACACTTAACCCACGTACATGATGAACACCAAGCCTATTCCCCTTTCCACCATGACCTTGCTTATTTAAACTCATGTTTTATGTAGGTTGGACCTTTTTTTGAGACCACAATGGATGGCCCAGATCATGTTATCATTAGTGTTTAGCATTCCAATACTGCAAGTATCGGGTATCGGCCGATATTTGCTGCATCGGAATTCCGATACTGAGTTCCGATATTTTTGTGATATCGGAAATTGGAATCGGAAGTGTCCCCAGTCATCTTTGGCGTGTGCGATGTGTATGGTTCCCAGGGTCTGGAGGAGAAGAAACTCTCCTTCAGGCCCTGGGATCCATATTCATGTAAAAAATAAAGAATAAAAATAAAAAATATGGATATACTCACCCCTCCGACGAACCCTGGCTGTCACCGCTGCAAGCGTCTGCCTCCGTTCCTGAGAATGCAGAGAGTGAAGGACCTTCAATGACGTCGCGGTCCCATGAGCGGTCAAGTGACCGGTCACGTGACCGCGACGTCATCGAAGGTCCTTCACTCTCTGCATTCTTATGAACGGAGGCAGACGCTTGCTGCGGTGACAGCCAGGGTTCGTCAGAGGGGTGAGTATATCAATATTTTTTATTTTTATTCTTTATTTTTTACATTAATATGGATCCCAGGGCCTGAAGGAGAGTTTTCTCTCCTTCAGACCCTGGGAACCATCCAGGATACCTTCCGATATTTGTGTCCCATTGACTTGCATTGGTATTTTTGGGATATCGGCCAATACCATCCGATACCGAAACTTTCAAAAATCGGAAGGTATCGCTCAACACTAGTTATCAGCCAACTTTGACAAGAACAAATCAGTAGAGGCAAAAATTGCAATTATTTGACTACTACATGCATGAACCCGCACATGCGAGATCAATATGCCTTAGTCTGGGAAACACATTGAGTTAACATGCAGACTAGTTAGCCTCATCAACCACCAGCTGTCATATAACCGCATCTGATGCTTCTTTCTCCTGCAACGCCATGTCAAGTATTCTTACACAGGTCTCCGACGGCAAAAGCATCACTTGTTTTCCCCTAAAACAAGTGAGTGAGACCCCATCAGCTGTTACGAATGTGGAGATGCCTGCTGTTTTAGTTTCACAGATCACTCCACATCTTTTTCAATTCACCATAAGATTTCCTCCTGCACCTCCCTCACAGTCCAGCAGTTTGTCCTGTTCACTCTTCTCAACCCTTTCTCATTACAGCAGCCACCCCTCGGATCTGCAGTTGTGGTCACGTGAAAGAATGTTTCCTTAAACACATGCCAAAACTAAGAATTTGGACTTCACTGTCTGGAATCTGATGGCCACAGAAATACTGCCTTTCTTTCTGGTGGATGCAAATGGTTTGAGAAAGCTGATGGCTGTCGCAGTCCCCCAGTATGAGTTGCCTATTTGCCATTCCTACTTTAAGAAAGCTGTGACTGCGCTACACCAGCATGTCGCATACAACATCACCCATTCACTGAACAAATCTATGTCTGCCAAGGTACATTTCAGCACTGATGCCTGGATGAGCAAACATGGGCAGAGGCGCTACATCTCATTGACTCAGTACTGGTTGACTCTGTTGGCTGTGGGGCAGGGGATCAAGGGATTGCTCCACAAGTTTTGGAATCTCCAAGGCTTGTGGGACAAACCTCTGTATCTAACGCATTCTTCACTGCTTCTGGCTCCACCACCTCCTCCAATGCCTCCACATGCATCCTCATTCTCTCACTTAATGAGACATGCGTTTCAATAATGCAAAGAAAATCACTCCACCTCCGAACTGCACAAAGAGAGCTCACCACAATCAGGCAGTGTTTAAATTAATATGGCTTGGACATCACAGTCTCTAAGCTCAAAAGTTGTGGACAGCTACTCAGGCCAAGTTAGAGCAATGGCTGTATCCACTGAACCAGGACCCAGGGAAGGCCGTGTGTGATAATGGTGCAAACCTGCTGGTGGACCTATGCTGGGACAACCTCATACACATGCCTTGTCCTCAACATGGTGGGACAGCAATTTCTCTACCACTCTCCCAGTCTGGATGTGCTGCTGCAGAAAACATGGTCGCTGTGTTCTGACTTCTGCCTATCGCACCCCACAGGTCATTGACTTGCATCACTACAGAAGATGCGTTGCCTACTGATTAACTATTTTATTTGTGATGTGCCAACATGATGGAATTCCACTCTGCACATGTTGCAGCAACTGTGGCAGTAGCAGTGAGCTCTGGTGCAGTCTGTCCTTTGGAATAGCCTGAGCCAACACAGTTTGGAGGTGGTTCAAATCATACTTGCGGAGTGGGCACAGATGCAGGACTAGCGCTGATGATGACATAATCAGCATCAATTTTCTGGTAATCAACATGCTGGAGCACTCTTTGATTAGTCTGCTTGAGGAGGTGGTGGTCCCAGAGGAAGAGGTGGAAGCCTAAGCGGATGTGAAAGGGTAACAATATCTCTAAGTTGTGGACTGTCACCACACATGCGGATGTGATGGGAGGGTCGATTACAGTGATTGACAGGAGCTCATGGCACCAATCTGTTAGTGAATGTGAAGGAGCCGAGGAACAAATGGAGGAGGGTGAAAAGGAAGAGATGATGGAAGAGCAACAGTCAGAAATGAAGAGGATAACGATCCCCTCTCTGTTGTCCATGGTTGGTGGGAGGGGACAAATGAAGCAACCTTGAGTCTTGAGTGTTACTCCGCCACCAACACACCATGGACTTGGACCTCATGGAAGTGCCCAACACATGAGTGGCTTCTTTCTGCACTATCTTCAACACGATGGCTGCATTCTTAGGGTTAGAAATAGTGCTGACTACAATGTTGCCACTCTGATAGATTCTAGTGTCATGCATTGATCTCGTTTTATTGCAGTCTGTGACAACTTTGCCATGGCTTCTGTGCCTGATGTTGCTATGTGGCTTTTGTGCCTGCTGTCGTTACTGCTGCTGATGTTACAATAAATTTTGTGAAGTGTGGAGACTTGTTATGAAAGGTAATTCAGTACCACAATGGACATAGAGGTCAGCGCACATACAGTAATATAAAGACACAGATGATTGGCCTCGGGGAGACCAAAACATCCAACACCGCGGAGACACCATCACGTGTTTCTCAACGCAGTGATTCCAGAACACTGCCCCCATCCCTTATGGGAAATATGCAGATGCATGTAAAGAAGCTGCGGAGACACCATCACGTGTTTCTCGACGCAAGCAGTGAATAGCCAGGCCTTTCCCCGGGAAGGAACAACCACGGGAAGGGCAGCATCCTATGAAGGAAAGCCACCTATGCCAAGCATGGTATCCATCCACAGACAGCTGTTTCGGGGTTTTTGCCCCTCATCAGTGTGGAGTAGGAATCTGGCTATTAGGAGCAGTGCCTAGTAAAAAGGCTATAAAGGCACAGATGATTGGCCTACTGATTAACTATTTTATTTGTGATGTGCCAACATGATGGAATTCCACTCTGCACATGTTGCAGCAACTGTGGCAGTAGCAGTGAGCTCTGGTGCAGTCTGTCCTTTGGAATAGCCTGAGCCAACACAGTTTGGAGGTGGTTCAAATCATACTTGCGGAGTGGGCACAGATGCAGGACTAGCGCTGATGATGACATAATCAGCATCAATTTTCTGGTAATCAACATGCTGGAGCACTCTTTGATTAGTCTGCTTGAGGAGGTGGTGGTCCCAGAGGAAGAGGTGGAAGCCTAAGCGGATGTGAAAGGGTAACAATATCTCTAAGTTGTGGACTGTCACCACACATGCGGATGTGATGGGAGGGTCGATTACAGTGATTGACAGGAGCTCATGGCACCAATCTGTTAGTGAATGTGAAGGAGCCGAGGAACAAATGGAGGAGGGTGAAAAGGAAGAGATGATGGAAGAGCAACAGTCAGAAATGAAGAGGATAACGATCCCCTCTCTGTTGTCCATGGTTGGTGGGAGGGGACAAATGAAGCAACCTTGAGTCTTGAGTGTTACTCCGCCACCAACACACCATGGACTTGGACCTCATGGAAGTGCCCAACACATGAGTGGCTTCTTTCTGCACTATCTTCAACACGATGGCTGCATTCTTAGGGTTAGAAATAGTGCTGACTACAATGTTGCCACTCTGATAGATTCTAGTGTCATGCATTGATCTCGTTTTATTGCAGTCTGTGACAACTTTGCCATGGCTTCTGTGCCTGATGTTGCTATGTGGCTTTTGTGCCTGCTGTCGTTACTGCTGCTGATGTTACAATAAATTTTGTGAAGTGTGGAGACTTGTTATGAAAGGTAATTCAGTACCACAATGGACATAGAGGTCAGCGCACATACAGTGACCTGGCAATAACCCAAAAAAACAAGAATGAGCTCTGAGACTTGGGAACTCTGTTGACCGCAATCCCTAATCCTCTCCAACCACACTAAAGGCAGCCATGGATTGCGCCTAACGCTCCCTATGCAACTCGGCACGGCCTGAGAAACTAGCTAGCCTGAAGATAGAAAATAAGCCTACCTTGCCTCAGAGAAATACCCCAAAGGAAAAGGCAGCCCCCACATATAATGACTGTGAGTTAAGATGAAAAGACAAACGTAGAGATGAAATAGATTTAGCAAAGTGAGGCCCAACTTTCTGAACAGAGCGAGCATAGGAAAGGTAACTTTGCGGTCAACACAAAACCCTACAAAAACCACGCAAAGGGGGCAAAAAGACCCTCAGTACCGAACTAACGGCACGGAGGTACACCCTCTGCGTCCCAGAGCTTCCAGCAAGCAGAAAAAAACAAATTGACAAGCTGGACAGAAAAAAACAGCAAAACAAATAGCAAAGAGGAACTTAGCTATGCAGAGCAGCAGGCCACAGGAACGATCCAGGAGGAAACAGGTCCAATACTAGAACATTGACTGGAGGCCAGGATCAAAGCACTAGGTGGTGTTAAATAGAGCAGCACCTAACGACTTCACCACTCACCTGAGGAAGGAAACTCAGAAGCCGCAGTACCACTTTCCTCCACCAACGGAAGCTCACAGAGAGAACCAGCCGAAGTACCACTTGTGACCACAGGAGGGAGCTCTGCCACAGAATTCACAACAGAGACTCCAAGTTGGGTCTCCAATTGTTGGCTTGCCTCTAGTGGAAGGTGTGCCAGAGGCCCAATATACTGTTTCTATTCTGGGGAACTTGATGTCACTTTAGAGGTGTGTGACAATGTTTTTTTTTTTAAAATGTGGACACTTCAAGTTGGGTCACCATCTCGTGGGTTGCCTGCAATGGAATATGTTTCAGAGGCCCTCAATACTGTTTTTACTCTGTGGAAATTGATTCCACTTTAGTGGTGTCTGGCAATAATTCTTTGAAATGTTTGCACTCCAAACTGCATCTCCTTCATGTGTGTTGCCTGAAGCAGTAGGGCTCCCAGACTAGCAGACTTGCACTTACTTTCAGTCCACTACCTTTGTTACTATTTTTACATTTTTCTAACATTATTGCTCTACCAATCTGATATTTGGGCCACCTGAATGTGGCTGAGGAAAAAAAAGCAGTTTGAGCTGTTGCATGAGGTATCAGGGCTTCCAGCAAATCAGGTTTACAGCGGTCCCTCACCCACCTCATCTTAATTAAAACTTCAATTAAAAGTTCTAAATGCTGGCCCATACCCTGATGCCTCATGTATGGCCGATTGCTGACTGCTGCTTGTCTATAATCAAATTCTGTCCAGAAAAAGATAAATGGCTGCACTCACCAGTATTAATCAAATTCTACTGTGAGTCAATTTTTGAAAATGTTTGGACTCCAACTTGGGTCTCCTTCATGTGTGTTGCTTTAATTTTGGCAGATTTCTCAGAGTTCCAGGCCAAAAGAAGAAAAGGGCTACCTGTAAACAAGTGCACACTCAGAGTAGCATTAAAAAATATATAATATTTATTGGACACAAAATCAACAACAAGCAAACGAATCATTAAAAGTAATTAACATAATACTACAGGGGTTCCTAGGCCGAAAAACACCCCAAAAATGCAGTGATCAATCCTTTGTGCAAAATAATGTAAACCCATCTTAATGTACAATACATGATCAAATTATTCATAATATAAACATATATGCATTCTTTTGATCTTTATTACTCATTCTTCCTGATGTTGCACTTTTAGCGTACTTTATCATAACCTTGTCTAATTGTTAATTTATTGTGGTTCTCCTTGAATCGCATACATTCAATTGGAGTTCCAGACCTACACCTATCACTCAGCCACCTGATCAATGTTTCAGATACAAAAGCAGCAAATGTTCAAGCCCTATCTTATGCATCCATGCAGCACAATTATACTATTTGTACTCTAGGTCAATTGATGACACTTTTTTGTGTCTGCCCCTAATTTGAGCAGTTTGGAAAGCTGTTTGTCCCCCCTTCAGGTGTTGTCTATATGTTTTGTTTTGCCTCACATTGAATTCAATGGAGTTTGAACCATTCGGCAAACATCGGGATGTTTACCGAACCGAACCTTGAAAGGTTTGTTCATCTCTATTGACAACTACCTGACATAGCGGCCTTTAGCTACCAAGCCCTGTGTTTACATGTGTTTTCTAACTGTGACATACCATTATCTCAGGGTGTGCAAATGGGAAAAAAGTTTGTTGAACTTGAATAAATGTGTCTGTAGAGGCATAATTTTGGTAAAAACCAAGAGGTTGGTAACTTGGCTGTAGTAAGGTGACTAGAACAGGACATCATCAGATTTGCATTGTATGTACTTGGATCCCAAATCAATTACAAACCTCATTGAATTGAAGAAGGAGACATTATCAATTTCAGTCCAAACAAAGACAATTGGAGTTGTATATTCTGGAGAAACTGAGAATTTGACCATTGAGTTTTACTTTGTCATTTTGTACCAAGTCATCCCATTATATACCTTAGGCGGGGTCACAGTATCATAGAATACAGACGAGTGCTATGCGAGAAAGCATAGCAATGCACTCGGACCTGTGTTAATTTATGGGGCACATCACATCTGCGATTATTTTCTCATGACGAATCGGCATGCGAGAACAATGGCAGCATGCTGCGATTGGCACTGAGACTCGTCCGAGTCTCGGCTCACTCGCACACATATAAGTTTATGGGTGAGAGTGACACAACGCACATTATTTGGATATAATCCTAGTGAGGCGTGATATACACTGATGCCAGCAGTGGAGGAGATGGAGAAATTATTTTCGCCTCCTCCTTAGCAGCTGTGCTCTGATTCAAAATTATTTTCTCCGCCTCCTCAGCTGTGCTCTGATTCTCTCTGTGCGAGATGCTCGGAGCACAGACACATGACACTTGGCTCCTGCTCGCAGCAGAGCAGGAGCTGAGGGTCATTAGCATATTGCATCCGATGCTCTTGCATCAGATGCAATACACTAGTGTGACCCCTGCCTTACAAACACTTTATAGAGGCGAGGACCTCTCACCAGTTCAAAAGTGGACAGTTTTTACAATTATTTTATTCATGCTGCTCATTTGACTATTATGTTTTTGCTTGTTTTTTTAATCTGCCAAAAGGTTTAAGAGGTTTTGACCCTTTTTTAAGTGCTAACTTTTCTGATCTTTACCAAGAGGAGGGGAGGGTTGCTCACAGTTAAATAATGCAGGGCAGCCTAAAGGTCATAACAATTGCACTAAACGAAAAGGCCTCTGGAAACATTTGGTGCATTAAAACAAAAAAAAAACACATGGAATTCTCAGGGTTGCAGCAAACACTGACCAATTTTCAACTGGTGAGTGGTGACAGGTCCTCTTAAAGTTTTGAGTGGTTGTTTTCAACATATGTTAGATCTAATTTAAATACATGTTAAAATTATAACTTGCCTGAGGACAAATGGGGCTATTCTCAAAAAAAGAAATCATTCCTCTACTGACTATATGTTTTGTACCTAAATCTTAGTTTAATGACTATAGTGCAAATTAGTATCAATATAAGGATACTTTCAAGTAAATCATATTCACAGTTGAGCTGGTATTTTATTTGGTCACAAAGGTAAAAAAAAATACTGGGATTATTGGTATAAATACATGATGGGATAAATACATTACTCATAATAAGTATACGGATGAATCGCAAGAACATTTAAATTTATATAAATTTTATGGCCTCCCATTTATCGCCTATCTCAAAAGGTTCACTGCAAATTAAGTTAATACAGTAATTGTTGTGGCACTGGAATAAAATGCAAAATTGTTTTTGAAATGTACTTTAAGAATCGTAAAGCTATTTAGGACATTGGAGTAAAAAAAAACAAAGAAAAATGATAAGATACATGATTTACAGCAGAACGCTTATTCTATTAATTTATATATCACCTTTTTCCAATTTATCATTTGTCCATCATTTATCACTTGACCAATTATATTTATATGTGGTTCCTTGTATTTATTCTTTTTCATCTTGAAAACTTAGGAAATGCCATTTTATGAGCACTTGCTTAATGGACCTGTGAAAATGTTAGTTGCCTTGCTCTAATAAAAATCCCTGTAGGCCATGTGCTTTCTGACTGACTGGTTTCCCAAGGTATGATCACCTAATAGGGCTGTGAAAAAACAGCATTTCAAAGCTTCAGATGGATATTCCTAAGGGTAAGGTAATTAATCTAAGTAACTTTCACTTTTCAAAAACAAGCTAGTAGTCAAATTTGTGTTTCTGTGAACCAATTTTTAGAATGACAGCTCCAAATAAAATTCCTTGTACTTCAGAAACTGATGCATAAATCATATGTTGTCCAATACTTTTAATACTGTACTTTAGACATACTGGTGTTATTACTAGAGATGAGTGGATCTTTGTAAATTCAAATTTTCCAACTTTAAAGATTTTTTTCCCAAAAATTTGATTTGCGGTTAATAAATTTGCGCACATTTCAAAAAGCAGCCTAATGCTCTTTTGCCTTGTCACGTGGACTTCCACATAAGGCCCTGTCAGTACCCCTAAAGAGTAGCGATGCTCCCTATGAATCCCTTTAACTATTCCTCTTAACTATTGCCCTAAGTAGAGATGGGTGAACCGAAATAGTAAAGTTCGGGGTCTGTACCGCACAACTACTATTCAGGCACGGATCAAGAAAACCGGGTGTTTCTTGCGCGGACATGTTAATGGAGCACTCATGTAATTATACCTTAAATGGGAAACAGAGGGAAAAAAATTGCCTGGCACAATATCCCACACTGATGAATCATCAGAAAACAGCCTAATGTCTTTTGCCTTGTCATGAGGGCTTCCCCATAATGCCCTGTCAGTACCCCTAAAGAGTAGCAACCCCCTTAACTATTAATTTTAACTATCTATAAGTAGAGATAGGTGAAGCCGAACAGTAAAGTTCGGGGTCCGCACCAAACATCCAATGGTTCGGGCACGATCCCTCAATACCGAGTGTTTCTGGCACTGTCATCTGCATGACAGCTAATACCGGCAGCTCTGATCAGAGGTAAGATTAATACCACCTGTCGAAGCGCTACTATTCTCACGCTGTCACATGACAGTATTCATCAGCCGGCACCTGAGCTATAAATAAATAAATAGAAAACAATGGTGTGGGTTCCCCTGTAGTTTTAAAAATGCAAAAAAACGCAATATTCTCAACCTGTATTGTGTTCACCTGTATGAAGTTATTAAATATTTATTATAAATATACAAAATACTGGACAAGGACTAAAACAAAAATAAACCTGAAACAAAAATCTATCCATAATGGCATAAGATAGATATAATTATGCTCAGATGCCAAAGTTATGATATACATCAATAACTAATATACAGAAAACATACTGCATACTGTAGAACTGAAATTTGATATAATAGAAAAGAGGAAAATGTAAGATGCAGGGTAGAATATAACAATCGTATCAATCAAATATAGCAATGTAATTTTGGTGACCTAAATCTTTAACAGATACTCATAAAAAATATTAAATAAATTGTGAAGGATTAATAGAAAAAAAATATAAATGCAAAACCCATGAGGGGAAAATAAAAAAAAGCATCAAAGACCAAGATTATAATGCCATCGGTGTGGACTCAATGGGTATTGCTGCTAGCAGCACCTTCATCAGAGGAAAGATAGACTATGAGGAAGTCAATATGGTTAACAGATGGAGTCTATACTAGATTGGTAGCCAACATGTGTATTACCTGTTGAAGATGATTTGGACCCATGTCAGCGGATCACATGAGTGCATCTATCTATATACAGTATATATATATATATATATATATATATATATATATATATATATATGCAATTCTAATATTTCATATCTTCATGGCCATTATCTTTTGATCACCATTTCTTTATAATACCACTTGTTTTGCATTCTCCCTTCATGGATATGAAATACTGTGTCTCCGTGGATATGATGGGCAGTCTTCAGTCATGCAGGTTGTCTGAGTTTATGTTCACATGATGGAGTTTTGCGAGTTTTTGAAGTTGCAGATATTCTGTACCATTTCTGCACTCACTACTTAAATTAGGTTAGTTACGTTTTTTCATTGCGTTTTTGTGTGTGTTTTTTAACATTCACTTTTATTGCGTTTTTGATGCTGCGGTTTTTGTGTCTGTTTGGTGTGTCATTCTTTAAATAAAGCTGGCTTTGTTTTTGAAACTTTCTGGTATGATTTCACTGAACTGCATTGACATGTGTAGGTGAGGATTGCATGTGTTTTTGGTGTGTTTTCAGTGTGTTTCCACAGTTGAAATGCACTAAAAGTGCATTTGCGTTTTTTTACCTCACAGATTTTCCGCATGTAATGTAAGTCTGTGGGGAAAAACTGCAAAGAAAACTCATCGTACCAGCAAGAGAAATTGACATGCTGCGGATTTGAAAAACACACTGCGGGTCAGTTTACCAGCGTAAATAAGAAGCATAATGGGCATGAGTTTTCTGGAAATCCCATCCACTGTGTTGGAACTGAAAGACGCTGTGTTTTTGATGCAGAGAAAATATGAAGCGCTACAAATGTGATAAAAGCTCATTGTGGGAACGTAGCCTTAAGAGGCAAAATGTGTAGTCAATCTCTTTGAAGATAGGTTCTGAAGTGGAGATAACTGGCGAATAGTGATGAGCGAATGTGCTCGCCACTGCTCGGTACTCGCCCGAGTATCACTATGCTCGGTGTACTCGGCGAGCACAGAGTATTTCCGGGATTATTCGGCAGGAGCTCGGGTCTCCGTCCTGCAATTTTGGCGCTATTTAGAGTGCCAATGACCATGCAGGGATTGTCTGCCATGCGCTGTAATGCCGCAGCCATCTTTGTTGTGGTATTACAGTGATTGGCTGGCCACACAGCATCATCAGGCCTATAAGAGACCTGGTACCGCCCTGCTCGCCGCATTCTGCTCTGAGATAGGGTCAGATTTGTTCTTTTGATAGTTAGTGTGGGTCTACTAGTGTTCAATCCACAAATCCTGATAAACCAACAGTACTTTTTAGGGCTATTTCGGGGGTATAAAGATAATTGTGCTAGATAGGCAGGGGAGTCTATGTGCACATATCCACATCACTGCAGGGCATGCAGGCATTGTATGTGAGTCTATAGATCTCCCTGCATACATCAAAAGGCTCCATTACAGTCTGCTGCTGAGTATTTTATATATACCTAGCTGCAGGTATCCGTGGCCAGGATTTTTTTTTGGGGGGGGCATCTTATACCTGCTAATTTTAGTACAAAGCAATCCAGAGCCCCATTTTTTTCAACATTTATTTGCTTGCTCACACTGCAGACTACAGCCCGGTAATTTTCATACAGAAGCGTTACAATCTAACAATTTAAAACGGTTGTTTTTGTCCCAGGCATCAGTTCTGAGTGCGCATAAAATTCTGGTAATTTTTTGGGGGTACTATAGTTTTTTTTTGGAGTGTCTTACAACATTTTTGGACAACATTTTGGTGACCAAAAAATCTTTAGCTGGCAAAAAAATATTTAGCTACAGTTCTTATATTTAGCACTGTGATTTGTACACCACAAACATCGCATATCATTGCGCTAAATATTGTACAGTTTTAGTACTGCAATTTTTTTATTTTAGTGTCATAGCCTACTTATTGACACAATTTTGATGGTCCCCAAAAAAATCAAGGCCACATTTTGATCAGTCTGTAATCTCCATCAGAAGCACGGTGTATCTGTGGTGTCCAAATCCTCGCTTTGCAGGCATCCATTGCATTTTTTGGTCTGCTACCCTTGCTGTATACAGAATTTTTTGGTATAAAATTTTTTACAAAATATAGGACACTTATTGAAAGTATGTTATCTCAGTCATACACCTGGTTTATCTGTGGTCTTCAAATCTTGGTTCTTCAGGCGTACATTCCAGTTTTTGGTCTGCTACCCTTGGTGTATACAGTATTTTGTTGTTTTCAAAATTGTGAAAAATACAGGCCACATATTGAAACAGTCTGTTATCTCAGTCACACGTTTGGTATATCTGTGGTCTGCAAATCTTGGATTTTCAGGTATACATTCCAGTTTTTGGTCTGCTACCCTTGGTGTATACCCTATTTTGTGGTTTTAAAAATGAAAAAAAAATACAGGCCACATATTGAAACAGCCTGTTATCTCCGTCCAACGTCCGTTCTGTGTGCTCTCTAAACATAGTTGTTTTTCATGCATACATTCCAATTTTTGGTCTGTCTAATATTATAGGTCTATACACTATTTTAGTAAAAAAAAAACAAATATTATCGTATGGTAGTTCCGTGACATGCCTCATATATCTGTGGGCTACAAAGTGTGCTTTTGAGGCTTCTATTCTCCTTTATTTGAGGTGTGTTACCCTAGCTCTAAACACTTTTTAGCAGTAAAAAATAAATATACAGGCAACATATTGAAGAGTCTGGTATCTCAGTCAAACGCCAGATGTATCTGCGTCCTACAAATTGTGGCATTTTAGGGCTACATTCCACTATATTTGCTGTCTTTGACCTGATTTCTATGCATTATTTTTGGGGCCAAAATAAAAACACAGGCCACATATTTTACAGTGTGGTATCTCAGTGACACGCCTCATGTATCTTTGTTCTACAAAGTGTGCTTTTTAGGCTTCTTTTTTTGCTGTGTGTTACCCTAGCTCTAAACAGTAAACACTATTTTGGGTCGAATTTTCTTTTTAAATGTAACCCCATGGGGAAATGTTTGTCAAGCCATACACTTAGTGTATGGGCATTTCAAGTCTAGGAGACTTGCTTCTTTAAATTGTGACTTTTTTTTAATGAGGCCTTCCTCCACATCTCATCATCCACCGCCACTAGAACACCATGGTGAACGTGTTCTATGCTGCTACAGCCAGTCAATGTTTTGGCAAGGGTGTCTATGGTCCCCATAAAAAAAACTGTTTAAAAAATGTAACCCCCATGGGGAAATGTTTGTCAGCCCATACAATTAATGTATGGGCATTGAGACTTCTTTGTAATGGAATTTTTTTTTATGAGGCTCTCCTCCATGTTTCTTCCAATTTGTGTCGAGGCGGCCCTTGTATTCAATGCATAAGAAAACTGTATGGCTGGACCAACTGAAGACTGTGAAGTTGGTTTTCCTGTGGCCATCCATTACCTGGGTTCAAAGGATTATTGGGTGCATATGGCTTGATAGCAGGGCAGGCCTTGCATTCAATGCAGCATTTTTTCAGGAAGCCCTCCTGTACCTCTCGTGAAAGGGGTATTGGGGTGCATTGTAATTCTTGGCAGCCCAGCCACTCGCTGCATAGGCAATAAGGAATAGGAGACCCACTGCTTATTAATGGCCCGTTAAGAATATTAATGCCACCTGATGCCTCTCTAAAATAGGTTTTGTGTCTTTAACAGTCCCTCCTTCATAAATGAAACAAGATGTGTCTCCTTATGTGTCACACAGCACATGGCCAGCTAGGGTTGTTAAATATTGCAATGACATTTCCCAGTGAATGCATTTGTATTGGTTAAAAGCAATGTTAAAGTTGAAAAAGGCTGTATTTTTTACATATAAGTCCCAAGAAGACGCGTTTCTTATTTACATGTCCATTATTTTGAATTCTCCAGCTCCATCACATCAGACCCACAAGGTCAGGAAAAAAGCCAGCAGCCAGCAGGATAGTGGCAACCAAAGAACTACACCATCAAAAGCAATGGTAAGTATGTGACATGTAAAATGTTAAACACTAGAAATAAATAAAAGACACAAATATTAAAAACAATAAAAAATAATAAAAGAAAAAAGATTACAGAAAAGGGGCAAAACTTAAGAAACTGTGGAGTTGGACCTCATTAAAGAGACCGACCCATGAGCACCTTATTCAGCTCTATCTGCAATATGATTATTATTAATTTATAAGTGAGATGCCCCTAATGTATTGCATTAGTAACAGAATAATTTTTTGAGCCTGTCGATGAGGCCTATATAACATTAACTACATGCTTCAAACAATTTTAAAGTGAGATGTCCAATACTGTGTAATATTAGTTACAGAAAATTTTTGGCCTGTGGATGAGGCCTGTATAACATTGACTATATGCTACAAACAATTTTAAGTGAGATGCCCCTTTGGTATTACTTTAGTAAGAGAACATTTTTTGACCTGTCGCTGAGGCCTGTTTAGCATTGATTACATGCTTCAAACAATTTAAAGTGAAATGTCCCCGACTGTAAGACATTAATAACAGGAGAATGTTTGTTGACTTCTCAATGAGGCCTGTATAACATTGACTACATGCTACAAACATCTTCTAAGTGAAATGTCCCCTACTATATGATATTAGTATCAGAAGCATTGTTTTTGGCCTGTTGATGAGGCCTGTATAACATTGACTACATAATCCAATCAATTTCAAAGTGAAATGTCCCCTACTGTGTCACTTTAGTAATAGAAGACTTTTTTTGGCCTGTTGATGAATCCTGTATAACATTGACTAGATCCTACAAACAATTTCAAAGTGAGCTGTCTCCTTCTGCATTATGTTAGTAAAAGAAGAAACAATTAATTGTGCATTAGGGCTGGATGACAAAGATGGTATGGTCCAAACTATTTTTTAATTAGATGTCCTATACTGTATGACGTTAGTAATCAATACTTTTTTTAGGCCAATGTATGAGGCCTAGATAACATTGACTAGATGCTGCAAATAATTTCTAAGTAGATGCCCCTACTGTATTACGTTAGGAATAGAATAATTTTTGGGGCCTATTGATGAGGCCTGTATAACATTGACTAGATGCTCTAAACAATTTCTAAGTGAGATGTCCCCTACTGTATTACATTAGTAACAGAAGAAAAAAATGTTTAAGTGTGGATGAGGACTGGATGGTAAAGAAGATATACTTCAAACTATTTTTTAATTTGATATTTCCTACTGTATTACTTTTGTAAAAGAAGAATTTTGGGGGGCCTGTTGATGAGGCCTGTATAACATTAAATCCATGCTTCAAACATTTTAAAACAAAATGTCCCTTACCGTATTTCATTAGTAACAAACAAATTTTGGTGCCTGTGGATGAGGCCTGTATAACATTGACTAGATGTTTCAAATAATTTCAAAGTGAGATGTCTCCTACTCTAATTACATTAGTAACACCTTAGTCCTATAATCTTTAAAGTGGACTATTCTTAGACTTCTTCCACCATCCTCTTGTATTGTACCATATACTTGAACTCACACTTTCTCTTATCCCTCCATCATGAGTGAATTATACGTGCATATATTCATTTTATATCCTTTGGTTCTTTCTTTGGTATAGTTTGTGATACTATGATGCCTTTTTTTCCTTTTTTTATTTTTAATTTTGTATTTTGAAAATCTACTTTTGTTTTTGTATATATTCTTTTTGTATCTTTGTAGCAACTGACGAAGGTCAAGATTGACCGAAACGTTTTGTTGTACTATTTACCATGGACCGAATAAATTTGCCACCTGTAGATGTACTGACCCGAAGAATATAGTTGCCTTATCACATTTATCGCACGGTGAACAAAGTTAAATGGTAAAAAAAGAAAAACAATTCCTTAATTGCTATTTATTTGTTTTTTCTGTTTCTAAAAAAATTGGAATAAGAGGCAAATAAAAAATGTTATATATTCACAAATGGTACCAATAAAAACATAATCTCGTCCTGTAAAAAACAAGCCTCTCCTCAGGTCTGTCAATGGAAAAATATAAGTTGTCCATGTTCCCAGTAGTTTAGAGATGTTTGAATGATGACATAGCTTCCAAGAAACTAAACAAGTTAAATCCACGTTCTGAAAGCCAAATTGTCCCATTTTCTGAGCTGTGCCCAAACCACACTTAATGTCAACATATATTGCAATGTTGCAGATGGAAGAACTTTATATTACTTATCTGCTGGATAGTTCTTCAGTATGAGATCAGTGGGAGTTTGACAGCAGCACACCGACCTACGAGCTGAAAACTGCTCCAGTAGCAGCCAGACCTAAGTGATGCACAGGCAGAACACACCAGCCTTGCACATTTCTTAGTAGACAAGTAATGTACTTGATCGAACATTGAAGTGAATGCACTGCAGTATTCTGTCAGCGGCCCCAAAGCAATGTACAGGATTGCTTATATAGCGCATATATCGCTTCGACTAGGTGTGCAATGTGTCTGGGCACATACACTACAGTATACATCTGGAAACTTTTCCAGTTTCCCTTTTTATAAATTCATCACTCCTGGTAAGGTGTTTTTTAAAACATCAGAGCATGACTAAGTTTGATCAGATATTTGGATCGCACTCAACCATGTAAAATCAGTCTGTGGAAACCATCAGATGACATCTGAGTGCAGTACAATTTTCAGGAACAGACAGAATGGAGAAGATGGAGAATTTTTTTCTCTATTTTCTCCTCATCTGAGAGAATTGGATCACATCATGCTCACACTCTGGTAAAACTCTGATCAAAGTCACAGTGTGACTGGCATAATTGGCTTGATTCAGTCAGATGAGAGAATACACGGTCATCTACACCAAGTTGCAAGCTAACTCTTTCTGTACTTCTTTTGCATTTGTTTTTGTAAAAGTTTTTTATTATTGCAATTTATTTTTTTAATGACAATAAAAAATAAAAATATTCCAGAAATTTTAATGCAACTGTGTATCTTGCAAAGTATGTGCTTCTCTTTTTTTAATAGTTTTTTTTACCTAGATAGCATCAAAACATATTTTGTTATGGCTTTTTGTTGAATGGGTGAAAGATTAATGTTTAAAATAAAAAATAACTAAACATTTAACATTTGTGTGGAATCTCGACTCTGCACTCCAATTGATGCTGAACCACCTAGATGGAACTTCCTTTTGCGAAAGAACCCCATGAGCTCATCCTAATGCCGGGGTCACTCATGCGAGAAACTCACACAAGTCTCTCTCTCGTCTCAATACCCAGCACTGCTGCCAGCACTCGGGACAGGAGCGTGCAGCTGCATGTATTTCTTCATAAGCGCTCCGGTCCGAGTGCTGGCGGCGGTGCCGGGTATTGAGACGCGAGACTTGTGTGAGTTTCTCACACGTGTGACCCCGGCCTAAATGAAAGATACTCTGCGGCTATTATTTATTAGCAAAAGCCACCTCTGCTTAATAAATTCATGCGGCAACACCATTGTTGACGCATTGGAATCAAGGTTGTGCTGAAATTGTCCTCCATTATCAACAGCATTAATAACTTCCTTAGACTTTACTAGACTTTTTTTCCCGTTAAGTCAGTGTTTTGCATGGCAGAAATGCATGAAAGGGTGCTTATTTGTTACTATTTACTTATGAATAATACTATTAGACTTCAATCAGATTTGCTAGAGTCACATACATGTTTTATCCTTGATTTCCATGGGTTTATTTATCTCCATGTGTCATGCTGCTGCAGTGCACTAGAGCACAACCTCCACTAGAGGGAGCTTGAGAGGGAAGTGAGACTGCGTACACAGAGAAGCACCACAGAGCAGCAGCACAAGCATCACCAAGTGGCGACAGAGTGGTCAGACAAGCCGAGTACAAAAAACAGAGGCAGAAGTACTAAAGGGATCAGCAGTACACATGGTCAGGAACAAGCCAGGAGGTTCAGCAACAGTCAGGAGTGGATAAGACAAAGTCAGAAGGCAGAAGCAAGTCCGAATACAAACAGGGAAATACTGGGAAAAGGGCAGACAGAGGGTGTCAATGGACATGGGACAAGTCAGGGATCACAGCAGGACAAATCAAGGGCTACCAGAGTCAGGTTCACATGCCTAAGGCAGAACTATAGCTGACACTGCCAGCAGGATGTATAGTAGCTAAATAGCAAACCTGAACCCAGAATGAGGCAGGGCAAAGTTAACCCTTGACAAGATCCACTCAGAAAAAGGGCAGACAGGATTAAACCCTGGAACGGATCATGACACGTGTTTTTGCAGAAATATTCTTTAACCCCTTCACGACATGCGCCGTACTAGTACTGCGCATGCCGTGTCACCCCCTTTGATGTGGGCTCCGGCGGTGAGTCCACATCAAAGTCGCGACATGTCAGCTGTTTTGTACATGTGCGCGCAATAGCGGCAGGTGAAATCGCTATTCACCCGCCGCTATTAACCTGTTAAATGCCGCTGTCACATGATCGGGGGTCGGCTATGCATCAGGAAGGTAACCATAGAGGTCGTTGAGACCTCTATGGTTACTGATGCCGGCCTGCTGTGAGCGCCCCCCTGTGGTCGGCGCTCACAGCACACCTGCATTTCAGCTACATAGCAGCGATCTGATGATCGCTGCTATGTAGCAGAGCTGATCAGGCTATGCCAACTTCTAGCCTTCCATGGAGGCTATTGAAGCATGGCACAAGTAAAAAAAAATGTTTTTAAAAATATGAAAAAAATATAAAAAATATAAAAGTTTAAATCACCCCCCATTCGCCCCATCCTAAATAAAACAATTAAAAAAAAAAAACTACACGTATTTGGTATGGCCCGTTCAGAATCGCCCGATCTATCAATGAAAAAAAAGCATTAACCTGTTTGCTAAACAGCGTAGCGAGAAAAAAATCCGAAACGCCAGAATTATGTTTTTTGGTCGCCGTGACATTGCATTAAAATGCAATAACGTGCGATCAAAAGAACGTATCTGAACCAAAATGGTATCATTAAAAACGTCAGTTCGGCACGCAAAAAATAAGCCCTCACCCGACCCGAGATCACGAAAAATGGAGACGCTTCGGGTATCCGAAAATGGCACTTTTTTTTTAAGCAAAGTTTTGAATTTTCCTTCACCACTTGGATAAAAAATAACCTAGACATGTTAGATGTCTAGGAACTCGTAATGACCTAGAGAATCATAATGGCAGGTTAGTTTTAGCATTTAATGAACCTAGCAAAAAAGCCAAGCAAAAAACAAGTGTGGGATTGCACTTTTTTTGCAATTTCACTGCACTTGGATTTTTTTTCCCGTTTTCTAGTAAAAGACATGGTAAAACCAATGGTGTCGTTCAAAACTACAACTCGTCCCGCAGAAAATAAGCCCTCACATGACCATATTGACGGAAAAATAAAAAAGTTATGGCTCTGGGAAGGAGGGAAGTGAAAAATGAAAACGCAAAAACGAAAAAGGGCCGCAACTTGAAGGGGTTAATGAAATGCTGATGGTAAGAACTGAAACACCGACAAAACAATATCAGATGAAAAACACCGATGACCATTGGACTGGTTTTTGCGTATGTGAACAGCCACACCCGTCTGAATGAGATCTTAATAACATTTTCATGGTTAAGAAGTTACTTAAAACAAATAAAATAGCTTAAACTTGAAATAAATTGTATCTCTTCTATTTAAAATTGTAAAAAGAGACCATATCATAAAAGAAGAGACCAAAATATAAATCATTCTTGGAATCTTCTTTATTTTCTGATTGTTGTACTTTTAAACAACACTATTGGTGTTACCATGTAGTATACTGGAAAACAGGAAAAAAAATTCCAAGTGCAGTGCAAGAGCAAAAAAAGGCAATTCCACAATTTTTGGGGGGTTATTTTTACCATGCTCAGCAAATACTAAAACTAACCTGTCATTATGATTCTCCAGGTCATTATGAGTTCGTAGATACCAAACATGTATAGGTTCTTTTTTAATTAAGTGGTGAAAAAAAATTAAAAGTTTGTCGAAAAAAATGTTGGCCTTTTCCGAGACCCATACTGTCTCCATTTTCTGGGATCTGGGGCCCGGTAAAGGCTTATTTTTTGCGCACCAAGCTGATACTTTTATTGATACCCTGTTGGTGTAGATAGGATCTTTTGATCACCCATTATTGCATTTTAATGCAATGTTGCAGAGACCAACGAAAACGTAATTCTGTCATTTTTACTTTTTTTCTCGTTATGCTGTTTACTTGTGATTCTGAATGCAGCGACAACAAATAAGTGTATTTTAAATTATTTTTTGCCGTTTTATTTTGAATGAGGCAAATGGGGGGTGATTTAAACTTTTACATTTTTTAAATATTTTTAAAAACTTTTTTCTATTTTACACTTGCTTCAATAATCTCCATAATAGACTAGAACATGCGATCATCCGATCACCTGTGCCACACAAAGCAGGGCTTCAGCCCTGTTCTCTGTAGCAAAAATGCTCACTTTTTATGAGCACGGATTGCTGGGTGGTGCTCATAGCTATCCGGTTATGATAACCACAGGGGTCTGCTGTCATGCCAACCCATCAGCGGCGACCTGCGGTCATGTCATGGCTGCCAATGAGCGGGTTAGTGACGCGCTTCCAGCACGATCGTGTTAATTGCTGGTGTCAGAGATTAACATCGGCATTTAAAAGGTTAACAGCTGTACATGTACTGCACATATCCTGAAGCGGTTAAACAGAAGTTTGGAGATTTGTTTTAAGAAAATGGTCATAGAAATCCTCATTGTCAGAAAATTACCTGTTAACTCCTATGAGAGCATGTAGAAGAAATGTTCTAGTATGTAAATAATTATGCAAAAATGTTGCATATGCCTCAAAATGGTATAAATAAATATGTATTTCGCCCAACAAAGTAAGCAATCCCTAAAATTAGCTTTGCTATTGGAAAAAATTTTTAAGGCTCAAACAAAACAACAAATGAGCACCGATGAAAATATATATATCTATAATATAACGCTGGGAGCGTCACTCTGTCCGAAGCCTTTATAGACTGTGCAGGCGCAAGCGCCGGCGCAGTCTGGCCCCCACAGAGTGACGCTCCCAGGAGATCGCGGTATGCGTAAACACTGAACGCATACCGCGATCTCCACCGGAGAGTCAGGGACCGCCAAGAGGGTAAGTATATTCACCTTTCCCCGTTCCAGCGCTGCGTGCGGCTCCGTCTCCCGGCTCCTCTGCTGTGACAGTTCAGAGGGCGCGATGACGCGCTTAATGCGCGCCGGCGCCGCCCTCTGACTTACCAGTCACAGGCAGAGGAGCCGGAGTGTGTCTTCAAGAAAATGGCGCCGGAAAGCGCGGACTGTGCAGGCGCCAATTCCTGCTGCCGGAATCGGCGCCTGCGCAGTCCGCGCTTTCCGGTGCCATTTTTTTGAAGACACACTCCGGCTCCACTGCAGGTGTGTCTTCAAGAAAATGGCGCCGGAAAGCGCGGACTGCGCAGGCGCCAATTCCTGCTGCCGGAATCGGCGACTGCGCAGTCCGCGCTTTCCGGCGCCATTTTCTTGAAGACACACCTGCAGTGGAGCCGGACGATAGATGAGTATGGTTTTTTTTTATTATATGGCAGCAGCATATGGGGGCATACACACTGGAGCGTCTTATGGGGGGCATATCATACAATGGCTCAGGATGGGAGCAGCACATGACAGAACGGGGGCAGGATGGCAGCAGGACATGACAGAACGGGCGCAGGATGGCAGCAGCACATGACAGAACAGGCGCAGGATGGCAGCAGCACATGACAGAACGGGCGCAGGATGGCAGCAGCACATGACAGAACGGGCGCAGGATGGCAGCAGCACATGACAGAACGGGCGCAGGATGGGAGCAGCACATGACAGAATGGGCGCAGGATGGGAGCAGCACATGACAGAACGGGCGCAGGATGGGAGCAGCACATGACAGAACGGGCGCAGGATGGCAGCAGCACATGACAGAACGGGCGCAGGATGTGAGCAGCACATGACAGAACGGGCGCAGGATGGCAGCAGCACATGACAGAATGGGCGCAGGATGGGAGCAGCACATGACAGAACTGGGGCGCAGGATGGGAGCAGCACATGACAGAACGGGGGCGCAGGATGGGAGCAGCACATGACAGGATGGGAGCAGCAAATGACAGAATGGAGGCGCAGGATGGGAGCAGCACATGACAGAACGGGGGCGCAGGATGGGAGCAGCACATGACAGAACAGGGGCGCAGGATGGGAGCAGCACATGACAGGATGGGGATGCAGGATGGAGCAGCACATGACAGAATGGAGGCGCAGGATGGAGCAGCACATGACAGAATGGGGGCGCAGGATGGAGCAGCACATGACAGGATGGGGACGCAGGATGGAGCAGCACATGTCAGGATGGGGATGCAGGATGGAGCAGCACATGACAGGATGGGGGCGCAGGATGGGAGCAGCACATGACAGGATAGGGACGCAGGATGGAGCAGCACATGACAGGATGGGGACGCAGGATGGAGCAGCACATACCGGGATGGAGACCATATACCAATATAAATGCTCGCCACCCGGGCGTAGAACGGGTTCAATAGCTAATATATATATATATATATATATATATATATATATATATATTTTTTTTTTTTAGTGTTTCCCTTATGTAGAAGTAGTAAATCATAATTGTGCCATCTATTTTCAGAAACATTAACCCTATTAGCTTCTCTTACACCATTCACTGTACACTATAAAAAGAGTTAAAGATTAAAATATACTGCGAATATTGGACAACTTCAAGAGAATTCTTTTATACTACAGTTAGGTAAAGTAATGCATTGAATTAACACATTTTAGGTGAAGTGACATTTTTGAAAATACAGAAGATTTTATTTTATTTTCCTCAAATATCATTTAACATTTAAATAAATGACATTTCATTCTCTTGTCAGTTCTATCTAAATTAGTTTTCTAAAATTTCACTATCAGAAATATATATTTTAAACATAGGAGTCAATTTTCGTGAGGATTGTTTAGAAGGTAGATAATCTTATGTGACATACCGTATGTCTGTCAAACATGATTATTATGAATTTAACCAATGTTCTTACAAACGTGGCAGAAAAAAAGACGTCTGCCATTCCAGTAAAGATCCCATCATGTTTTTCTTACTCATTGCTATATCAAGTAAAGCAGTTTAAAACTTGGTTCTCACTGACTGGTTTTAAAAGAAAAATATTTATTTTTTATTGCCAATACAACTTCTGATGCTGTTACTTTGAGCAACAGAAAGTCAAAATATCCAAAATCTTAATTACAATGAAACATGATCAATTTAAACCTCATGGCTGAGAGCATACTGTAGCTTGAAAAAACAAAGGGTGACTGATATCAAGTGCCTGAAACCAGGGAGAAGCATTATGACATTTGCTTTTGTCCCACATAAGAACACAAATATAATAAAGAATACTGACAAGTGCAAGGGCACCTAGCTTAGCTCCCTAGACCAAAACTCTTCTGTTCTTGCTTGCTATTTACTCTATGAAAAAAGCAATTACGTCATCAGTGCCGAGACAATTCCAAAAGAGGTTGGCCAGTAGAGACATGGTAGTATAGCTCACAATGAGGATCAGCTGCATACATATTTTTGTAGTTACAGAATAAAACTAGGAGGAAAAATACAGCGGAAAATGGTTTTATCCAAGGGAGGTAAAGGTGTTTAACGGGAACCTGTCACCCCCAAAATCGAAGATGAGCTGCTGCCACCGGCATCAGGGGCTTATCTACAGCATTCTGGAATGCTGTAGATAAGCCCCCCGATGTATCCTGAAAGATGAGAAAAAGAGGTTAGATTATACTCACCCAGGGGCCGTCCCGCTGCGGTCCGGTCCGATGGGCATCGCGGTCTGGTCCGGGGCTTCCCATCTTCTTAGATGACGTCCTCTTGTTGTATTCATGCTGCGGTTCCGGCACAGGCGTACTTTGACTGCCCTGGGGTGCATACAGAGGTCTACCTGCACCTAGGTGAGGCATGTTTCCCTTTATTTTTTGACCTATAAGTGTCTGATATGAGGTACCAATTATGGGTTAGGTCCCCTGTCTATTCACGCACCATGCTTATGGTTTACTCCTAATAGGATCAATACTGATGGGACATTTACTTGGGATATTTTTGCATGCACCTTTAAATCCAACAGAGTATATCTCAATTATGCATATTATTCGTGTGCGGTAGACTAAATTGTCTGGTGTCTTGTGCAATTTGTGTGTGTGTGTATTGCACTGTCATTAGGTGATGGTTGCTTGATTTTTTAAATATGGTATTGTTGTTAATAAAGTTCATGTTTATACCTTTTAACCCCTTCCCGACCCATGACGCCACGTAGGCGTCATGAAAGTCGGTGCCATTCCGACCCATGACGCCTATGCGGCGTCATGGAAAGATCGCGTCCCTGCAGGCCGGGTGAAAGGGTTAACTCCCATTTCACCCGATCTGCAGGGACAGGGGGAGTGGTAGTTTAGCCCAGGGGGGGTGGCTTCACCCCCTCGTGGCTACGATCGCTCTGATTGGCTGTTGAAAGTGAAACTGCCAATCAGAGCGATTTGTAATATTTCACCCATTATAACGGGTGAAATATTACAATCCAGCCATGGCCGATGCTGAAATATCATCGGCCATGGCTGGAAATACTAGTGTGCCCCCACCCCACCCCTCCGATCGCCCCCCCACCCCCCCGATCTGGCCGGTACACTGCTCCGGCTCCCCTCCGTCCAGTGCTCCGCTCCCCCCCGTGCTCGTGTCCGCTCCCCCCGTGCTCCAATCACCCCCCCGTGCTCCAATCACCCCCCCTGCACTCCGATCCACTCCCCCCCGTGCTCCGTTCAACCCCCCCGTGCTCCATTCCAGCCCCCCCGTGCTCCGTTCCACGCCCCCCGCGCTCCGTTCCACCCCTCCCGCGCTCCGATTCCCCCCCCCGTGCTCCGATCCCCCCCCCGTGGTCCCCCCCCCACCCTATCATACTTACCGATCCAGCCGTGGTCCCGTCCGTCTTCTCCCGGGCGCCGCCATCTTCCAAAATGGCGGGCGCATGCGCAGTGCGCCCGCCGAATCTGCCGGCCGGCAGATTTGTTCCAAAGTGCATTTTGATCACTGAGATATAATCTATCTCAGTGATCAAAATAAAAAAAATAATAAATGACCCCCCCCCCCTTTGTCACCCCCATAGGGACAATAAAAAAATAAAGAATTTTTTTTTTTTTCCACTAATGTTAGAATAGGGTTAGGGTTAGGGGTAGGGTTAGGGTTAGGGGTAGGGTTAGGGGTAGGGTTAGGGTTAGGGGTAGGGTTAAGGTTAGGGGTAGGGTTAGGGTTAGGGGTAGGGTTAGGGGTAGGGTTAGGGTTAGGGCTAGGGTTAGGGTTAGGAATGTGCACACATATTCTGGTCCTCTGCGGATTTTTCCGCTGCGGATTTGATAAATCCGCAGTGCTAAACCGCTGCGGATTTATGGCGGATTTACCGCGTTTTTTTCTGCGCATTTCACTGCGGTTTTACAATTGCGATTTTCTATTGGAGCAGTTGTAAAACCGCTGCGGAATCCGCACAAAGAAGTGACATGCTGCGGAATGTAAACCGCTGCGTTTCCGTGCAGTTTTTCCGCAGCATGTGTGCAGCGATTTTTGTTTCCCATAGGTTTACATTGAACTGTACACTCATGGGAAACTGCTGCGGATCCGCAGCGTGTGCACATACCTTTAGAATTAGGCTATGTGCACACGGTGCGGATTGGCCGCTGCGGATCCGCAGCAGTGTTCCATCAGGTTTACAGTACCATGTAAACATATGAAAAACCAAATCCGCTGTGCCCATGGTGCGGAAAATACCGCGCGGGAACGCTGCGTTGTATTTTCCGCAGCATGTCAATTCTTTGTGCGGATTCCGCAGCGTTTTACACCTGTTCCTCAATAGGAATCCGCAGGTGAAATCCGCACAAAAAACACTGGAAATCCGCGGAAAATCCGCAGGTAAAACACAGTGCCTTTTACCCGCAGATTTTTCAAAAATGGTGCGGAAATATCTCACACGAATCCGCAACGTGGGCACATAGCCTTAGGGTTAGGGTTGGAATTAGGGTTGTGGTTAGGGTTAGGGGTGTGTTGGGGTTAGTGTTGTGGTTAGGGGTGTGTTGCGGTTAGGGTTGTGGTTAGGGTTACGGCTACAGTTGGGATTAGGGTTAGGGGTGTGTTGGGGTTAGTGTTGGAGTTAGAATTGAGGGGTTACCACTGTTTAGGCACATCAGGGGTCTCCAAACGCAACATGGCGCCACCATTGATTCCAGCCAATCTCGTATTCAAAAAGTCAAATGGTGCTCCCTCACTTCCGAGCCCTGACGTGTGCCCAAACAGTGGTTTACCCCCACATATGGGGTACCAGCATACTCAGGACAAACTGCGCAACAATTACTGGGGTCCAATTTCTCCTGTTACCCTTGTGAATCTAAAAAAATGCTTGCTAAAACATAATTTTTGAGGAAAGAAAAATGATTTTTTATTTTCACGGCTCTGCGTTGTAAACGTCTGTGAAGCACTTGGGGGTTCAAAGTGCTCACCACATATCTAGATAAGTTCCTTGGGGGGTCTAGTTTCTAAAATGGGGTCACTTGTGGGGGGTCTCTACTGTTTAGGCACACCAGGGGCTCTGCAAACGCAACGTGACACCCGCAGACCATTCCATCAAAGTCTGCATTTCAAAAGTCACTACTTCCCTTCTGAGCCCCGACGTGTGCCCAAACAGTGGTTTACCCCCACATATGGGGTATCAGCGTACTCAGGAGAAACTGGACAACAACTTTTGGGGTCCAATTTCTCCTGTAACCCTTGGGAAAATAAAAAATTCTGGGCTAAATAATTATTTTTGAGGAAAGAAAACGTATTTATTATTTTCACGGCTCTGCATTATAAACTTCTATGAAGCACTTGGGGGTTCAAAGTGCTCACCACACATCTAGATAAGTTCCTTTCAGGGTCTAGTTTCCAAAATGGGGTCACTTGTGGGGGGTTTCTACTGTTTAGGCACATCAGGGGCTCTGCAAACGCAACGTGACGCCCGCAGAGCATTCCATCAAAGTCTGCATTTCAAAACGTCACTACTTCAATTCCAAGCCCCGGCATGTGCCCAAACAGTAGTTTACCCCCACATATGGGGTATCACCGTACTCAGGAGAAACTGGACAACAACTTTTGGGGTCAAATATCTCCTGTTACCCTTGGAAAAATTAAAAAATTCTGGGCTAAATAATTATTTTTGAGGAAAGAAAACGTATTTATTATTTTCACGGCTCTGCATTATAAACTTCTATGAAGCACTTGGGGGTTCAAAGTGCTCACCACACATCTAGATAAGTTCCTTTGGGGGTCTAGTTTCCAAAATGGGGTCACTTGTGGGGGGTTTCTACTGTTAAGCCACATCAGGGGCTCTGCAAACGCAACGTGACGCCCACAGAGCATTCCATCAAAGTCTGCATTTCAAAACGTCACTACTTCACTTCCGAGCCCCGGCATGTGCCCAAACAGTGATTTACCCCCACATATGGGGTATCAGCGTACTCAGGAGAAACTGGACAACAACTTTTGGGGTCAAATTTCTCCTGTTACCCTTGGGAAAATAAAAAATTGCAGGCTAAAAGATCATTTTTGAGAAAATAATTTTTTTTTTTATTTTCATGGCTCTGCGTTATAAACTTCTGTGAAGCACTTGGGGGTTCAAAGTCCTCACCACACATCTAGATTAGTTCCTTTGGGGGTCTAGTTTCCAAAATGGTGTCATTTCTGGGGGATCTCCAATGTTTAAGCACACAGGGGCTCTCCAAACGTGACATGGTGTCCGCTAATGATTGGAGCTAATTTTCCATTTAAAAAGCCAAATGGCGTGCCATCCCTTCCGAGCCCTGCCGTGCGCCCAAACAGTGGTTTACCCCCACACATGGGGTATCAGCGTACTCAGGACAAACTGGACAACAATATTTGGGGTCCAATTTCTCCCATTATCCTTGGCAAAATAGGAAATTCCAGGCTAAAAAATCATTTTTGAGGAAAGAAAAATTATTTTTTATTTTCATGGCTCTGCGTTATAAACTTCTGTGAAGCACCTGGGGGTTTAAAGTGCTCAATATGCATCTAGATAAGTTCCTTGGGGGGTCTAGTTTCCAAAATGGGGTCACTTGTGGGGGAGCTCCAATGTTTAGGCACACAGGGGGCTCTCCAAACGCGACATGGTGTCCGCTAACAATTGGAGCTAATTTTCCATTCAAAAAGTCAAATGGCGCGCCTTCCCTTCCGAGCCCTGCCGTGTGCCCAAACAGTGGTTTACCCCCACATATGAGGTATCGGCGTACTCGGGAGAAATTGCCCAACAAATTTTATGATCCATTTTATCCTACTGCCCATGTGAAAATGAAAAAATTGAGGCGAAAATAATTTTTTTGTGAAAAAAAAGTACTTTTTCATTTTTACAGATCAATTTGTGAAGCACCTGAGGGTTTAAAGTGCTCACTAGGCATCTAAATAAGTTCCTTGGGGGGTCTAGTTTCCAAAATGGGGTCACTTGTGGGGGAGCGCCAATGTTTAGGCACACAGGAGCTATCCAAACGCGACATGGTGTCCGCTAACGATGGAAATAATTTTTCATTCAAAAAGTCAAATGGCGCTCCTTCCCTTCCGAGCCTTACCATGTGCCCAAACAGTGGTTTACCCCCACATGTGAGGTATTGGTGTACTCAGGAGAAATTGCCCAACACATTTTAGGATCCATTTTATCCTGTTGCCCATGTGAAAATGAAAAAATTGAGGCTAAAAGAATTGTTTTGTGAAAAAAAAGTACTTTTTCATTTTTACGGATCAATTTGTGAAGCACCTGGGGGTTCAAAGTGCTCACTATGCATCTAGATAAGTTCCTTGGGGCGTCTAGTTTCCAAAATGGGGTCACTTGTGGGGGAGCTCCAATTTTTAGGCACACGGGGGCTCTCCAAACGTGACATGGTGTCCGCTAAAGAGTGGAGCCAATTTTTGATTCAAAAAGTCAAATGGCGCTCCTTCCCTTCCAAGCCCTGCCGTGCGCCCAAACAGTGGTTTACCCCCACATATGAGGTATCAGCGTACTCAGGACAAATTGGACAACAACTTTCGTGGTTCAGTTTCTCCTTTTACCATTGGGAAAATAAAAAAATTGTTGCTAAAAGATAATTTTTGTGACTAAAAAGTTAAATGTTCATTTTTTCCTTCCATGTTGCTTCTGCTGCTGTGAAGCACCTGAAGGGTTAATAAACTTCTTGAATGTGGTTTTGAGTACCTTGAGGGGTGCAGTTTTTAGAATGGTGTCACTTTTGGGTATTTTCAGCCATATAGACCCCTCAAACTGACTTCAAATGTGAGGTGGTCCCTAAAAAAAATGGTTTTGTAAATTTCGTTGTAAAAATGACAAATCGCTGGTCAAATTTTAACCCTTATAACTTCCTAACAAAAAAAAATTTTGTTTCCAAAATTGTGCTGATGTAAAGTAAACATGTGGGAAATGTTATTTATTAACTATTTTGTGTCACATATCTCTCTGGTTTAACAGAATAAAAATTCAAAATGTGAAAATTGCGAAATTTTCAAAATTTTCGCCAAATTTCCGTGTTTATCACAAATAAATGCAGAATTTATTGACCTAAATTTACCACTAACATGAAGCCCAATATGTCACGAAAAAACAATCTCAGAACCGCTAGGATCCGTTGAAGCGTTCCTGAGTTATTACCTCATAAAGGGACACTGGTCAGAATTGCAAAAAACGGCAAGGTCTTTAAGGTCAAAATAGGCTGGGTCTTGAAGGGGTTAAATAAGCTTCCATTTGTCCTCTTGATTCGTATCTGATTATTACATGGAGGTATATGTGATTGTTTGTGACTGACAGCGGTCACTAAAATGAAGCTGGAAATTTTGAAAGATATTTGATGAGCCTGGTCGAGCCACATCTGCCATGGAGTCTCTCTTCAATTTGCGACAGGGCTCTCTCTCGGTCGGTCAGTATGCCATCCGTTTCCGCATCCTGGCTTCTGAGCTCCAGTGGACCAATGAGCCTCTGGTCGGAGCCTTCTGGAAAAATCAAGGATGAATTGGCAGTCAGGGAACTACACGAGACTCTGGATGATCTCATATCCCTCGCCATTCAAATTGACCTGCCTCTTCAGGAGTGCTCCAGAAAGAGGATATTCGAGAAGCAATTTACACATCCAGGATCTTCTTCACCGAAACCTTGGTTTCCGCCTTGTCATGCTCTGGTCTCTGGGGATGGACCCATGGAGCTTGATAGCGTAAAGGTGAAGAGGAATCTGCAGAAGGAGATGCCCGCTAGAAATCCGTATTGTTATGGCGGATGCTCTGCTCCTGGTCAATGCAGTGGAACTGAGAGGCTGGAAGAACTCTTCCGCCTAGGACAGGTAAGGGAGGCCTCCCTAGGTGAGAATGATTCCTCTCCTCCACTAACTATATCCATACAGGTGATCTTCGGAAAGGTGCGGTTCTCCGAGACGGCCTTTCTTCTGGACTCTGGGTCTGGTGGAAATTTCATTCACCAAACTGTGGCCAGGTGGTTCGGGATCCCAATCGCTCCTCTGCAGCGGACCCAGCGCATTATCTCCATAGACGGAAGACCCCTGAAGGATTCCATTCTTGGCATTACTAAGGAGGTGGAACTTCAAATTGGAGCACTCCACAGGGAGAAGATTTCTTTCTATGTGTTACCGAATCTTTCTCCACCATTTCTACTAGGTCTTCCGTGGCTGCGCCTCCATGAACCTGTCCTGGATTGGCTGTCTGGGGATATCCTTCGTTGGGGTCAGTCCTGTTTCGATCACTGCCTCAAACCGGTTCAGCCTGGTTCTATCCCGTGGCCTCCTGCAGCTTTACCTGGGTTACCTCGTGCCTACTGGTCCTTCGCAGATGTGTTCGACAAGAAGGAAGTTGAGACTCTTCCTCTTCACAGGCCTTACGATTGTCCCATCGATCTTTTTCCTGGATCTTCTCCACCTCGAGGTAGGATTTTACCCTCTTTCTCCCACTGAGACTCAAGCCATGACCGAGTACATCAAGAAGAATTTGGCTCGAAGGTTTATCCAGAAGTTCTCCTCTCCGGCTGGAGTTGGGTTCTTCTTTGTCAAGAAGAAAGGTGGATCTCTTTGCCCGTGCATCGACTATCGTGGTCTCAACCTAATAACTGTAAAGAATAGATATCTTCTTCCCTTAATTCCAGAGCTTTTTGATCGTCTTCGAGGTTCCCAGATTTTCAACAAGTTGAATCTCCGTGGGGCTTACAACCTCATCAGGATACGATCTGGGGATGAGTGGAAAACTGACTTCAACATGCGAGATGGTCACTATGAATATCGGGTGATGCCCTTCGGGTTAAGCAATGCACCTGCCGTCTTCCAAGAGTTTGTCAATGACGTATACCGTGACTTGCTCTATGTTTGTGTGGTGGTGTATCTGAACGACATCCTGGTTGTTTCTCCTGACTTGCCAAGTCAGAGGAGGAATGTTTGTCTTGTTCTTCAACGATTGAGGGAGAATCGTCTCTATGCGAAATTTGAGAAATATCTGTTTGAACAGAGGTCTTTACCCTTTCTTGGCTACAACATTTTCGATACAGGTCTCAAGATGGATCCAGAGAAGGTCTCCACCGTGCTTAAGTGGCCCCGACCTGAGGGAATCAAGGCCATTCAGCGGTTCCTGGGATTCGCCAACTATTATCGGCAATTCATCCCTCACTTCTCCTCTTTGGTAAGTCCACTCAATGCCTTGACATGCAAAGGTGCCAAACCTAAGGATTGGACTCCTGAGGCCGAGTCAGCTTTCACCTCCCTCAAACAAGCTTTCTCAACCGCACCGGCCCTGCACAGACCAATGATCAACAAACAGTTTTTCCTTGAAGTGGACACTTCGTCATCCAGAGCCAGAGCGGTCCTCACACAAAAACTGCCTACCGGCAAGATGGTGCCCTGTGGTTTCTTCTCTAAGGCATTCTCGCCCTGTGAATGTAACTACTCAATTGGGGATAGAGAGTTACTGGCAATTAAGCTAGCCACATAAGAATGGCGATTTCTGCTTGAAGGAGCAGTTCATCCAGTCATCATCTACACTGATCATAAAAATGTCCTATCTTCAGTCTGCCCAAAGACTTAACCCTCGCCATGTTCGTTGGTCTTTATTTTTTGCTCGGTTCAATTTCTCTCTCCATTTCCGTCCTGCAGAAAAAAATATCAAAGCTGATGCGCTTTCCAGGTCCTTCCTGTCAGACGACCTTGAAGAGGAGCCTCAGCATATCATTGAACCGTCCAAGTTGATCACGGTGGCTCCAGTCAGGCTGTCGCAGCTCCTTCCCGGAAAGAGACAAGAAGAGAGTTCTACACTGGGGTCATTCTTCTAAGCTTGCCGGACACGCCGGTCAAAAGAAGACCTTACAACTAATATCTCGATACTACTGGTGGCCCACCTTGCGCCAAGATGTTTTGGATTTCATTGCAGCCTGTTCCTCCTGTGCTCGTAATAAAACACCCAAGAAACTGCCAGCTGGTCGTCTCCTTCCGCTCCCGGTTCCGTCTGCTCCCTGGCAACACATTGCCATGGACTTCATCACAGATCTGCCTGCATCATCTGGTTGTACAGTAATCTGGGTTGTTGTGGACCGCTTATCCAAGATGGGACACTTCACTCCGCTATCTGGTCTCGCTTCTGCTCCTAAACTCACAGAGCTCTTCATTCTGCATGTCCTTTGGCTTCATGGACTTCCACTCCACATTGTCTCAGACAGAGGAGTTCAATTTGTCTCCTGATTCTGGCGGTTCCTCTGTAAGCTGTTGGAGGTCACCCTGGACTTCTCCTCGGCCTATCACCCACAATCTAACGGCCAAGGTGAGAGAGTGAATCAAGTCCTCACCCACTTTTTGAGACACTTCATGAATGGTCACCACAGCAACTGGGCCGACCTGCTGCTGTGGGAGGAGTTTTCTTACAACAATCATGTTGGTGAGTCTTCCTCTAACTCCCCGTTTTTAATTGTTTATGGACAGCATCCTAAGATCACGACTCCATTGCTTCTTGCCTCCGGCAATCCTGCGGCTGACTCCTTGGCTAAGGACTTCACAAAGGTCTGGACAGAGACCAGGACCTCACTGGAGAAGGCATCAGTTCAAACCAAGGAGCATGTGGATAAGAGATGTCTGGATCCACCACCTTTTCAACCCAGAGATAAGGTATGCAGTCTTCTAGGCACATCCGTCTTAAGGTCCCTTCTTATAAGCTGGCCCCTCGTTTCATCGGTCCCTTTGAAGTGCTCCACTGGATCAATGATGTGTGCTATCGTTTGAAGTTGCCAGCCTCCTTATGGATCCATAATGCCTTCCATGTCTCCCTGCTGAAGCCAGTTGTTCTCAGTCGCTTTACCCAGGATCCAGGTAATTTTCCTCCTTCTGTTTGTTCCAAGGATGTCTATGAGATTAAGGACATATTGGCCATGAAGAAAAGAGGGAGCAGGTCGCACTTTCTGGTTTATTGGAAGGTATATGGTCCTGAGGAGAGATCCTGGGAGCCTGAGGAGAACATTAATGCCCCGGTCCTTCTTAGAAAGTTCTTGGCAGGTTTGAGGAAGGGGGGGCGTAAGGGGGAGGGTACTGTCATGCCCTCAGCTGCAGGTCCGGTCTCCGCTGCGAAGGGAGACTGGCACCTTTCACGCTGCTCCACTGGTACTACTCACCCTGTCCGTGGCTCCAGACGATTAGCTTCTCCTTTCTCTGCTAAGAACCTGCATCCTCTTGGCAGGTCTCCTGGAAATGCTCTTAGGAGGCACGCCCCGCTTCCTGCACATACTTAAAACAGCAGAGCACCTGTTCTCTATTAAGGCTCTCTGTGCTATGATGCTCTGTTCATAAAAGGCATCCTCCCATTATGGGAGGTGCCTGGGCAATGTGTTCATTCTGTTGTTTGTGTCCTTCTGCTCAGGCCACACTCTGCTGTGCTCTGCAAAGTGTAGTTTATTACTTTTGGTTTTCTAATTCCTCTGTCTCCTCAGAATCTTCCACTGGCAGTTCCCTATTCTGGATCCTTCTGGACTCTCCGGTTTCCACTCCAGGCTGACTAAGCTGCTCCTCACGGAACCATCCAGATATTGCTGCCGGCTGGATCTGCCTTTCCGAAACTACACAGAGCTTCCTGGATTCTCTTCACTGACAGAGCCTGAATTCCACCGTCTTGTTAATACGGTCTGTACGGGTCATCCCTCTGGTCCGGGTACTGCGGCATTTAGGCCATCTGGTGTTGTGATGGGGGAATCCCTGTATAGGGGTACACCTTGCCCGGTGCTCCAGTACGTGGTTCAGTGTTGTGGTCCAGAGGGTTCTTCTCTCAGGCACCTCTTTCTGTTTGTTTAAGCTTCATTTAAATAAATACCTTGCTTTTTGGAAGCACATTCTCCTGTCTCTTCAGTACCGGGTATACAGCTACCACTGCTCCTTCAGTGGTGTAGTGAGTCCACTATATTCCCCCACGCCCTGTGGGCATAACAGTTAGGCTGGAGTCACACTCGGCGTAAGACAATACGGTCCGTATATTACGGCCGTAATACGCCGAAAAATCCCCAAAATAGTGGTCCGTAGCTCCTCTGTAGGCAGGGTGTGTCAGCGTTTTTTTGCGCATGGCATCCTCCGTATGTAAACCGTATGGCATCCGTACTGCGTGTTTTTCCGCAGGCTTGCAAAACCAACATACGGCTATACAAGGGATCCATGTGTCAAAAAAAATAAAATAGATATATACTGTCTATATATATATATATATATATATATATATATATGTCAATAGACACATATATGTATATATATTAATATTTATTCCAGCGGTAGATAGCTTTAAAGCCGGTAATTCAATTACCGGCTTTTGCTATCTCCTTCCTAAACCCGACATGATTTGAGACATGGTTTACATACAGTAAACCATGTCATATCCCCATTTTTTTTGCATATTCCACACTACTAATGTTAGTAGTGTGTATATGCAAAATTTGGCCGTTCTATCTACTAAATTAAAGGGTTAAATGGCGGGAAAAATTGGCGTGGGCTCCCGCGCAATTTTCTCCGCCAGAGTAGTAAAGCCAGTGACTGAGGGCAGATATTAATAGCCTGGAGAGTGTCCATGGTTATTGGCCCCCACCTGGCTAAAAACAACTGCCCCCAGCCACCCCAGAAAAGGCACATCTGGAAGATGCGCCTATTCTGGCACTTGGCCACTCTCTTCCCATTCCCATGTAGCGGTGAGATATGGGGTAATGAAGGATTAATGCCACCTTGCTATTGTAAGGTGACATTAAGCCAAATTAATAATGGAGAGGCGTCAATTATGACACCTATCCATTATTAATCCAATAGTAGTAAAGGGTTAAAAAATACACAAACACATTATTAAAAAGTATTTTAATGAAAAAATCACAAAGGTTGTTGTAATATTTTATTCTACGCTCAATCCACTCACTGAAGACCCTCGATCTGTAACAAAAAAAAACAAAAAACAACAATATCCTTACCTTCCGAAGATCTGTAAAGTCCCACGATGTAAATCCATCTGAAGGGGTTAAAATATTTTGCAGCCACGAGCTCTGCTAATTCAACGTTGTTCATGGCTGCAAAACCTCGGGGAATGAAGGTAAAGTAGGTCAATGACCTATATTTACCTTCATTTGCGGTGAGGCGCCCTCTGCTGGTTGTTCCTAGATCGTGGGAACTTTCCTAGAAAGCTCCCAGGCTCGAGTTCATATGAGGACAACCAGCAGAGGGCGCCTTTTATGAACTCGACCCTGGGAGCTTTCTAGGAAAGTTCCCACGCTCCAGGAACAACCAGCAGAGGGCGCCTCACCGCAAATGAAGGTAAATATAGGTCATTGACCTACTGTACCTTCATTCCCCGGGGTTTTGCAGCCAGGAACAACGCTGCATTAGCAGAGTTCATGGCTGCAAAATATTTTAACCCCTTCAAATGGATTTACATCGTTGGACGTTACAGATCTGCGGAAGGTATGTATATTGTTGGTTTATTATTATTTTTTGTTACAGATCGAGGGTCTTCAGTGATTGGATTGAGCGTAGAATAAAATATTACAACAACCTTTGTTTTTATTTCATTAAAATAATTTTTAATAATGTGTTTGTGTTTTTTTTAACCCTTTACTAGTATTGGATTAATAATGGATAGGTGTCATAATTGACGCCTCTCCATTATTAATTTGGCTTAATGTCACCTTACAATAGCAAGGTGGCATTAACCCTTCATTACCCCATATCCCACCGCTACACGGGAATGGGAAGAGAGTGGCCAAGTGCCAGAATAGGCGCATCTTCCAGATGTGCCTTTTCTGGGGTGGCTGGGGGCAGGTGTTTTTAGCCAGGGGGTGGGCCAATAACCATGGACCCTCTCCAGGCTATTAATATCTGCCCTCAGTCACTGGCTTTACTACTCTGGCGGAGAAAATTGCGCGGGAGCCCACACCAATTTTTTCCGCCATTTAACCCTTTAATTTAATAGCTAGAAAGGCCAAATTTTGCATATACACACTACTAACATTAGTAGTGTGGAATATGCAAAAAAAAAAGGTGATATGACATGGTTTACTGTATGTAAACCATGTCTCATATCATGTCAGGTTTAGAAAGGAGATAGCAAAAGCCGGTAATTGAATTACCGGCTTTAAAGTCAGTGTGATTTTACTGTACACCGCACTGAATTGCCGGCTTTTCTCTCTAACACCGCTGCATATTTCTCGCAAGTCACACTGCTGGTCCGTGTGTAATCCGTATTTTTCTGGCTTCCATAGACTTTCATTGGCGTTTTTTTTGCGCAATACGGTGACAAACGCAGCATGCTGCTATTTTCTACGGCCGTAGAAAGCCGTATAATACTCATCAGTAAAATACGGCAGATAGGAGCAGGGGCATAGAGAATAATTGGGACGTTTGTTAGGCGTGTTTTACGGACGTTTTTTCTGCACTCATACGTCCGTAAAACTCGCTAGTGTGACTCCAGCCTTATACTCACTTGATTTAGTTTTGTATACATAACACTTCAGTCAATTATAGCACTGTAGTTGGCATCGTTATTTTCTTTCTTTACATTGAGAGGCATTATGTGCGACATAAATATTTATAAGAGGTATTGCCGGTGGGACTCTTTATTCAGGAGTCACTAAAGTTGGCACCCATTTTGTTGAGAACACAGTGCATGACATTAATATTTGTAAGGGGACATGTGCACTATACAAGGACAGTAAGTTACTTTGCCAAAACCAAAGGTTTAAATACCCAGCTGCAATTGACATGGAGCCATGCAGCGTAGGATCTACTCCTTGTTGAAGAGAGAAAACTCTGCTGTACGGCTTTCATCGCCGATGCTTACAAGCTGTGGCTAATTTTGAAAAAAACAGATCCGTTGCAAATTGTGAAAAACTGATGCGACGGATCAGTTTTCCCGCTGGATTCGATTTTTTTTTTACCTGGGGATAGAGTTTGGACTTCCTGTTTCTGGGGAGGGAGAGAGAGAGATTTTCCAGAATGGAAAATGCATGATTTTTTTTTCAAAATGGAATCGGTTGCCGGATTCCATAATTTCACCTCACGTTTCATCCGTATCCGTAGTTGTGCATCTTTCACCGGACAGAAAGAACGTTCCTCCGTATGCTTTCTCCAGCCGCCAGAAACCTAATTTTCGATGGATCCGGCAAAAAACGCATAAAACGTGAGGCTATCCATCGCAATCCAGCCCTAATAGAAGTCTGAGAAAAAACAGAACCGGCGGCAACTTTTGCCGGATTTGTTTTTTTTTCAAAATTCATCGGATTGTGCCTGACGACAAAAACCTGATATGTGAAAGGGGCCGTAGAAAGAATCCATCTGCCTGAACAAGGGGGTCATTTAAATAAGTTACTCTTACATAGAAAAGTCAAATGGTTCTACGTACAAAAGCGCAATGTCCACTTGGCTTCAATGATAAGGTAGATATGAGTGTGTTTTTATAACTTAATTCGTTTGTAATGTGTATGCTTTATCCTATTGTTTTAATGCTCATTATGTTCACTTTCTATACAGAGGTGTGTGCAGCTATAAAAAAGACTGTCCCCGATGCCACCCCTGGACCCGTTGAAGTGTAAGAAGCATGCAAAATGCCTTCGTGCAACACAGAACTGCCTCCACAATTTTAATCTTGATGTATTGAATAAACAAGATTTTTTTCACCGGAAAGCAGAGTGCTACCTCTTCACTTTATTGCTTGGATTCCTGAAAACACAGTATATACAACACTGTGCAAAAGTTGGTGTGCAAAAATTGATGCAAAGCAAGAATGATTTCAAAATAGAAGAGTTAATGGTTTACTTTTATTAGTTATCCAAATAATAATAATAAACTTTATTTTTATATAGCACTAACATTCTGCAGCGCTTTACACACATCATCATCACTGTCCCCGTTGGGGCTCACAATCTAAATTCCCTATCAGTATGTTTTTGGAATGTGGGAGGAAACCAGAGTACCCGGAGGAAACCCACGCAAACACAGGTAGAACATACAAACTCCTTGTAGATGTTGTCCAAGGTGGGATTAGAACCCAGTACTCCAGCGCTGCAATGCTATCCACTGAGCTACCGTGCCGCCCTGCAATGTGATTGAACCAAAAAAGAAATCTAAATCAAATCAATATTAGATGTGTTTTCAAAACAGCATCTTTTTTTTTTCTTAAGGATTGGTTGAATGTTTGGAGTTATTATTTTGCTGCAGCACAAGTTTTGAATCAGTCAGATGTCTTTCTGATGGTATTGCATGTTGAACAAGTATCTGCCTGTCTTTCTCAGCATTGAGGTCACCATAAATCTTGACTGAATTTCCAGCTCCATTTGCTAAACTATAGCCGCAATCTTGCAAGGAACCTCCATTTTGCTTCACCTTTGACTGCAGACACTCAATATTGCACTGCTCTCCAGCACCCCGTCAACAGCCATATATTCAATTTTTCATACCTCAGTTGCTATGTTTGTTTTTTTAATTAGGTTTCTTGGCCTTCTATTCATATGAAAGGTATGTTTTTCAACATCCATTCTTTGATGAAGTCCGTTGCTGACTTGTAGATTGTTGCCAGCTATGAGCAGATGACACTGCTCCATATCTTCCAATTTTCAAGGGAAGTAGGCATTGTGAATCTTTCATCTGCTTCAGTAAATCTTCTTTGCTGACCACTGAATCCATGGGCCTCAGTGTTGCCCATTTCTTGGTGTCTGCATTGATGAGCAATAAATGCAGATACCTACCCATCATGCAATATTATCAGGATGACCTGTAAGTGATGATATGGCTCCATCTGTCTGGGATTACATGATTAGATAGAAAGATTTATCTACATACACATAAAATTTGTGATTAGTTTTCCAAAATGTTTACAACAACGTCACTGCAAAGTTCCTTCAAAGTTGCATGGACGTATACTGATGCTGTTTTGAAAGTAAAAGGCAGTCACTCCAAATATTGATCTCAGTTATATTTCTCTAACTGTTAGTACTACTATTTTATTTCTTTAACTATTAACACTTCTATTTTGAAAAATGAATTTAGAAAAATGCATGGTACCTACAGTGAAACATAACCATCCTTATGTGGAGTTGCATGAGTGCTACTGGTGTTGTGGAGCTACTGTATCTACTCGTGTATAAGCCGAGCTTTTCAGCACTTTTTTTTCTGCTGAAAATGACCCCCTTGGCTTATACAAGTGTCATTGTTCCAGAAAGCCGGCGGGGTTGGGGGAGTGGCGGAGCAGCAGGTCCCAGAGGCAGAAGCCGGTGGCTGTGGCTAAAGCCTGCGCCACTGCTAAAGAGAAATAAATATTCATTTCTCTTATAGCACACACACAGTGACAGCCGCAGCCGCAGCCGCCAGCTTCTAGAAGACAACCTACTCACCCTCCAGTGTGCCCTTGCAGCATCTTGTTGGTGTTGGCTTCCAGTTGCTCTTCCTTTGCTGAGCGATCTCGTGGCACCGCTCATTAAGGTAATGAATATGTGTTCATCTCAACTCCCATAGACATGGAGGGAATATTCATTACATTAATGAACGGGAAAACGTGATCACTCAGCACAGGAAGAGCAACTGGAACTAACAATGAGATGCTGCGAGGGCACGCTGGAGGGTGAGTAGGATGCTTTTGTTTTTTTTTGCAATGGGAAGCATGCATACAAGGATGGGAGGGGGGGAGCCACATATACCACGACAGGACGGGGAAGCCACGCATACAAGGACAGCGACATGGGAAGCTGGAAACTGCAGCACAGAACTAGTAGAGATGGGTGAAAGCTGACCCTACACTAAGACTAGGCTGAAACCCTACGATGGAGAGGGCTACCCATTCCTTACGAATAGACCCACCGACGATCCTAGTCTAAACTCAGCGAAGACCTATAGATAAGGGGAAGGAGGTCCCTAAAAGATCTAAGGACTGGGTACAAAAACAGGTCACCTCCTTATAGGAAACACAGAGAAGCTGCAGTAACAAACTGAAAACAGAAACAAAAGATAGCAGAACCAGAGATCCCAGAACTGGAAAATATCAAACACAGAAAGCTGTCTAAGCACCTAGCCAGAACTCTAGCGGATTAACACTTTTGTCCAACAAGGAAAGGGAGGCATGTGCTAGGTAATAAAGGGTGATACAATCACCTGACCAAGCCAACCCAGCACCAGGGGAAAAAGACCAGCAGCCAGAAAACCACAACAAGATGGCGGATGGTCAAAACAAAACAGATTCTAACAGGAGCCATGCATAACAGGACAGCTTTGGGAAAAGCCACGCATACCAGGACAGCGACAGGTGGAGCCATGCATACCAGGACAGGGTTGAGGGGTCAATACATACCTGGCTTATACTAGAGTCAATAAGCTCACCCAGTTTTTCGTGGCAAAATTAGGTGCCTCAGCTTCTACTTGGGTCGGCTTATACTCGAGTATATACAGGTACATTTAAGTAATGGTATCAATTTACAGATGCACTGTGCTATATTGGAAGATTATTTGCTATTATCACTATGTGCCCTTGGCACACATTCATTCTTTATAAACGCATCTTGCCCATATTGAAACATCTGGGGCTGCATGACTGCTCCTGGTGTTGGGGAGTTACATTTCATTGATGGTATTATGAATTCACAGATGTACTTATCTCTAATGAAAGAGATGTTACCATCACTCAATGCCCTTGGCAGATGTACACAATTGCGACGTGACCATGATCCAAAACACAAAAGTGATTTAGTGGCCAACTGTATCTCCTGATCTGAACCTAACTGAACACTTATGGGGAATTTTGAAATGACAAGTTGAGCACCACTCTCCATCCAACATACAGGCTTTAAAAGAGGTTTTTCTATAAGAATGGAAAAATATATATGTTACAATATGTCACCAACTTGTTAATTTCATGAATAGAAGATTTGGTGCTTTCCTTAAAAATCATGGAGGTCATACAAAATATTAGCTGTAGTAGCTTTTGATGTGGGGTTTATTCATTTTTGCATCAATTAATTTGAGTAACACTGGAGATTTTGTGATGAAAGTTGTATTAGTAACCTTACTTTGATGTTATTGATTAAAAAAATGTTCTATGAAACTCAGTCTTGTCAAAATTTTGGAAATTGTTCTTGTATTATGTGAGATATTGATTAAAATATTAACTTTGCAAAGTTGGTGTACTCATTTAAGCTCAGTACTGTATATACACATATATGTACATAAATATCATTATTTATGCCTTAGATGAATATTGGAGCAAGAACATTTGTGCATAGTTTATCATTTTATTTTTTGTCATCTATAATTTTACAGTGCCTATTTGTGTTACATGAAATACTACACTTTATATAACAATGGGTACATAATCCAGTAGCCTTTTGCAATCAAATTGCATGCATTCATCTTGTATATTCTAACTACATCAGAAAACAATAATTTAGAGATGAATGAAGAATGGACATATTATAAAATTGCAGGTACAAACCGTCAGCTCTTTAAAATAGGATTGTTCATTTGGTACACTGCATCTAATTGCTATAAACATGTAATTATTGACCACATGGTGGCACAGTTTGCTTGGTCAATACTTAATATAAAAGAGAGAGCAAGGATAGCTCTATATGTTAGTGATGATCTTGCCCAGTATGATCCCTCATTAAATAACAGACATCTTTGAGTTTTTTGCTTGTCTAAAATTATTATATTTTTGGCAGATGAAATAATTATTCTACAAATGAAAGACAAAAACTGTTACTATGTAATTAAAAGTAACTATGAAAATGATTATTCTGAAAATGCTGTTACCTGAATAATGAGTTTCTGTTTGTTTTCTTAATCAGAAATAGAATCACTGTTTACTACTTATGTCATAATTGGATTATACAGTTGCTACAATGTGAGACAATCTGTTCAATTTCAATTTTCTACACTTTGAAGTTGAATGGAATAAAGGAGCATTTGCTTTAAGCAACCAATTAAATTTAAACCTACAATTCCCATGTAGGAACATTAACCACAATCATTGCATAAAAAAAATCAATGACTACTTAAGACACAAAAGTTCAAAGGCAATAACAATATTTAAAACAGATGGGACCATATTCTGTTGCATCACTGAGCAGTCTTCTTCATTCTTCTAATATTTCCTATACCTGAGGGAAGGTGAGTAGTATTTTTTTATTTTTTGGTGGGAACATGTTAGGGCTTCAAACTGTCTAGTGAGCTGTAAAAGTTATTATACTGTGTGGAGAACTGTAGGACCATCATACTGTGTGGGGGCTGTAAGGACATTTTTTTGTGTGGGCAATGCTGTTGATCAAGGTTTCAAGCTTAGTAAATTATCATTTTTGATTAGTTGCTACAGGTAACAATAAGTTTCAATAATCACATTTGTAACATATATTAGAAGTAGCAGCGAATTAACATTCTTCTTTCTGCTCAATATTAAATGATAAAATTAATATGAAAAAATTATGATAATATTGAGCACAATTAATTTCAGCCTATTGGTTCTACCCTTTAAAACAGTCATGATCAGTCATGTGACCTGCGGGAAAATCAATTTTCCACCCCTGACAAAAAGCATCCCTAAAGTACAGTATACTTTTCCTTGAACCTTCTGTCACCATTTTTTCTGCAAATACCTGCATAGAGAACATTGGGGCTCAACAAGAAATAAATTCAAGTTCTTGCTGGGTGTGGAGACACATCATTGTATGTTTTTTAGCAAACCAAGAAGAATTGACTGTTATCTGTATGTTGACTTTTGAATGTATGTGTTTGTCAAGAAAACAGACTTTTGCTTGTTTAAGCCTGTAATATTGACATTTCATAAAACATATTGTGCTCTTATCCTTGAAGACTAGTGATGTTTACTGATATATGCAAATAGATTAAATAATCAAGTAATGCTATTTGATCTCATCTCCATTCATACCCTTTAGGTCAATACTAAATGAAGGACATGTATTAATTATAAAAAGAGGTTAGATGCCTCTATAGAGAGAGACAGAGAGACTGAGAAACAGACAAAGTCAGTCAACACATCAAAATATCCAAAGGACCAAAGACAAGACAGCATCATACAGGAAACAACCTAGGGGACTTCGGCCCCAGTTGGAGGAATACAGATCTGCTCCATTGACCATTGCTGAACCATGGATACATTTGGAGAAAGCAAGGATTTGGACCCACCAGTTGCCCGGCTCCATGGAGATGTTTGAAGAAGCTAGGTTCTGACCCTTGGGTCAACTGGCTTTGTACCTGAATGGACGGTCATCTTTCTAAGCTTGTCATTATCTCCTCTCTGTGCATGCCACAGGTGGGGTAGTCGACACTGGGATCTCTGAAGTAGCAGCTGCCATTATCCCAGTGAGTCAGCAGGTGAGACTCTGTAATGTGTACTATCTTGGGGTATTTTACTGAATTTACATAGTAACAGTTAGTAAGATTGAAGGAAGACTTTAAGTCCATCTTTTTCAACCCATAGTCTACTGGGACTGTTCTACCTGTTATTTGCCTGTTTTGTCGTTCAATATACCATTGCCACACTGTTTTACCCTCACCCTGTGTTGTCTGAGTAGCGTTATGCCCATGTTAAAAGGAGAGCTGGCGTTCGTCAGGATGTTCCCTGGTCCATGTGGTTTTGGCTTGCAGTCCTCGGCGCCCACCAACCCTCAGGTCTCCACATTGGGAAATCTGAAATGATATATAGAGATGGGCAAATTGATATGGAGAGGATTGAATTCAAGATGAATTTCCTAAAATTTGCAGTTTCTTGAAAAGTTCAGCATATTGAGATTCAATCCATTGTTCACAAAAAAAAGAAAAAAACTACTTGCCTTGCACTGTTTCCCACATTTCTGAAGTATCAGAGAGCCAGCTAACGTCATTTTGAGTTTCTACGTGGGCCTTTCCAAAATGGCCTACAGGTATAATATCTCACGGATTGTAATACCTAGTTGTGATCAATAACTGGGCCATATGTTATGATCAGGTGGCCTTGGAGCAGCATGAAATGACCTTCGCTGGAGCAGTGGTAACTTTACTGACCGCAAACCCTGATCCTATCACCGCAACTAGAAGTAGCCGTGGGGTGTGCCTAACCAGACCTAGACACCTTGACACAGCCTAAGGACTAAATATCCCTAAAGATGGAAATAGGAAAACTCTCTTGCCTCAGAGTAGATCCCCAAAGGATAGGTAGCCCCCCCACAAATAATGACTGTGAGTAGGAGAGGAAAAGACACACGCAGATAGAAAACAGGGATAAGCAAAGGAGGCCACTTCTACCTAGATAGGAAAGGATAGTATAGGATACTATGCAGTCAGCATAAAACACTACAAAATATCCACAGCAGAAAAATACAAAAACTCCATCACCTAACTAAAGATGGGGAGAGTATATCTGCGACTCCAGTGAGTCCAACTATACTGAGAAAAACATCAGGCACAGTCTAGTAGGAACAAAATAGAAACAAGATAAGCTCAGAAAATAAACACACAGCAGTGTGTCTAAAAATGAAGCAAAACTTATCTTTGCAGAATTGGCAGCAAGCAGGAGAGGCCAGGCAGAGGACCAATACTTCCAAAGGAACATTGACTACTGGCAAGGACTAATGAGTCCTGCACAGCTAAATACCCCAGTCAGAATTGCAATTAGCAGAAACACCTGTCCAAGACTGCTGCTCAGGAATAACTGCATTACCATCAACAACCACCGGAGGGAGCCCAAGAGCAGAATTCACAACAGACATCACAGATCAGCAAATACCAACACAACAAAGTTTGTACTGCCGAGTGGTTTTCCTTCTCCAGAGTCATTGGGCAAGTCTCTCACTCCTGTAGAGTGTAAGTTTTTATGATCAATAGGCTCCTCTCTCTTGCCTGCAGTGTAAGTTTTTAAGATTAGAATGGTCCTCTCTTACAAAGTCTTATAATTAGCGGGATCCTCTCTCTTTTTCTCTCCTGTAGAGTGTAAGCGCTTATGATCAGCAAGGTTCTCGGTCTCTCTGATCTCCCTCATGTGTATTTTCGGGCAATTACAAGTTTTCCAATATTGAGAAACAATGTGTTTGTTGCAAATTGAATTGTTTGGGAAAATTTGGCAAAGTTGGCAAAATCGAATTTGAAAAGATTCACTGATCTCTTCTTTTATCACTGTTAATATACTGCATATTGCCAGCTACATTAAATATCAAAATAGACTGAAAAATCATGTATAGGATGGGTTCACACTAATATAGTGCTCTCAACTGAGCACTACATCAAGATTTTTGTCATCACATAAATATACCCCAAAACAGGATTCTGACAACAATTTCAATGTAGTCCCTTGGAGCCATTTATTTCACTGAAGCTAAAAGAGTCAAATAAACACTCTATGGTCACCTTCCTGCCAGCATTAGATTTTTCAGACATGCACAAAACTGTTGCATACCATATACAACATTTTTGTCCATATTTGAAAAAATAAATACTGCCAGTTGTTGTTCAAAGTGGCTCAGTTGACTTAATTGAAGTAAATAGCTCTGACGGGGTTCCAATTAGAATTTTGTATCTTAGGGGTTCAAACAGAAATCCTTAATGTAGTGCTCAGTAGAGAGCACTTGTGTGTTAGGGGTCGAGTTCCCGCTTCTGCACAGGGGGAATCTCAAGCCACCTCCGCTGCGGTCTCCCATTCTTGTCCAGCCGCAGTGGAGTCTGCTCAGCAAAGACGTCAGTCCCAGCGTTTTGCTCATTCTCACTCTGTTCTGAGAGTTACTGCTGCTTCTCCAGTCTCTGCCATTAAAGTCAGTGCTGGTCAGCAGCAAGCGGACTTCTCTGGGACTAAGTCCTTGTCTGCACGTACTGAGCATGCCCAGGGTAAGATCTCCCGTTGGAGATCGAGGGTCATGTGCTCAGGCTCTGCAGCACATTCCATTGGTCCTCTTGGCAGGTCTTGGAAAGGCAAAGGTGCTGTGGCCACTTCCTGTGCTGCTGCTATATAAACTGCGCATGACCGCACGGCCATGCGCTAGTATTGTCTTTCAATCGCTAATGTGTGTATGTTGTGAGTGCAAGTCGTCCTTGGATACCCCTACCCTATTGAATGACTGTTCTCGGAAGGTGTATGGCTGCTACCTAGCGCCCGACTTATCCTACAGCACTAGTCACACATTATAGCGTCCAGTTGCTGTGACCGCCAGTACGGCGCCGTGCACTTCCTCTGTGCTTTCCTTACCCAAGCCTGGGTGGTTAGTGGCGTTCGTCAGTGCGGCACTGCATGCACTCTTGTGCCTTAATATTGCTCTTCAGTCTCCTTACACACCCAGTTGCGGTGTTGTGCCAGCAAGGGTCTAATCGGACTTCAATCCTAGTTGGGGTTGAGTTCGCTGACTACTTGCTCGCGCTTTAGGTGCGGTACCGCGGTCCTGTGGCTTAACAGGATTGTTTCTTTCACGCTGGGTGAGGTTAACCCATGCGTGTATACTTTAGTGTACCGCCATATAGTCTGCTAATTGCTAGCAGCAGGTTTTCACCTGCACGGTGGACCCCGGACTGCGAACGCATCTATACCATCTGTCTTGGTGCGTTCCGCCAGTCCTAACAGAATACTAGCGCCAGGGTCTGGCTAGTAAAATAGCGGACGACCAGCGTTTACAGCGGTACATCCAGCAGCTGGAGGGAAGGTTGGCGGCTCTTGAGCGTTCAACCTCAGCTGTGGATGTTACTGCTGTCGCTGTTCAGGCTGCAAGTGTGGCTGCAGCTACCTTGTCCACTGCCGCCCCTGTACCGACGCTATCTCGCCTCCCGCTACCAGAGAAATTTTCTGGTGACAGTAAGTCCTGTAGGGGTTTCGTGAGTCAGTGCTCAATACATCTCGAGCTTCTGGCCTCTCGTTTCCCTACAGAGCGGGCTAAGGTGGGCTTTATAATTTCCTTATTGTCGGACAGGGCGTTGCAGTGGGCTACGCCGCTGTGGGAGCGTGGCGATCATGTGGTGCAGAGTGCTCCGTTATTCCTGAGCACTCTGAAACAGGTCTTTCTAGGACCTCGTGTCACCCATGACACGGCGCTCCAACTGTTGGCACTGACTCAGGGCTCGTCCTTGGTCAGCCTTTTTGCCGTCCATTTCCGCATTCTAGCATCTGAGCTGGAGTGGTCGGATAAAGCCCTTATCCCTATATTTTGGAGGGGGCTGGCTGACCACGTTAAGGATGCTCTGGCCACTAGGGAGATTCCCGCCACACTGGAAGAGTTAATAACAATATCTACTCGCATCGACCTCCGTTTTCACGAGCGGAGGTTAGAGCGAGCCCTGTGTAGGCAGAGGTTTCGGCTGGCTCCCACCTTCGCCAAACCTTTGGAATCTCCAGTCCAGGCTCCTGAGTTCCAGGAAACTAAGGTGGTGTCACAAGCGGGATCTAAGTCCCAGACCGCTCGTGCACTCCAGGGTTGCCATATATGCCAACAGACAGGACATCTTGCCACCAGATGTCATCAGCGGTCGAGGAAATGTCAGCGTCTAGTGGTAGTAGGTGGAGGTGCACTAGACACTGCGACGTTTGCCTCCAAATTGTCCTTTAAGGGGACAATTACCTTTGGCTCATCCTCCCACTCGGTAGACCTCTGCGTGGATTCTGGGGCGGAGGGCAATTTTATGTCTTCTGCCTTCGCCCAACGTCACGCAATACCCCTGGTTATGCTATCTCAACCATTAACGGTACGAGTGGTGAATGGGTCGACACTCCCCGCACAGATAACACATCAGACCATCCCTATTACTCTGTCCATGTCGCCATCCCATCAGGAGATTATTTCTCTGCTCATCATTCCTGAGGGTATTGATGAGGTCCTGTTGGGGATACCTTGGCTACGGTACCACTCTCCTCACATCGAGTGGTCCTCAGGCAGAATTCTGGGATGGGGTGAATCATGTGGGGGTAGGTGTCACCGAGAGTGCGTTCAGGTTGCTACTACTGAGGTACCCGCAGATCTATCCTCTCTTCCCAAGCAATATTGGTCTTACGCAGACGTGTTCTCCAAAAAGGCGGCGGAGACCCTTCCGCCCCATCGCCCCTATGACTGTCCTATCGATCTCTTTCCTGGTGCGGAGCCTCCCCGGGGTCGAGTTTATCCATTATCTCTCCCGGAGACGGAGGCCATGTCTCAGTACATTCAAGAGAATCTGGCAAGAGGGTTTATCAGGAAGTCAGTGTCACCTGCTGGGGCAGGGTTCTTCTTCGTGCAGAAGAAGAATGGGGAACTACGTCCATGCATAGACTACAGGGGTCTTAACGCTATCACCGTTAAGAACAAGTATCCTTTGCCCTTGATATCCGAGCTCTTCGATAGGCTTCGGGGAGCTAGAGTGTTTACTAAATTAGATCTGCGGGGCGCTTACAACCTGATTCGCATCCGTGAGGGGGACGAATGGAAAACGGCGTTTAACACCAGAGATGGGCACTATGAGTATCTGGTGATGCCTTTCGGGCTCTGTAATGCCCCAGCCGTTTTCCAAGACTTTGTCAATGACATCTTCCGGGATATGCTTTCCACCTCAGTTGTAGTCTATCTGGATGATATTCTCATCTTTTCTCCAGATATTGACTCCCACCGGAGAGATGTTAGCAGAGTCTTCGACCTCCTACGGGCAAACTCTCTTTACGCTAAGTTGGAGAAGTGTATGTTTGAGCAGGAGTCTTTGCCGTTCCTGGGCTATATCATCTCCGCCCAGGGATTGGCTATGGATCCTGCCAAACTACAGGCTGTGATGGACTGGCAAGAGCCCCATTCTCTTAAAGCGGTGCAGCGCTTTATGGGGTTCATTAACTATTACCGCCAGTTCATTCCCCACTTCTCAACTCTGGTAGCTCCCTTGGTAGCCCTGACCAAGAAGGGAGCGAATCCTAAATTGTGGTCGGAAGAGGTCTCCAAGGCCTTCACTTCTATTAAGTCCCACTTTGCTAGCGCTCCCATCTTACATCATCCCGGTGTGGATAAGCCATTCCTAATGGAGGTGGATACCTCATCCGTTGGTGCTGGAGCAGTCCTCTATCAGAAGGATGCTCAAGGTCGGAAGCATTCATGCTTCTTCTTCTCTAAGACCTTCTCGCCAGCGGAGAGAAACTACTCCATCGGGGATAGGGAGGTGCTAGCAATGAAGTTGGCCTTTTCAGAGTGGAGACATCTTCTGGAAGGTGCGCGGTTTCCCTTCCAGGTTTACACTGACCACAAAAATTTGGTCTACTTACAAACAGCCCAGCGGCTAAATTCTCGCCAAGCCAGATGGTCCTTGTTCTTTTCCCGGTTCCACTTTTCTCTTCATTTTCTCGCCGGGGAGAAGAATATTCGTGCTGATGCTCTCTCTCGCTCCCTTATGTCAACTGAAGAGGAGGAAGAGGAGCCTCGGCTTATTGTTCCTTCTGAGAGCCTGAGAACCGTAGCGCTGGTTTCGCTTGAGTCTGTGCCTCCGGGCAAGACTTTTGTGCCCATTAATTTGCGACCGGAGGTTCTCTCTTGGGCTCATTCATCCAGAGTGGGTGGACACTTTGGGACAAAGAGGACATCTGAGCTACTGGCGAGGACGTACTGGTGGCCGCATATGGTCCGGGACGTCAGGGATTATATTCTGGCGTGTGTCTCCTGCACCAAAAATAAATCTCCGCGTCAAAGGCCAGCTGGGTTGCTCTATCCCTTGCCGGTGGCAGATAGGCCCTGGGAGATGGTCGGGATGGACTTTGTCGTGGGTTTGCCCAAGTCTCGCGGCTGTACCATCATCTGGGTCATCACCGATCATTTCTCGAAAATGGTGCATTTGGTGCCGCTACCACGGTTACCTTCTGCACGGGCCTTGGCTGCGTTGTTCATTAAGCACATCTTCCGCCTACATGGTATGCCTGACAAAATTGTCAGTGACCGGGGTCCCCAGTTTGCGTCTCGGTTCTGGAGAGAGCTATGTCGTCTTCTCAGTATTGAGTTGAATCACTCTTCCGCTTATCATCCCGAGACGAATGGGTTGGTAGAGAGGGCCAACCAGACCTTGGTCACATACCTGCGACATTTTGTTTCAGCCAGGCAGGATGACTGGGCATCCTTGCTATCATGGGCAGAGTTTGCGCTGAACAATGCCGTAGCCGACTCCACTGGACAAACCCCATTCCTCCTCAACTATGGTCAGCATCCACGGGTACCTGTGCCTATGCCCGTGTCTTCCGCAGACTCCAGGGTGGCAGACTGGGCTGTGGAGGCACGGGATATTTGGGACTGCACTCAGGATGCCATTCGGGCCTCTAAGGAGAGAATGAGGTCCTCCGCCGATGCTCATCGGCGCCCCGCTCCGACCTTTGCTCCTGGCGACTTGGTGTGGCTCTCCGCCCGTAACATCAGGCTGCGAGTTGAGTCCACTAAATTTGCTCCTCGCTACTTGGGTCCCTTCAAGGTCCTCGAACAGGTTAATCCTGTGGTCTACCGTCTGGCCCTTCCTCCACGCCTTGGTATCACCGACACCTTTCATGTGTCCCTCCTTAAGCCCGTATACATGTCCCGGTTTTCTGAGTCATCTGCCGGGACATCGGGTTCGTCTACGGACGATTTCGAGGTGAACGCTATCTTGGGGTGCAAGGTGGTACGTGGCAAAAAAATTTTTTGGGTGGACTGGAAGGGTTACGGCCCTGAGGATAGGTCCTGGGAGCCTGCTGAGCACATTCGGGCTCCGCAGCTCATTGCTGCCTTCGAACGTAGCAAGGCCCAAGTAGGGGGGGGGGCCCTAGGAGGGGGGGGTAATGTTAGGGGTCGAGTTCCCGCTTCTGCACAGGGGGAATCTCGAGCCACCTCCGCTGCGGTCTCCCATTCTTGTCCAGCCGCAGTGGAGTCTGCTCAGCAAAGACGTCGGTCCCAGCGTCTTGCTCATTCTCACTCTGTTCTGAGAGTTACTGCTGCTTCTCCAGTCTCTGCCATTAAAGTCAGTGCTGGTCAGCAGCGAGCAGACTTCTCTGGGACTAAGTCCTTGACTGCACGTACTGAGCATGCCCAGGGTAAGATCTCCCGTTGGAGATCGAGGGTCATGTCCTCAGGCTCTGCAGCACATTCCATTGGTCCTCTTGGCAGGTCTTGGAAGGGCAAAGGTGCTGTGGCCACTTCATGTGCTGCTGCTATATAAACTGCGCATGACCACACGGCCATGCGCTAGTATTGTCTTTCAATCGCTAATGTGTGTATGTTGTGAGTGCAAGTCGTCCTTGGATACCCCTACCCTATTGAATGACTGTTCGCGGAAGGTGTATGGCTGCTACCTAGTGCCCGACTTATCCTACAGCACTAGTCACACATTATAGCGTCCAGTTGCTGTGACCGCCAGTACGGCGCCGTGCACTTCCTCTGTGCTTTCCTTACCCAAGCCTGGGTGGTTAGTGCGGCACTGCATGCACTCTTGTGCCTTAATATTGCTCTTCAGTCTCCTTACACACCCAGTTGCGGTGTTGTGCCAGCAAGGGTCTAATCGGACTTCAATCCTAGTTGGGGTTGAGTTCGCTGACTACTTGCTCGCGCTTTAGGTGCGGTACCGCGGTCCTGTGCCTTAACAGGATTGTTTCTTTCACGCTGGGTGAGGTTAACCCATGCGTGTATACTTTAGTGTACCGCCATATAGTCTGCTAATTGCTAGCAGCAGGTTTTCACCTGCACGGTGGACCCCGGACTGCGAACGCATCTATACCATCTGTCTTGGTGCGTTCCGCCAGTCCTAACAGAATACTAGCGCCAGGGTCTGGCTAGTAAAATAGCGGACGACCAGCGTTTACAGCGGTACATCCAGCAGCTGGAGGGAAGGTTGGCGGCTCTTGAGCGTTCAACCTCAGCTGTGGATGTTACTGCTGTCGCTGTTCAGGCTGCAAGTGTGGCTGCAGCTACCTTGTCCACTGCCGCCCCTGTACCGACGCTATCTCGCCTCCCGCTACCAGAGAAATTTTCTGGTGACAGTAAGTCCTGTAGGGGTTTCGTGAGTCAGTGCTCAATACATCTCGAGCTTCTGGCCTCTCGTTTCCCTACAGAGCGGGCTAAGGTGGGCTTTATAATTTCCTTATTGTCGGACAGGGCGTTTTCACCTGCACGGTGGACCCCGGACTGCGAACGCATCTATACCATCTGTCTTGGTGCGTTCCGCCAGCCCTAACACTGTGTTTAATGTTAGCCCAGTTTTAAACCTAATTTACACCTAAAGGTAATTGTGAATAAGCATTCTTAAAACACTCATTTTATGAAAAATTTGCAGTGTAAACAGGCTGCTGATCAAATGATTAAGCAAAGTACTCATTCATCCAGTGAAATGATTTTTTTGTGCAGTGCAAAAAAATCATGATTCTTGGGGGTGCATCATAATGTGTAAACAGGGCTTGCACATCTGAGAATCATGGTAGCCTATGTGCACTTAGTGATTTATTACAAATCACTCTGTGCGCATCATTTGCTTTGGTCTGCCTGGGTCTGCCTGTGTGAAAATGCATGGATTGGTTACGGGTTACGGATTGGCAGCTGCAATGTGCTGCTGGTTAGTCTGAGAAAATGGTGCCTTAAGCAATAATGGTCCTCACATTCCTATTGACAGTTAATCTGCCTTGATAGAAAGGGAATGATTTTTTAACACAGTTGAAATATGGAATTTCGTTAAAACTTTTAAGTGCCAAATATCTCCAGTAAGATAATGGCATTGGGTAGCAAAAGATTCAGTTTCTCAGATACCAGGTATGAGGGGAATGTCTTGCAGATACCATAGACCTTTTCTGAGTAATAGATTACTTTTCCCCCATGTAGAAAAGCAATAATCATAGATCATGCAAATAGGTTTTATGCATAAAGGATTTTCTGTGAATGAGAATATTGATTGCCCATCTTTATGGAAACGCTATCAATATCGGAAAGCTAAAAGTTCAACTCTTAACACCCTCCTTATCATTTATTGCAGGGACCCTTCATTTTTGACCAGACTCAGCACAGTACATTTGTCACTATCTGTACCTGCGGATGCAGTGGAATTGCATTCATTTGAAGCTGCGAAGATCTGCAATATCATGCCTCAAAATATTCAGTGCTTATAAATGCTAAAGAAAGCAATTTTGTCAACCAGTTGGATTGTTGCTGGTGCCAGAAGCCAGATCCCCACCAAAAGGTATGCATTCAATGTAAAAATCTCAGAAAACATTTTAAGCCTATGTAGTAATGATCAAACAACTTCGAGCTGAATTTACTAACATTTGCAAACAATTTTATATAGTTTAAAATAGTATTGTGCAATTTATTGCCGAAGATTGCGTCACTCATAGTAAGAGCTCACATGACGTCAGATGTGTCAGCATGGAATTCCCCGTAATGCCTTGCCGCTATCACATCACATAATCTAGCCAATCAGGGGAGGTTATCACTGGCACTGCAAAAAATGTGGGCAGGCAAAGAGTGGCCATTTTAGAATTTTATAGCCTAGGGATAGGAGGTCAGAACAAACAGCTCATCATTACTAATCTTTCTATATAATCATCTAAGGGTCACTTCCGTCTGTTTGTCTGTTTGTCTGTCACGGAATTCCCATGCCACTGATTGGCTGGCTCCGACCAATCAGCGACAGGCACAGTCCTGCCACGAATTTGACCTTCCCTACTCCCCTCCAGTCAGTGCCCCTCCCTACTGCCCTCCAGTCTGTGCCCATAACGGTTTAGTAGTCCGTTAAATGGACTGCGTTACGCTGCAGCATAACGCGGTGTGACGCAGTCCATTAATGCTGCTATTAACCCTGTGTGACCAACTTTTTACTATTGATGCTACCTATGCAGCATCAATAGTAAAAAGATCTAATGTTAAAAATAATAAAAAAAATAAAAAATCATTATATTCTCACCTTCCTGCACCTTTCCCGCTCCTCGCTACGCTTCGATCCCAAGAATGCATTGCGGCAATGACCGGAGATGACGTAGCGGTCTCGCGAGACCACTACATCATCACGTGTTATTGCCGCAATGCATTTTTGGGACCGGAGCGTTGCGAGGAGCATCGCTAAATGCCAGGGCTGGATCTGGGGGCTGCCGGAAGGTGAGTATATAACTATTTTTTATTTTAATTCTTTTTAAAAGGGATATGGTGCCTACATTGCTATGTACTACATGGGCTGTGTTAGATACTACATGGGTTGTGTTATGTACTGCATGGGCTGTGTTATATACTGCGTGGCCAGTGTTATATACTATGTCTTTGTGCTATATACTACATGGGCTGTGCTATATACTATGTGGGCTGTGCTATATACTATGTGGCTGTGTAATATAGTACGTGGCTGTGCTATATACTATGTGGCTGTCTTATACACTATGTGGACTGTGTTATATTCTGCGCGGGCTGTGTTAGATACTACATGGGCTGTGCTATACACTGCATGGGCTGTGTTATATACTGCATTTCTGTTCTATATACTAAGTGGGCTGTGCTATATACTACGTGGCTGTGCTATATACTACGTGGCTGTGTTATATACTACGTGGGCTGTGTTATATACTACGTGGGCTGTGCTATATACTATGTGGGCTGTGTTATATACCACATGGGCTGTGCTGTATACTACTATACATATTCTAGAATACCCAATGCGTTAGAATTGGGCCACCATCTAGTAGGGATATAAAGGCTTAATTCAGATTGTATTGTACAAATGCAGCACTGATGAACATAGAAAATGAAAGTGATAGTCTTAATCGATTATTATTAATACACCATGGGCATCATTATTAGTCAAGTGAGTATTTTGACCATGTCATCATTTTTATGTAGATTTTACAACTCCACGTTGAATAAATATGAATGCTTATTGGTTGAAGCATATCAAGAGATGTGTATTTGTGTAATGAGAGAGGGAGAGGCCTAAATATATCAATACTCTTTATCAAAGTGTACAGAATTATTAGGAAGCTTGTTTTCCTCAGGAAAAATGGTTGTACAGCTAAATTATTTTCCATCAGTAACATCTATACATATACAAGTGATATTGATTTTTCCAGACTAGTGATGGAGTTGGAAAATGCAATAACATGACATTTAATATTTGGTGCGACCATACCACAGTGTGAACTTATCTTCAAAAACATTAGATTTTTAAGGGGGCTACGCATTAAAAATCAACCAACCGCTCACCCTCACTTGCTTGCTGCCCAGTTGAGAGACCTTGAAGCCAAACTTGCCGTTATCCCATCCAAAAGAATCTTAAGGGATATTGTCTCTACTCGTTTGCAATTAAAAGACATTATTAATTATAAAACTGAAAAAATGTTACTTTACAGTAGACAAAAACATTATGAAAAAGGAAAGAAATCTCACACATTATTGATGAGGCAGCTCAGGGATGACAAAAGTCAGTCTTCAATATATGCTATCAGAGATAAAAAGGGAGCAATAATATATGATCCTGTTAAAATCGCAAATATTTTCCAGGGATATTTATCTAAGCTACATAACTTACCAAGCAATCTGCCTCCTGGCCCAGATGAGGGGATGGGGGTTGTGCTATCCTTTTTCCAAAAGTGCAATCTTCCCTCACTTACTATAGAAGCTTTGTCTTCTCTTAACAGGGGGATTTCGCAGGAAGAGGTGATGGATGCCCCTTCTCTTCTTCCCAATGGTAAATCCCCCGGTCCGGATGTACTAACGTATTTCTACTATAAAACATATTACACTATACTAATCCCCCACTTAGTCAAGTTATTTAACAAATTTTGACAGGCTCGCCAATATTACCCATTATGCTTCACTCTTATATTACCCTTATCCCTAAACCAGGAAAGGACTCTTTAGATCAGTTTTTCTCAACTCCAGTCCTCAAGACCCCACAACAGGTCATATTTCAGGAATCCTTAGTATTGCACAGGTGATAATTTCATCACCTGCTCAAGCATTAATTCCATTGCCTATGCAATACTAAGGAAATCCTGAAAACATGTCCTGTTGTGGGGTCTTGAGGACTGGAGTTGAGAAACACTGCTTTAGATTGTGCCAACTAGAGGCCTATAGCCCTACTTAATGCAGACTTAACGTTTTTTACCAAACTGCTGGCTCTACCGTTGTCCACTCTGCTTCCCCATTTAATTCATAAAGACCAAGTAGGTTTCGTTACATGCAGACAGGGGGAGATAACACGAGAAAGGTAATTGACCTTATTGAAGTAATCAGTAGAATGGAGAAGGCAGCACTTTTACTTAGCTTAGATGCTGAAAAGGCTTTTGATCGCCTTGGGTGGTCATTTATGTTTAAAACACTGGTTCATTTTGGCATTTTGTAACCTTTTATTACCTCCCTAAAAAGTCTGTACAGTGTACAGTGTACACACATCCATGCATTGTCTCAGCCTTTTTAAAATCTTTAATGGCACCCGTCAATGCTGGCCACTTTCTCTGTTACTCTTTGATAAATGTATAGAGCCATTGACTGCGGCCATCCGCCTTGATCCAGACATTAAAGGAGTTATAATTAGAGATAAAGAATTTAAACTGTCTTTATTTGCTGATGATGTGCTCTTAACTCTGAGGCTATGTGCACACGTACAGGTTTTTTCGCGTTTTTTTCGCGTTTTTTTGCGCTAAAAACGCTATAAAAACTCATTAAAAATGCATACATTATGCATTCTATCATTTAGAATGCATTCTGCATGTTTTGTGCACATGGATGCGTTTTGTTCCGCGAAAAAAACGCATCGCGGTAAAAAAATTAGCATGTTCATTATTTTTGCGGATTTTCTGTGTTTTTCCCGCAATTCTATGCATTTGGGAAAAAACGCACAAAAAACGCACCAAAAACGCGTCAAAAACGCATCAAAATCGCGGTTAAATCACAGTAAAAATGCGTGCAGATTTCTGGCAGAAATGTCCGGTTTTTGTCAGGAAAATTTCTGCAAGAAATCCTGACGTGTGCACATACCGTGACCAAGCCACATACTACCCTCCCCAGTCTACATTCACTTCTAAAACAGTTTGGCCAGCTCTCTGGATATCAAATTAACAAAGCAAAAAGGAGGCTCTTCTCCTTAATATTCCAGACAGGTTATTAAGCTCCTTAAAGGGTAATTATAACTATAAATGGCAGGCTACCTCCCTGAAATTTTTGGGAGTGCAGCTGACCTTTAGATACAACTTATCATTCAAACATAATTACCTCCAATTGTTTTTGGAATTGAATCAACTACTTAAATGGAATAACTTACCATTATCCCTATCTGGAGGAATATCAGCGGTTAAAATGACCATTCTTCCAAATCTACTATCATTATTTGAGACCCTCCCCATTGTGGTCCCCTACGGAAACCTGAAGGGTATTCAGTCGTATATCATCCACTTTATCCGAGCTCATAGAAGGCACAGGATCAAAAAACATATTATGTTAGCTAGTAGAGATAGAGGAGGTTTGGGTGTCCCAGATATCAACAAATATTATTGGGCAATTCATTTGAGATGTATCTCAGCCTGGTCTGCACCTAGAGCATTTTTTAGGTGGATGGAGACTGAGAAATTGTGGATGGCTTTGGTCCATCCCAACTCGTATCTATGGGCAACTACCTCAAATAAACTTGACTTGCACACGTTGGGACCAATAGCTTTCACTAAGGGAATTTGGAATACCTGTATGAAAAAATTCCCACTGATGTCGAGATGCTCTCCCCTAACTTCCTTTTTGCTTATCTCCAAACTACCAGATAGCTTTAGGGGGAACTTGATTAAGTTGTGGTTTGATAAGAGACTTTTTTGTTTTGCTGATATAGTTGATAGTCACTCTAGGTCCTTGTTACTTTTTGATTAGATACAATCAGGTTTTGATTTACCGTCAAACTCTTTCTATCAGTATATACAAATTAGGCATTCTATACAGTCTCTTTACTCCTCCTTAACAGTTTCTATACGAACTTGCTATGAGAGACTCTGCAGGGCGGGAGTATCGACCAAGGGCTTTATTTCTGATATCTATAGGATTTTATTAGACCCATGTCCAGAAGTGTCTCCAAGACACTCCTATAAGGACAGGTGGGAGGGTTTCTTGGGGAAATCTCTTTCTCTGGATGTGTGGCAGGGTGTCTGGAGGAGGGCAGCTAAGACTTCCACTTGTTACACATATAAGGAAAACCAGTTTAAATTGCTTATGTTTTGTTACCACACTCCTTCATTATTACATAAATGTAATCTTAATATATCTAACCAATTTTGGAGGTGTGGTTCTGATGATGGAGATCTAACCCATATTTTTTTCTTCCATTAGACCCTAAATTCTACTTGCTCAATATTCCCCCAGTCCAGATTGGAAGTAGGACTCAGCGAATTCTTGTATATCTGACCATAACTGCGAGATGTTTAATAGCAAGGAATTGGAGGCTGGCTTATTCTCCATCACTCAATGAATTATATTTCAAGATACAGGACATACGAAATATGGAGCACCTCACAGCTTTAATAAATAATACATTTGAAAGTTTTGATGCAACGTGGAATCTGTGGGACGTATACTGGGCTCAGAAGGCCTAACAATGGTATTTACCCAGCAAAATGTACCATCTTTCCCAGGGACCTCATCTCCTTCCCTCCCTCGTGTTTCACTGTCTTGTCAATCCTATTTCTTTCTATTTTATTTGTCAACTGATTTGCATTGAATGTTTGCATTTATTATATCTTGGTGTGATTCCATTCTGTAAATTTTGAAAAATCAATAAATATTCAGTTATAAAAACAAACAGCCAACCAATGTTTTCATTGGTGATTTTGAATCACAGTGAAATAATGCTCTTAACACTCAAATTGATAAGCCTTAGAATTCAACAAGAAGAAATTAAAGTAAAAGAAGAAGCAGAAAGTACTGTTTCCTCCATACAAGACTTTTTGAAGACATTTTCCTCTGATTCCCAATTTTTCATCCCCTGTCTGTGTGGTTTGTGCTATCCATTTCACGTCATTCGCATACCTCCCTGGGTGGTGGTGGGACGAGTTTCAGTGTGCATTCAGGAGCATAATAATATTGGAAACCAAGGCCACTCCAACTTCAAGAGTACTCCTGGGACAGGAATAGTGATGGTCCCAGCTCCAGTGACAGTTGCAGGACCCCTCTCCCTTACTTCGGACTGGCACATTGTGACAGATATGATCTATGATTTTGACTGGCTGCCATACCCTCAGACACATGTTCAGCCTCTGCTGTGCAGGGAGACCGGCGCCTATCACATAGCTGCACTGGTATTGCTCACCCTGTCCATGACTCCAAACAATTGGCGGCTCCCTTCTCTGCTAGGAACCTGCATTTCCTTGGCAGGTCTCCTGGAAATTCTCTTAGAAGGCGTGCCCCACTTCCTGCACCTACTTAAAGCAGCAGGGCACCTGTTCTCTTTTGAGGATGTTTGTGCTGTGATGCTCTGTGCATAAAAGGCATCCTCCCCTTAAGGGAGGTGCCTGGGCATCGTGTTCATTCTGTTGATCATAGCCTTCTGCTCAGGCCACACTCTGCTGTGCTCTGCAAACTGAAGTTTGTTACTTTCGTTATACTAATGCCTCTGTCTCCTTAGAATCCTCTGCTGGCAGTTCTCTATTCTGGATCCTTCTGGACTCTCCGGTTTCTACCCCAAGCTGACCAAGCCCATCCTCACGAAACCATTCAGATATCGCTGCCGGCTGGATCAGCCTTTCTGGGATTAAACAGAGCTTCCTGGATTCTCTCCACTGACAGAGCCAGTAGTCCACTGTCTTGTTAATACGGTCTGTACGGGTCGTCCCTCTGGTCTGGGTACCGTAGCATATAAGCCACCTGGTGTTGCGATGGGAGAATTCTTGTATAGGGGTACACCTTGCCCGGTGCTCCACTACATGGTTTAGTGTCATGGTCCAGAGGTTTCTCCTCTCCCTTTTTGTCAAGCTTCCTTTAAATAAATACCTTTGGTTTTTGGAAGCTCATTCTCCTGTGCCTTGTGTACCGGGTATACACCTACTACTGCACCATCAGTGGTCTAGTGAGTTGTCTATACATCCCCATGCTCTGTGGGTGTAACAGTATGCCCAGGCTATGGACTTCACTGATACCCGATACTCAGTCCAGAGAGACCTGGCTACGCTTTGTCAAAGCCAGGATCGGTTAGTGGCCTTCATGCAAACCTTAGACACACAACTGTCTTCTCTGACCCAGTTAACCGAGCTCCATTAGGAACTTAATCACCAACGTGAGATGCAGACCCACTTGTTGTACTACATGACCTCTGTGGATGACTGGCTACCTAAGGTACAGCTGGTTGCTGCCCTTGCAGTCCTTCAGCCTCCGGTACAGCATCCGATGGTTGTGCCTACCACGGAACCCTGTCCTCGTCTCTACAAGCCTCTTCATTACTATGGTGGCCTAAAGTTGTGCAGAGGATTTCTGAACCAATGCTTGCTGCATTTTTGTTTACTGCCTCTGCATTACCCAACTGACATGGCCAAGGTGGCTTTCCTTGCCTCTCACCTTGAGAGAGAGGCTTTAACCTGGTTCAACCCCCTAATAGAGTGGAATGATCCCATGGAGCTTGACCACATAAAGGTGAAGAGGAATCAGCAGGAAGTGATGCCCCCTAGGAATCTGTATCCTTATGGTGGACGCTCTGCCCCCCGGTCAATGCATTGAAACTGAGAGGCCTGAAGAACTCATCTGTCTAGGACAGGTAAGGGAGGCCTCCTTAGGTGAGAATAATTCCTCTCCTCCACTAACTATATCCATACAGGTGATCTTCGGAAAGGTGCAGTTCTTCGAGATGGCCTATTTGGACTCTGGGTCTGGGGGATATTTCATCAAGCAAGCTATGGCCAGGCGGCTCGGGATACCAACCGTTCCTCTGCAGCATTCCCGGCGCATCATCTTCGTAGACCCCTGAAAAATCCCATTCTGGGTACCACCATGGAGGTGGAGCTTCAGATTGGAGCACTTCCCAGGGAGAAGATTATTTTCTGTGTTACCAAATCTGTCTCCACAGTTTCTACGAGGTCTTCCGTGGCTGTGCCTCCATGAACCTATCCTGGATTGGCTGTCTGGGGATGTCCTTCGATGAGGTCAGTCCTGTCACGATCACTGCCTCAAGCCAGTATGGCCTTATTCTATCCCTCAGCCTCCAGCAGCTTTACCCGGGTTACCTTCTGCCTACTGGTCCTTCGCAAATGTGTTCAACAAGAAGGATGTCGAGACTCTTCCCCCTCACTGGCCTTACGATTGTCCCATCAATCTAATCCCTGGATCTACTCCGCCTCGAGGTAGGATCTACCCTCTTTCTCGCACTGAGACTCAAGCCATGACAGATTACATCAAGGAGAATTTGGCTCGAGGGTTCATCCAAAAGTCCTCCTCTCTGGCTGGAGCTGGGTTCTTCTTTGTCAAGAAGAAAGATGGGTCTCTTCGCCCGTGCATCGACTACCGTGGTCTCAACCTTATAACTGAGGTTCTAGGATTTTCACCAAGTTGGATCTTCATGGGGATTACAACCTCATCAGGTTACGATCTGGGGATGAGTGGAAAACCGCCTTCAACACATGAGATGATCACTACGGATATCGGGTGATGCCCTTCGGGTTAAGCAATGCACCCCCCATCTTCCAGGAGTTTGTCAATGATGTATTCCGTGACCTGCTCTATGTTTGTGTGATGGTGTATCTGGATGACATTCTGGTGTTTTCTCCCGACTTACCAACTAACAGGATGAATGTTCGTCTTGTTCTTCAACGATTGAGGGAGAATTGTCCCTATGCAAAGTTTGAGAAATGTCTGTTTGAACACAGGTATTTACCCTTTCTTGGCTATATAATTTCTCATACAGGTTGTGAGATAGATCCAGAGAAAGTCTCCACCATGCTAAAGTGGCCCTGATCTGAGGGGATTAAGGCCATACAGCGGTTCCTGGGACTCGCTAACTACTATCAGCAATTCATCCCCCACATCTCCTCTTTGGTAAGACCACTCACCGCCTTGACTTGTAAAGGTGCCAAACCTTAGGATTTGGCTCTTGAGGCCGAGTCAGCTTTCGCCTGCTTCAAACAAGCCTTCTCAATTGCCCCGGACCTTCACAGACCAATGATCAACAAGCAGTTTTTCCTTGAAGTGGATGCTTCGTCATCCGGAGCCGGAGCAGTTCTCACATAAAAACTGCCTACCGGTAAGATGGTGACCTGTGGTTTCTTCACCAAGGCATTCTCGCCCTGTGAATGTAACTACTCAATAGGGGATAGAGAGTTACTGGCAATTAAGCTTGCCAGCCGTATAAGAATGGCGATATCTGCTTGAAGGTGCAGTTCATCCAGTCATCATCTACTGATCATAAGAATCTGTCCTAACTTCAGTCTGCCCAAAGACTCAACCCTCGCCAGGCTCATTGGTCTTTATTATTTGCTCGGTTAAATTTCTCTCTCCATTTCCATCCTGCAGGGAAATCAAAGCTGAAGGGCTTTCCAGGTCCTTTCTGTCAGACGACCTTGAAGAGGAGCCTCAGAATATCATTGAACCATCTAAGATGATTACGGCGGCTCCAGTCAGGCTGTCCCAGCTTCCCCCTGGCAAGACACTAAAACTGAAAGTGATGAAATGCCAGTGTTACGGTATGTGCACATGTAGAATATTTAAAAAAAAATAAAAAAATAAAAAAAAGGTTATACTTACCTGCAGACAGCCGATCTCCTCAGCGGCGTCCGTTCCTATAGATGGTGTGTGTGTGCAGGACCTTCGATGACGTCGCGGTCACGTGAGCGGTCACATGAGTGGTCACGCGACCAATCACAAGATGGCAGCGTCATCGCAGGTCCTTCACACAGAGCATCTATAGGAATGGAAAAGAGAGCATGCACCGATGAGAGGCGGGAGGACTCCGGGGCCATCAGAGGGTGAGTATATCACTATTTTTTATTTAAATTCTTTTTTTTAACAATTATATGGTGCCCAGTCCATGGAGGAGAGTCTCCTCTCCTCCACCCTGGGTACCAACCGCACATAATCTGCTTACTTCCCGCATGGTGTGCACAGCCCCATGCGGAAAGTAAGCCGATCAATGCATTCCTAGGTGTGCGGAATCCCCGCAATTCCGCAAATTTAATGAACATGTTGCTTTTTTTCCCGCAATGCGATTTTTTCGCGGAAAAAAAAGCAACATTTGCAAAAGAAATGCGGAATACACTTTAAATAATAGGAGGTATATGTAAGCATTTTTTTCGCGTCTTTATCACGTTTTTATAGCGAAAAAACATGAAAAAAACACGAAAAATACTGAAAGTGTGCACATGGCCTTAAGGTACCTTCACACTGAGCAACTTTTCAACGAGAACGACAGCGATCCGTGACGTTGCAGCGTCCTGGATAGCGATCTTGTTGTGTTTGACATGCAGCAGCAATCTGGATCCCGCTGTGACATTGCTGGTCATAGCTAGAAGTCCGTAACTTTATTTGGTCATCAGGTTGGCGTGATTCGACATGTTTGACAGCAAAAGCAACGATGCCTGCAATGGTTTTTCATGGAGCTAACAACCAGCGAGAACGATAAGTACGTCACTGGATCGCTCCTGCATCGTTCAGCTGTTGCCGATGTTTGACATCTCCTAGCGACCTAAACAGCGACGCTGCAGCGATCGGCTCGTTGTCTATATCGCTGCAGCGTCGCTTAATGTGACGGTACCTTTACACTGGGGTCATTCTTCTAAGCTTTCCAGCCATGCCACTCAAAAGAAGATGTTACAGCTGAAATCTTGACACTACTGGTGGTCCACTTTGCACCATGATGTTCTGGACTTCTTTAAAGCCTGTCCCTACTCTGCTCATAATAAAAGACCCAAGAAGCTGCCAGCCGGTCACTTCCTCCTGCTCCCAATTCCGTCTGCTCCCTGGCAACACATTGCCATGGACTTTATCACGGACCTGCCAGCTTCATCCGGTTGTTCAGTAATCTGGGTTTTGGTTGACCGGTTCTCCAAGATGGGACACTTCACTTCGCTATCTAGTGTTCCTTTCGCTCCTAAACTTGCAGAACGCTTCATCCAGCATGTAATTCGGCTTCATGGACTTCCGCTCCACATTGTTTCTGACAAAGGAGTTCAATTCATCTCACGATTCTGGCCGTCCCTCTGTAAGCTGTTGGATGTCACCCTGGACTTCTCTTCAGCCTATCACCCACAATCTAATGGCCAAGTGGAGAAAGTCATCAACAACTATCTATGACACTTTGTGAATGGTCAACACAGCAGACTAGGCCGGTCTGCTGCCATGGGCAGAGTTTTCTTACCACAGCCATGTCGGTGAGTCCTCCTGTAACTCCTTGTTTTTCATTGTTTATGGACAGCGTCTTAGGATCCTGACTCCAATGCCTCTCACTTCCGGCAATCCTGCAGCTGAGTCCCTGGCCAAGGATTTTATGAGGGTCTGGACAGAGACCAGGGCCTCACTGGAGCTGGCATCGGTTCGAACCAAGGAGCATGCGGATAAGAGGTGTTGGGATCTGCCATGTTGCCAACCCAGAGATAAGGTATGGCTGTATTTCAGGCACATTCATCTTAAGATTCCTTCTTATAAGCTGGCTCCTCGTTGCATCTGTCCCTTCGCAGTGCTCCACTGAATCAATGATGTGTGCTATTGTTTGAAGTTGCCAGCCTCTTTACGGATCCATAACTCCTTCCATGTCTCCCTGCTGAAACTGGTTGCTCTCAGTCGCTTCATCCAGGATCCAGGTTATTTTCCTTTTCCTGTCAGTGCCGAACACATCTATGAAGTTAAAGACATCCTGGCCATGTAGAGAAGAGGTGGCAGGTCACTCTTTCTGATTGACTGGAAGGGATACGGTCCTGAAGAGAGATCCTGCGAGCCTGAGGAGAACATTAATGCCCCAGTCCTCCTTAGGAAGTCCCTGGAAGAGTTGAAGAAGGGGGTGGATGAGGGAGGGTACTGTCATGCTCTCAGCCGCAGGTCCAGTCTCTGCTGTGCAGGGAGATCGGTGCCTATCACACAGCTCCACTGGCACTGCTCACGTTGTCCATGGCTCCAAACAATCGGCATCTCCCTTCTCTGCTAGGAACCTGCATTCTCTTGGCAGGTCTCCTGGAAATGCACTTAGGAGGAGCGCCCCACTTCCTGCACATATTTAAAGCAGAAGGGCACCTGTTCTCTATTGGGGATGTTTGTGCTGTGATGCTCTGTGCATAAAAGGCATACTCCCCTTAAGGGAGGTGCCTGGGCATCGTCTTCATTCTGTTGATCGTGGCCTCCTGCTCAGGCTACACTCTGCTGTGCTCTGCAAACTGAAGTTTGTTACTTTCGCTATACTAATGCCTCTGTCTCTTCAGAATCCTCCGCTGGCAGTTTTCTATTCTGGATCCTTCTTGACTCTCCGGTTTCCACTCCAAGATGACCAAGTCGCTCCTCACGGAATCATCCAGATATCGCTGCCGGCTGGATCAGCCTTTCCGAGATTACACAAAGCTTCCTGGATTCTCTTCACCAACAAAGCCAGTATTCCACTGTTTTGTTAATATGGTCTGTACCCTCTGGTCTGGGTACTGCAGCATTTAGGCCACCTGGTGCTGTGATGGGGGAATCCCTGAATAGGGGTACACCTTGCCCAGTGCTCCACTACATGGTTCAGTGTCATGGTCCAGAGGTTTCTTCCCTCAGGCACCTTTTCTTTTTGTTAAGCTTCCTTTAAATAAATACATTTGGTTTTTGGAAGCTCATTCTTCTGAACCTTGTGTACCGGGTATACAGCTACCACTGCTCCATCTGTGGTCTAGTGAGTACACTAAACATTCCCATGCTTTGTGGGTGTAACACAGGCATAGATATTAAAAATCCTGTCAAGAGTCTAGATATAGTCTAACAGCAGGGTATAATAATTATAAAAATCCTTGCAGAGTCAGTTTTTTTATCTGATTTTGAGGAAACGGATGGTAGCACAGATTCCCTGCAAAAATTAATTAGCCTCTAATCAAATTTTGGGGAAAAACTTGTCGATCCTGTAGAATTTTAATTAAAAAAGATGAATTCATGTCTAGTGATAAGTTAATAAAGCATGTATCAATAAATGTACTTAGATATTTTTTAAAATGATGTCTTTTTTTATTCCTGAAGGCCATAGTTTTGTTTTACCTTTCAAACCTAAACTTCACAGTGAAGTTTTATTTAAATAATTTTATTATAACACTAAATTGCTAGCAGTATTTTAATATGGTGTTATTATAAGATATATTTGGAAAATTATAGCATTTTATATTTTTCTACCAGTAGATAACCTTGAAAAGATGTGAGGAATACAAAATTTCTCACTACTGCCTAAAAGCAATTTATTCGCCAGCAATAATAACCTAGGCTGCCTATCAGTCATATAGTGTACACTCGCTGTGTTACATATTGCAGCCTGTCATTGTTTAGTTTTAAATCATGCTCTGATAGTTATGGAAAATTGTAGGAAATGTTCATTATAATACCCTACACATAAATGCTGTCAGTCATCAGTCAGACCTGTCAACTTACATTAGGTTCTACCAGTAGATGACACCAGTGAGTGGAAGCATAAAACTAAAGAGATTATTTAAATAGGGTGATTTTTTTACCACAACTAGTAGTCTTCCTATGATAATTATATTATTAATAATTTTAATATATATTTCATAGTTACATCATTAGCGTAGTTGAAAAAAAAGACATGTTGTCCATCATGTTCAACAGAAGAATGGGAAGGAATAATGGGAAGGGGAATAGGTACAACAATGATACATTACTGTAACAAATATACCCTAAATGAACATTTTTTTCCTTTCTGATCTCGAGTGTTGTTAGACTAAATCAAGATTCAGAAAAATAATTTTAAGAATTTACATTATTTCCTTCTGAAAATGCATCTAACTCTAACATCTCATTTTTTTTTATTCAGCATTTCCTCATGTGACCAACTTGTGAGGTATTCTTAATTACAATTTGCCAATGAAAGCAACTGATCCCTAACTAAAGATGGTTAAAGGGAATCTGTCACCTCATTTTTTGCATATAAGCTGCTGCCACTGCCATTAAGGGCTTATCTATAGCATTCAATATTGCTGTAAATAAGCACCGGATGAAACCTGAAAGGTAAGAAAAACAAGTTAGATTATACACACCCAGGGGAAGTCCGATGCGGTCCGGGTCCCACTGGCATCGCAGGTCCGGGCCCGGCACCTCCCATCTTCATGCGATGACATCCTATTCCTTGCTTCTGTCGTGGCTCCTGCATAGGTGTAATTCTCTGCCTTGTTGAGGGCAGAGCAAAGTACTGCAGTGCGCAAGCGCTGGGAAAGGTCAGAGAGGCCCAGCACCTGCGCACTGCAGTACTTTACATTGTCCTCAATAGGGCAAATCAGTACGCCTGTGCAGGAGCCGATGCAGCTGCAGAAACAAGGAAGAGGACATCATTGCATGAAGATGGGAGGCACCGGACCCGCAACGCCCATTGGACCCAAACCGGGACCACTCATGGGTGAGTATAATCTAACTTGTCTTTCTTATCTTTCAGGTTACATAGGGGGCCTATCTACAGCATTATAGAATGCTGTAGATAAGCCCCTAATGGCTGTGGCCACAGCTTATATGCGAAAAATGAGGTGACAGATTCCCTTTAAAAATTAACTTTTAATTAACTATTTAAAGAATAAGATTAAAGATATGACAGTCAGTGTGTATGAGTGGACATCGGGATATAACCCCTTTTTTCGCTATGCTCACAATATCGCTCACTATGCTCACAATATGCTCACAATATTTCGCTATGCTCCCTATATCCCACACTAGTGAGTATTGATAAGTATTAGCTTGCTGTGGCCACTAAAAACTGCTCTCTAATATTGTTGCCAATAACACAGACTGACTGAAGCTATTAAAACCTAAAGCCACGCCAACATGTTTCACCAAGAACCTGCATCATCCGGGGATGATCAATTAGGGATCAATTGTAATTAATATTAATGCCCTACGCTGACTGGGTGGACAGGAATTTTGTCTGTTTGCATTTTCAACTTTGAGGTAGGCTCACTCTTATGCTAAGGCCTCATTCAAAAGTAAATGATTTACCAAATAAGTAATAAATTGTATGTGTTTCATCAATGTTTTCAATCTCAGTTTCATCAAAGCTTCCAGGTTTCCTTTTTTCCCAACAGTTTGTCATCATTTTTTATGACCCATTTGTTTACTCTGACTGCAAAATTGCTCAGCTTGATTAACTGATCAAGAAGATTTTTCAGGCCTCCTCCCATGTTTCACACCTGAATGCATTTGTTAGCAAATATATTGTTAGCAGTAAGTCTGCATGATGTTCTCTGCTGTGCATCACATAAGTGTACCACTTAAGTGTGCTGCCCTGAATTAGGTCAGAATTTAATGATGCCTGCCCTGAATTAGGCCAGAATTTAATGATGCCTTTGGAATTCACATAGTAATCTTCCACCACCGCTCTCTAAACAACATGTTTATATCTCCTTCATAAATATGTGTGACTCTGCAGCTTTTCCAAACCCTGATATTATTTTTGTCTTTGCAACTCACCCCTGGTATATTACTACCCCACCCCAATTTTCTTTATAACCCATTTGTTTACTCCTACATCTGACTCAGCTTGATTAACTGATCAAAAGGTGAGTTTAGGCCAGCCCCCCATGTTTCACATCTGAATGCATTTGTTAGCTAATATATTGTGAGTAGGGTTGAGCGACTTTTAGTTTTTTAGAGTCGAGTCAGGTTTCGCAAAACCCGACTATCTCAAAAGTCGAGTCGAGTGGAATTGGCCGATTATCGCGAAAAGTCGGGGATCGACCGAAACACGAAACCCAATGCAAGTCAATGGGGGAGCATAGTCGGCAGTGGGTGGAGGCCAGGAAAACACCTACAGTGCCCATTTTAATGGAAAAAACATCCATTCTTGTTACTGAAGCTTGTCAATCTTAATTTACCTTATAATAATAGTAAGGCATTGGAAATTGGGGGTCATTTGGCTAAAGTTGTGGGGGGTAGGGCTGGTTCAAGTATTTAGTGGGCCCAGGAAATCTGGAACACGTCACGGCAGTGGAGCAGGGAGAGGTAAGTATTTAAACTTTGCAAGTGCTGTGATCCTGAGCAAGCAGGGGGGGTTCAATCGTTGGCATTGGCACTGGCACAGGGCCCCTCAAAGTACGGCGGTGTGTTTGCACGGTGGGGGCGCCTCCCACCGGCAGCAACCCTTTTGCGTACTATGAGGGGCCCTGTGCCAGTGACGTTGCCAACGAGTATTCCCCCCCCACCTGATGAAGGAACCTGCACTTTCATCTGCACCTTCCTCTTTGTCCCCGTGTTAGGTGGTATGGTATGCGGGAAGGGGAACCTGACTTTCAGCAGGGTCACATTTTGGCTGTGTAGTGTGCACTGGGAATGTAGCGTTTTGGGTCAAGGTACCAGCAGACTCATCTATCACTGGCTGGGCAATGGGCAGGATGAGGAGGAAACACAGATATAGGCCCAAAGAATAAAGTGGGCTAAATGCAGTTCAAAATTGGTAACAGGACTAACCAGGGGGCATTGCTTTGTTCAGTGGAGTACAACTGTAATGAGAGGCTGACACAGTGAGTAGGCTCAAATCAGTAAGTAGGCTAAATGCAGTTCAAAATTGGTAACAGAAGTAAACAGGCGGCACTGATTTGTTCAGTGTAGGAGAATATCAAGGAGCGGCAGACACCGTTAGTAGGGCCAACAAAACAAGTAGGCCAAATGCAGTATTATATTAAAAACAATTTAATGAGTGCCTGAAGATAGAACCTAGGGAAAGGCAACCTGGAGAACACCTTGGAGCGGAAGACACCGTTTGTAGAACCCAGGCCCAACTTGTAGGCCTAATGCAGTGTTGTTTCAACAACTACTTAACGAGAGCTTCAAAGATAGAAGCTAGGGAGAGGCAACCTGGAGAACACCTTGGAGCGGCAGACACCGTCCCTACAACCCAGACCCAACTTGTAGGCCAAAGGCAGTATTGTTTCAACAACTACTTAACAAGAGCTTGAAGATAGAAGCTAGGGAGAGGCACCCTGGAGAACACCTTGGAGCGGCAGACACCGTCTCTAGAACCCAGACCCAACTTGTAGGCCTAATGCAGTGTTGTTTCAACAACTACTTAACGAGAGCTTCAAGATCGAAGCTAGGGAGAGGCAACCTAGAGAACACCTTGGAGCGGAAGACTCAGTTTGTAGACCACAACGAAACTTGTGTCCCCAATGCAGTTTTATAATTCTGACAAGCTGAAAATCAGCCTTTTTTTTTTAGAGGAGGACAGCTGTATTAAGTGGCACAGATAGACACTGCTAGTAGGCCTTACACCACAAAGTAGGCTCACTGCAGGATGAAAAAAAGTTACATGGGTACACGGTCGGCATTGGTGTGGTCAGCGGAGGACAATTGGAAATAGGGACCACAGACAGACTTAGTAGGCCTAAAATAAAAAAAATAGGCTCAATGCAGTTTGAATTATCTTGCAGGGGTACACAGGCAGCATTGGTGTGGTCAGCGGAGGACGATTGGAAGGAGCGTCTGACACAGTTAGTACTCCCAAAAAATAAATAGATGTTAATGTTTCGCAAAACAACAAAACCAAAAAACAAAAGGGTAGCATACTTAGGTACAGGGGTGGGCTCCTCTGCTGAGTTTCAGACATAGTAATTTGGCGCTAAGTATTTACTGGTGTCAATTTAGGACACTGACCCTGACTATTTTAACTAGCATCATACATGTCAACAAATTGGTATTGTCAGTGCCAGGCATTGAAGGATGTCAGCGCATAGACTAAACATTGGTGGAGTTGTGAGAGATAATTTTGCAAGTGGTAGAACAGTGTTTGAGCTGGGGGGGAACTCTCTTGTGGCCAGCGGTACAGGCCCAGGGCCCCTCATGTTACAACTGTGTGTCTGATGTTGGTTGCGCGCCACCACCGCCAGAGACACTTTATTGTACTATGAGGGACCCAGTGGCAGTGCCGTCGACCAAAAACGGGCACACCCACCTCTTCAGACAAATGGCACTCTCACGGGTGCTTGCGCCAAGTGGCGAGACCACGGCCCCGTGGGGGGAGTTAGCCCATTTAGGGAGGTGTAAAAATGTCGTATACTGGACAACCAGCTGCTGCAAATTAAGAGATTGGAACAGTCAGTAAGACCAGTCCACAAGCAAGACCTTTTTATAGGAAAGCTAGGTGTCAGCCGGGAAAGGTGGGGCAATATAATTCAAAATCCATGAGTGGTTCATTTTAATGAAGGTTAGATCATCAACATTTTGGGTAGCCAGACGAGTCCTTTTTTCGGTCAATATTGAACCAGCAGCACTGAATACTCTTTCTGATAGCACACTACCTGCTGGGCAAGCAAGCTCCTGCAATGCATATTCTGCCAATTCAGGCCAGGTGTCTATTTTGGATGCCCATTGCCCAGTAATCAAATGGGAATGACGGTTGAGGGAGAACATCGATAAGGGATGAAAAATAGTTAGTAACCATACTGGACAAATGTTGTCTCCTGTCACTTTGAATTGATGCTGCAGTACCTGTCCTGTCTGCGGTCATTGCGAAATCACTCCACAACCTGGTCAGAAAACCCCTCTGTCCAACGCCACTTCTGATTTGTGCAACTCTAACACCTCTGCCCTGTTGCCCCCTGCAGCTCATGTGAAAACCATCACCGGTGCTGTGTGCTGGGAATGCCTGAATCAAACGGTCTACAGGAGTAGCTTGTTTGGTTGCAAATATTTGTTCAAGGTTCTCATGTGGCATGATATTTTGCAATTTGCCTTTATAGCGAGGATCAAGGAGGCAGGCCAACCAGTAATCGTCATTGGTCATCATTTTAATAATGCGTGGGTCCCTTTTGAGGATACGTAAGGCATAATCTGCCGTGTGGGCCAAAGTTCCAGTTGTCAAATCTGCGGTTGTGCTGGGTTGAGGGGCAGTTTCAGGCAAATCTACGTCACTTGTCTCCCTCAAAAAACCTGAACCCGGCCTTGCAAGGCCACCAGTTTTTATTGGCCCCGGAGAAGCTTCCTCATTCAAAAAATACTCATCCCCATCATCCTCCTCGTCCTCCTCCTCTTCGCCCGCTACCTCATCCTGTAGACTGCCCTGACCAGACAATGGCTGACTGTCATCAAGGCTATCCTCTTCCTTGGCTGCAGACGCCTGCTCCTTTATGTGCGTCAAACTTTGCATCAGCAGACGCATTAGGGGGATGCTCATGCTTATTATGGCGTTGTCTGCACTAACCAGCCGTGTGCATTCCTCAAAACACTGAAGGACTTGACACAGGTCTTGTACCTTCGACCACTGCACACCTGACAACTCCATGTCTGCCATCCAACTGCTTGCCCATGTATGTGTATCCTCCCACAAATACATAACAGAACGCCTCTGTTCGCACAGTCTCTGAAGCATGTGCAGTGTGGAGTTCCACCTTGTTGCAACATCGATGATTAGGCAATGCTGGGGAAGGTTCAAAGACCGCTGATGGTTCTGCATACGGCTGGAGTGTACAGGCGAACGGCGGATATGCGTGCAAAGTCTGCGAACTTTGAGGAGCAGGTCGGGTAACCCCGGGTAACTTTTCAGGAAGCACTGCACCACCAGGTTTAAGGTGTGAGCCAGGCAAGGAATGTGTTTCAATTGGGAAAGGGCTATGGCAGCCATAAAATTCCTTCTGTTATCACTCACTACCTTGCCTGCCTCAAGATGTACAGTGCCCAGCCATGACCGAGTTTCTTTCTGCAAGAACTCGGACAGAACTTCTGCGGTGTGTCTGTTGTTGCCCAAACACTTTATTGCCAATACAGCCTGCTGACGCTTGCCACTAGCTGTCCCATAATGGGACACCTCGAGTGTAACAGTGGCAGCTGCAGATGGAGTGGTTGTGCGACTGCGGTCTGTGGACGAGCTCTCGCTTCTGCAGGAGGACGAGGAGGAGGGGGTGAACGCCTACAGCCAACTGTTCCCTAGACCATGGGCTAGGCAGAACTGTCCCAATATTGCTGTCCCCTGTGGACCCTGCATCCACCACATTCACCCAGTGTGCCGTGATGGACACGTAACATCCCTGGCCATGCCTACTGGTCCATGCATCTGTTGTCAGGTGCACCTTTGTACTCACAGATTGCCTGAGTGCATGGATGATGCGGTCTTTTACATGCTGGTGGAGGGCTGGGATGGCTTTTCTCGAAAAGAAGTGTTGACTGGGTAGCTCGAAGAGTGGTTCAGCGTAGTCCATCAGGGCTTTGAAAGCTTTGCTTTCAACTAACCGATAGGGCATCATCTCTAATGAGATTAGTCTAGCAATGTGGGCGTTCAAACCCTGTGTATGTGGATGCGAGGATGAGTACTTCCTTTTCCTAATGAGAGTCTCATGTAGGGTGAGCTGGACTGGAGAGCTGCAGATCGTGGAACCAGCGGGGGTGCCGGTGGACATGGCAGACTGAGAGAGGGTTGGAGATGATATTCTTGCTGGTGCCCTACATGCAGTGTTTCCTACTGCGAAACTGGTGATTCCCTGACTGCTTTGGCCTGGCGATGAAACCTGCACATTTACTGCAGGTGGTGCGGGAAATGGTGGACTTACAGTGAGGGAAGGGATGTAGCGTTGCTGACTAGCTTCATTGGCCGAGGGTGCTACAACCTTAAGGGACGTTAGGTAGTTAGTCCAGGCTTGCAAATGCATGGTGGTTAAATGTCTACGCATGCAACTTGTATTTAGACTTCTCAGATTCTGACCTCTGCTTAAGGTAGTTGAACATTTTTGACAGGTGACTTTGCGCTGATCATTTGGATGTTGTTTAAAAAAATGCCAGACTGCACTCTTTCTACTATCGGATACCTTTTCAGGCATTGCAGACTGAGCTTCTGTAACCAGATGTCCATGCTGTCCTACAACTGGTTTTGGTTTTGCCATGCGTTTTTGGCCAGATACGGGCCTGGCAGATGGAACCTGTTGCGATGTTGATGCCTTCTGCGGCTCCTCCTCCTCCGCGTCAGAGCTACTGCCGCCTGCACACTGTTCCCCCAATGGCTGCCAATCGGGGTCAACAACTGGGTCATCTATGACCTCCTCTTCTATCTCGTGTGCAAATTCGTCTGTGTCACCGTGTAAGCCGGTGGTATAGCGTTCGTGACGGGGCACCATAGTCTCATCAGGGTCTGATTCTGGATCAGTACACTGCGAGGGCAATGTTCTGGTCTGAGTCAAAGGAACAGCATAGTAATCTGGCTGTAGCTGTGCATCTGTGCACTCCATGTCTGATTCAACTTGTAATGGGCACGGCCTGTTAACTGTTTCACTTTCTAACCCAGGAACGGTATGTGTAAAGATCTCCATGGAGTAACCCATTGTGTCGCCTGACGCATCCTTCTCTGTTGTTCTTGGTGAAGAAGACAAGGAAGCGACTTGTCCCTGACCATGAACATTCACTAATGACGCGCTGCTTTTACATTTAGCAGTTTCAGAAGAGGAGGCGAAAGAGCTAGAGGCTGAGTCAGCAAGGAAAGCCAAAACTTGTTCTTGCTGCTCCGGCTTTAAAAGCGGTTTTCCTACTCCCAGAAAAGGGAGCGTTCGAGGCCTTGTGTAGCCAGACGACGAACCTGGCTCAACAACTCAAGACTTAGGTGCTATATTGCTTTTCCCATGACCACGTGATGCTCCACCACCACTACCATCATTACCAGCTGGCAATGACCACCCACGGCCACGACCTCTTCCAGCAGACTTCCTCATGGTAATACCTAATGGTATTTGTTACTGTAAAACCAGTTACAAGGTGAACTCAAACTTCTGTTGGATTTATATATCCCTTTATAGGTGGGTGAGACTGCAAGGAAAATCAGGTCCAATGTATAACAGTACACAGCTTCAGTGGCAGACAGATATGCCACTAACAGGACTGACGCTGATGCAGACACTACCAATAAAAATCTCTCCCTTTTTATTTTTTCTGGGAGAATATTGAAGAAATGTGGCCCACTCTTATACAGTATATGTTCTGAGGCACAAAATTAGAGACAGATGCCACACACAGCACTGGCAATGAGGCAGAATTGCCAATCTTAATCTCCCAATTTTTTTTTTCTGGGATAGTTTAACCCCTTTCTGACATTAGACGTACTATCCCGTCGAGGTGGGGTGGGCCCCTATGACCTCCGACGGGATAGTACGTCATATGCGATCGGCAGCGCTCACGGGGGGAGCGCCGCCGATCGCGGCTGGGTGTCAGCTGTTTATCGCAGCTGACATCCGGCACTATGTGCCAGGAGCGGTCACGGACCGCCCCCGGCACATTAACCCCTGGCACACCGCGATCAAAGATGATCGCGATGTGCCGGCGGTATAGGTAAGCTTCCCGCAGGGAGGGGGCTCCCTGCGGGCTTCCCTGAGCCCCCCGCAGCAACGCGATGTGATCGCGTTGCTGCGAGGGTCTTACCTCCCTCCCTTCCTGCTCCAGCCCCGGATCCAAGATGGCCGCGGGTCCGGGTCCTGCAGGGAGGGAGGTGGCTTCAAAGAGCCTGCTCAGAGCAGGCACTGTGAAGCCTGCAGCACTGTAAGTCAGATCAGTGATCTGACAGAGTGCTATGCAAACTGTCAGATCATTGATCTGTGATGTCCCCCCCTGGGACAAAATAAAAAAGTAAAAATAAAAATTTCCAAATGTGTAAAAAAAAATAAAAAAAAATATTCCTAAATAATGAAAAAAAAAATATTATTCCCATAAATACATTTCTTCATCTAAATAAAAAAAACAAAACAATAAAAGTACACATATTTAGTATCGTCGCGTCCGTAACGATCCAACCCATAAAACTGGCCCACTAGTTAACCCCTTCAGTAAACACCGTAAGAAAAAAAAAAAAACGAGGCAAAAAACAACGCTTTATTATCATACCGCCGAATAAAAAGTGGAATAACACGCGATCAAAAAGACAAATATAAATAACCATGGTACCGCTGAAAACGTCATCTTGTCCCGCAAAAAACAAGCTGTAACACAGCATCATCAGCAAAAAAATAAAAAAGTTATAGTCCTGAGAATAAAGCGATGCAAAAAAAATTATTTTTTTTGTAAAATAGTTTTTATTGTATAAAAGCGCCAAAGCATAAAAAAATGATATAAATGAGGTGACGCTGTAATCGTACTGGCCCAAAGAATAAAACTGCTTTATCAATTTTACCAAACGCGGAACGGTATAAACGCCTCCTCCAAAAGAAATTCATAAATAGCTGGTTTTTGGTCATTCTTCCTCTCAAAAATCGGAATAAAAAGCGATCAATAAATGTCACGTGCCCGAAAATGTTACCAATAAAAACGTCAACTTGTCCCGCAAAAAGCAAGACCTCACATGACTCTGTGGACCAAAATATGGAAAAATTATAGCTCTCAAAATGTGGTAACACAAAAAATATTTTTTGCAATAAAAAGCGTCTTTCAGTGTGTGACGGCTGCCAATCATAAAAATCCGCTAAAAAACTCGCTATAAAAGTAAATCAAACCCCCCTTCATCACCCCCTTAGTTAGGGAAAAATTAAAAAAATGTATTTATTTCCATAAAAGCTTGAGGAGGCTAATTTGCATATTCCAGGTGCCTTCTGGGAAAAGCGAAGAGTCTCCCTAAGCTAGAAGATCGTTGGGTACAGCCGGGACCAGCTGCTTGGAAAGAATCACCAAACCAGGGATTCAAGCTTGAGGAGGCTAATTTGCATATTCCAGGTGCCTTCTGGGAAAAGCGAAGAGTCTCCCTAAGCTAGAAGATCGTTGGGTACAGCCGGGACCAGCTGCTTGGAAAGAATCACCAAACCAGGGATTCAAGCTTGAGGAGGCTAATTTGCATATTCCAGGTGCCTTCTGGGAAAAGCGAAGAGTCTCCCTAAGCTAGAAGATCGTTGGGTACAGCCGGGACCAGTTGCTTGGAAAGAATCACCAAACCAGGGATTCAAGCTTGAGGAGGCTAATTTGCATATACCAGGTGCCTTCTGGGAAAAGCGAAGAGTCTCCCTAAGCTAGAAGATCGTTGGGTACAGCTGGGACCAGCTGCTTGGAAAGAATCACCAAACCAGGGATTCAAGCTTGAGGAGGCTAATTTGCATATTCCAGGTGCCTTCTGGGAAAAGCGAAGAGTCTCCCTAAGCTAGAATATCGATGGGTACAGCCGGGACCAGCTGCTTGGAAAGAATCACCAAACCAGGGATTCAAGCTTGAGGAGGCTAATTTGCATATTCCAGGTGCCTTCTGGGAAAAGCGAAGAGTCTCCCTAAGCTAGAAGATCGTTGGGTACAGCCGGGACCAGCTGCTTGGAAAGAATCACCAAACCAGGGATTCAAGCTTGAAGAGGCTAATTTGCATATTCCAGGTGCCTTCTGGGAAAAGCGAAGAGTCTCCCTAAGCTAGAAGATCGTTGGGTACAGCCGCGACCAGCTGCTTGGAAAGAATCACCAAACCAGGGATTCAAGCTTGAGGAGGCTAATTTGCATATTCCAGGTGCCTTCTGGGAAAAGCGAAGAGTCTCCCTAAGCTAGAAGATCGTTGGGTACAGCCGGGACCAGCTGCTTGGAAAGAATCACCAAACCAGGGATTCAAGCTTGAGGAGGCTAATTTGCATATTCCAGGTGCCTTCTGGGAAAAGCAAAGAGTCTCCCTAAGCTAGAAGATCGTTGGGTACAGCCGGGACCAGCTGCTTGGAAAGAATCACCAAACCAGGGATTCAAGCTTGAGGAGGCTAATTTGCATATTCCAGGTGCCTTCTGGGAAAAGCGAAGAGTCTCCCTAAGCTAGAAGATCGTTGGGTACAGCCTGGACCAGCTGCTTGGAAAGAATCACCAAACCAGGGATTCAAGCTTGAGGAGGCTAATTTGCATATTCCAGGTGCCTTCTGGGAAAAGCGAAGAGTCTCCCTAAGCTAGAAGATCGTTGGGTACAGCCGGGACCAGCTGCTTGGAAAGAATCACCAAACCAGGGATTCAAGCTTGAGGAGGCTAATTTGCATATTACAGGTGCCTTCTGGGAAAAGCGAAGAGTCTCCCTAAGCTAGAAGATCGTTGGGTACAGCCGGGACCAGCTGCTTGGAAAGAATCACCAAACCAGGGATTCAAGCTTGAGGAGGCTAATTTGCATATTCCAGGTGCCTTCTGGGAAAAGTGAAGAGTCTCCCTAAGCTAGAAGATCGTTGGGTACAGCTGGGACCAGCTGCTTGGAAAGAATCACCAAACCAGGGATTCAAGCTTGAGGAGGCTAATTTGCATATTCCAGGTGCCTTCTGGGAAAAGCGAAGAGTCTCCCTAAGCTAGAAGATCGTTGGGTACAGCCGGGACCAGCTGCTTGGAAAGAATCACCAAACCAGGGATTCAAGCTTGAGGAGGCTAATTTGCATATTCCAGGTGCCTTCTGGGAAAAGCGAAGAGTCTCCCTAAGCTAGAAGATCGTTGGGTACAGCCGGGACCAGCTGCTTGGAAAGAATCACCAAACCAGGGATTCAAGCTTGAGGAGGCTATTTTGCATATTCCAGGTGCCTTCTGGGAAAAGCGAAGAGTCTCCCTAAGCTAGAAGATCGTTGGGTACAGCCGGGACCAGCTGCTTGGAAAGAATCACCAAACCAGGGATTCAAGCTTGAGGAGGCTAATTTGCATATTCCAGGTGCCTTCTGGGAAAAGCGAAGAGTCTCCCTAAGCTAGAAGATCGTTGGGTACAGCCGGGACCAGCTGCTTGGAAAGAATCACCAAACCAGGGATTCAAGCTTGAGGAGGCTAATTTGCATATTCCAGGTGCCTTCTGGGAAAAGCGAAGAGTCTCCCTAAGCTAGAAGATCGTTGGGTACAGCCGGGACCAGCTGCTTGGAAAGAATCACCAAACCAGGGATTCAAGCTTGAGGAGGCTAATTTGCATATTCCAGGTGCCTTCTGGGAAAAGCGAAGAGTCTCCCTAAGCTAGAAGATCGTTGGGTACAGCCGGGACCAGCTGCTTGGAAAGAATCACCAAACCAGGGATTCAAGCTTGAGGAGGCTAATTTGCATATTCCAGGTGCCTTCTGGGAAAAGCGAAGAGTCTCCCTAAGCTAGAAGATCGTTGGGTACAGCCGGGACCAGCTGCTTGGAAAGAATCACCAAACCAGGGATTCAAGCTTGAGGAGGCTAATTTGCATATTCCAGGTGCCTTCTGGGAAAAGCGAAGAGTCTCCCTAAGCTAGAAGATCGTTGGGTACAGCCGGGACCAGCTGCTTGGAAAGAATCACCAAACCAGGGATTCAAGCTTGAGGAGGCTAATTTGCATATTCCAGGTGCCTTCTGGGAAAAGCGAAGAGTCTCCCTAAGCTAGAAGATCGTTGGGTACAGCCGGGACCAGCTGCTTGGAAAGAATCACCAAACCAGGGATTCAAGCTTGAGGAGGCTAATTTGCATATTCCAGGTGCCTTCTGGGAAAAGCGAAGAGTCTCCCTAAGCTAGAAGATCGTTGGGTACAGCCTGGACCAGCTGCTTGGAAAGAATCACCAAACCAGGGATTCAAGCTTGAGGAGGCTAATTTGCATATTCCAGGTGCCTTCTGGGAAAAGCGAAGAGTCTCCCTAAGCTAGAAGATCGTTGGGTACAGCCGGGACCAGCTGCTTGGAAAGAATCACCAAACCAGGGATTCAAGCTTGAGGAGGCTAATTTGCATATTACAGGTGCCTTCTGGGAAAAGCGAAGAGTCTCCCTAAGCTAGAAGATCGTTGGGTACAGCCGGGACCAGCTGCTTGGAAAGAATCACCAAACCAGGGATTCAAGCTTGAGGAGGCTAATTTGCATATTCCAGGTGCCTTCTGGGAAAAGCGAAGAGTCTCCCTAAGCTAGAAGATCGTTGGGTACAGCCGGGACCAGCTGCTTGGAAAGAATCACCAAACCAGGGATTCAAGCTTGAGGAGGCTAATTTGCATATTCCAGGTGCCTTCTGGGAAAAGCGAAGAGTCTCCCTAAGCTAGAAGATCGTTGGGTACAGCCGGGACCAGCTGCTTGGAAAGAATCACCAAACCAGGGATTCAAGCTTGAGGAGGCTAATTTGCATATTCCAGGTGCCTTCTGGGAAAAGCGAAGAGTCTCCCTAAGCTAGAAGATCGTTGGGTACAGCCGGGACCAGCTGCTTGGAAAGAATCACCAAACCAGGGATTCAAGCTTGAGGAGGCTAATTTGCATATTCCAGGTGCCTTCTGGGAAAAGCGAAGAGTCTCCCTAAGCTAGAAGATCGTTGGGTACAGCCGGGACCAGCTGCTTGGAAAGAATCACCAAACCAGGGATTCAAGCTTGAGGAGGCTAATTTGCATATTCCAGGTGCCTTCTGGGAAAAGCGAAGAGTCTCCCTAAGCTAGAAGATCGTTGGGTACAGCCGGGACCAGCTGCTTGGAAAGAATCACCAAACCAGGGATTCAAGCTTGAGGAGGCTAATTTGCATATTCCAGGTGCCTTCTGGGAAAAGCGAAGAGTCTCCCTAAGCTAGAAGATCGTTGGGTACAGCCGGGACCAGCTGCTTGGAAAGAATCACCAAACCAGGGATTCAAGCTTGAGGAGGCTAATTTGCATATTCCAGGTGCCTTCTGGGAAAAGCGAAGAGTCTCCCTAAGCTAGAAGATCGTTGGGTACAGCCGGGACCAGCTGCTTGGAAAGAATCACCAAACCAGGGATTCAAGCTTGAGGAGGCTAATTTGCATATTCCAGGTGCCTTCTGGGAAAAGCGAAGAGTCTCCCTAAGCTAGAAGATCGTTGGGTACAGCCGGGACCAGCTGCTTGGAAAGAATCACCAAACCAGGGATTCAAGCTTGAGGAGGCTAATTTGCATATTCCAGGTGCCTTCTGGGAAAAGCGAAGAGTCTCCCTAAGCTAGAAGATCGTTGGGTACAGCCGGGACCAGCTGCTTGGAAAGAATCACCAAACCAGGGATTCAAGCTTGAGGAGGCTAATTTGCATATTCCAGGTGCCTTCTGGGAAAAGCGAAGAGTCTCCCTAAGCTAGAAGATCGTTGGGTACAGCCGGGACCAGCTGCTTGGAAAGAATCACCAAACCAGGGATTCAAGCTTGAGGAGGCTAATTTGCATATTCCAGGTGCCTTCTGGGAAAAGCGAAGAGTCTCCCTAAGCTAGAAGATCGTTGGGTACAGCCGGGACCAGCTGCTTGGAAAGAATCACCAAACCAGGGATTCAAGCTTGAGGAGGCTAATTTGCATATTCCAGGTGCCTTCTGGGAAAAGCGAAGAGTCTCCCTAAGCTAGAAGATCGTTGGGTACAGCCGGGACCAGCTGCTTGGAAAGAATCACCAAACCAGGGATTCAAGCTTGAGGAGGCTAATTTGCATATTCCAGGTGCCTTCTGGGAAAAGCGAAGAGTCTCCCTAAGCTAGAAGATCGTTGGGTACAGCCGGGACCAGCTGCTTGGAAAGAATCACCAAACCGTGCGCCTTACGGCGCGCGAATTTTTGCCTGTAGGACATTAATGCAAGAGAGCTTGGCTGAGTAGATTACACAAGAAGGAAAACACACAGCAAGTCATCAGGATCTAGGAGCAACATGGCAGATGTGACAACCTACATGGTGAGCTGCAGCATGTGCTACATGTTCACAGATCGACCAGAAGAAGAATTAAATTTCACCTGTCAGAAGTGTAGACTAGTGGCCCTTTTAGAAGAAAAGGTGCGGGGTCTGGAAGAAAGAATAGCAACTTTGAAACTCATCAAAGAGAATGAAGACTTTCTAGACAGAACAGAAGCATCTCTACTGGTCACAGAAGGTGAAAAAAGTGACAGAGAACCTCCAAAAGCAGATGAGTGGAAGCATGTGACCAAAAGAAGCAAGAAGACCATGGAGAAATCACCAACCACACAACTGAAGAACCGATATCAAATCTTTGTAGAGGATGAAGATGGCACACCTAAGGATGAAGCAATACCAGCAAGCAAAAAAGAAAAGGGCACACAGCAACAAGTGACAGCAAAAAGTACAGCCAAGAAGCAACGAAGAGTGGTGGTGGTGGGAGACTCACTACTGAGAGGCACAGAAGCAGCCATCTGCAGACCGGACATAACTGCAAGAGAAGTATGCTGCCTTCCAGGTGCGATGATCAAGGATGTGACCGATAGGATACCAAAGCTCTTCAACTCCAAGGACGTCCACCCATTTCTTCTGATACATGTTGGCACCAATGACACGGCAAGGAAGGACCTACCGACAATCTGCAAGGACTTTGAAGAGTTGGGGAAGAAAGTAAAGGAACTGGATGCACAGGTAGTTTTTTCTTCTATCCTTCCAGTAGACGGGCATGGCACCAGGAGATGGAACAGGATCCTTGATGCAAACAACTGGCTAAGACGATGGTGCAGACAACAAGGATTCGGATTCCTGGACCACGGTGTGAATTACTTGTACGATGGACTCCTCGCCAGAGACAGACTACACCTCAACAAACCTGGGAAAGACACATTCGCCAGAAGACTCGCTACACTCATCAGGAGGGCATTAAACTAGAAGAAGAGGGGACGGGAAGAAAAACATTAGACTTGAACAAAGAAGATCCAGGAAAACATACTCAGAAGGGAGGTAAGAACATTTCTAAAACAATCCACAGCGAGGAGATTGGAACAAAACAAAATCCTCTAAACTGCATGCTCGCAAACGCCAGAAGCCTGACAAACAAGATGGAAGAACTAGAAGCAGAAATATCTACAGGTAACTTTGACATAGTGGGAATAACCGAGACATGGTTAGATGAAAGCTATGACTGGGCAGTTAACTTACAGGGTTACAGTCTGTTTAGAAAGGATCATAAAAATCGGAGAGGAGGAGGGGTTTGTCTCTATGTAAAGTCTTGTCTAAAGTCCACTTTAAGGGAGGATATTAGCGAAGGAAATGAGGATGTCGAGTCCATATGGGTCGAAATTCATGGAGGGAAAAATGGTAACAAAATTCTCATTGGGGTCTGTTACAAACCCCCAAATATAACAGAAACCATGGAAAGTCTACTTCTAAAGCAGATAGATGAAGCTGCAACCCATAATGAGGTCCTGGTTATGGGGGACTTTAACTACCCGGATATTAACTGGGAAACAGAAACCTGTGAAACCCATAAAGGCAACAGGTTTCTGCTAATAACCAAGGAAAATTATCTTTCACAATTGGTGCAGAATCCAACCAGAGGAGCAGCACTTTTAGACCTAATACTATCTAATAGACCTGACAGAATAACAAATCTGCAGGTGGTCGGGCATCTAGGAAATAGCGACCACAATATTGTACAGTTTCACCTGTCTTTCACTAGGGGGACTTGTCAGGGAGTCACAAAAACACTGAACTTTAGGAAGGCAAAGTTTGACCAGCTTAGAGATGCCCTTAATCTGGTAGACTGGGACAATATCCTCAGAAATAAGAATACAGATAATAAATGGGAAATGTTTAAGAACATCCTAAATAGGCAGTGTAAGCGGTTTATACCTTGTGGGAATAAAAGGACTAGAAATAGGAAAAACCCAATGTGGCTAAACAAAGAAGTAAGACAGGCAATTAACAGTAAAAAGAAAGCATTTGCACTACTAAAGCAGGATGGCACCATTGAAGCTCTAAAAAACTATAGGGAGAAAAATACTTTATCTAAAAAACTAATTAAAGCTGCCAAAAAGGAAACAGAGAAGCACATTGCTAAGGAGAGTAAAACTAATCCCAAACTGTTCTTCAACTATATCAATAGTAAAAGAATAAAAACTGAAAATGTAGGCCCCTTAAAAAATAGTGAGGAAAGAATGGTTGTAGATGACGAGGAAAAAGCTAACATATTAAACACCTTCTTCTCCACGGTATTCACGGTGGAAAATGAAATGCTAGGTGAAATCCCAAGAAACAATGAAAACTCTATATTAAGGGTCACCAATCTAACCCAAGAAGAGGTGCGAAACCGGCTAAATAAGATTAAAATAGATAAATCTCCGGGTCCGGATGGCATACACCCACGAGTACTAAGAGAACTAAGTAATGTAATAGATAAACCATTATTTCTTATTTTTAGGGACTCTATAGCGACAGGGTCTGTTCCGCAGGATTGGCGCATAGCAAATGTGGTGCCAATATTCAAAAAGGGCTCTAAAAGTGAACCTGGAAATTATAGGCCAGTAAGTCTAACCTCTATTGTTGGTAAAATATTTGAAGGGTTTCTGAGGGATGTTATTCTGGATTATCTCAATGAGAATAACTGTTTAACTCCATATCAGCATGGGTTTCTGAGAAATCGCTCCTGTCAAACCAATCTAATCAGTTTTTATGAAGAGGTAAGCTATAGGCTGGACCACGGTGAGTCATTGGACGTGGTATATCTCGATTTTTCCAAAGCGTTTGATACCGTGCCGCACAAGAGGTTGGTACACAAAATGAGAATGCTTGGTCTGGGGGAAATTGTGTGTAAATGGGTTAGTAACTGGCTTAGTGATAGAAAGCAGAGGGTGGTTATAAATGGTATAGTCTCTAACTGGGTCGCTGTGACCAGTGGGGTACCGCAGGGGTCAGTATTGGGACCTGTTCTCTTCAACATATTCATTAATGATCTGGTAGATGGTTTACACAGTAAAATATCGATATTTGCAGATGATACAAAACTATGTAAATCAGTTAATACAAGAGAAGATAGTATTCTGCTACAGATGGATCTGGATAAGTTGGAAACTTGGGCTGAAAGGTGGCAGATGAGGTTTAACAATGATAAATGTAAGGTTATACACATGGGAAGAAGGAATCAATGTCACCATTACACACTGAATGGGAAACCACTGGGTAAATCTAACAGGGAGAAGGACTTGGGGATCCTAGTTAATGATAAACTTACCTGGAGCAGCCAGTGCCAGGCAGCAGCTGCCAAGGCAAACAGGATCATGGGCTGCATTAAAAGAGGTCTGGATACACATGATGAGAGCATTATACTGCCTCTGTACAAATCCCAAGTTAGACCGCACATGGAGTACTGTGTCCAGTTTTGGGCACCGGTGCTCAGGAAGGATATAATGGAACTAGAGAGAGTACAAAGGAGGGCAACAAAATTAATAAAGGGGATGGGAGAACTACAATACCCAGATAGATTAGCGAAATTAGGATTATTTAGTCTAGAAAAAAGACGACTGAGGGGCGATCTAATAACCATGTATAAGTACATAAGGGGACAATACAAATATCTCGCTGAGGATCTGTTTATACCAAGGAAGGTGACGGGCACAAGGGGGCATTCTTTGCGTCTGGAGGAGAGAAGGTTTTTCCACCAACATAGAAGAGGATTCTTTACTGTTAGGGCAGTGAGAATCTGGAATTGCTTGCCTGAGGAGGTGGTGATGGCGAACTCAGTCGAGGGGTTCAAGAGAGGCCTGGATGTCTTCCTGGAGCAGAACAATATTGTATCATACAATTAGGTTCTGTAGAAGGACGTAGATCTGGGGATTTATTATGATGGAATATAGGCTGAACTGGATGGACAAATGTCTTTTTTCGGCCTTACTAACTATGTTACTATGTTACTATATTTTCCCGCTAGGGCTAGGGTTAGGGTTAGGGTTAGGGTTAGGGCTAGGGTTAGGGCTAGGGTTAGGGCTAGGGTTAGGGTTAGGGCTAGGGTTAGGGCTAGGGTTAGGGCTAGGGTTAGGGTTAGGGCTAGGGTTAGGGCTAGGGTTAGGGCTATGGCTAGGGTTTGGGTTAGGGTTAGGGCTAGGGTTAGGGCTGGGGTTAGGGTTGGGGCTACAGTTAGGGTTGGGGCTACAGTTAGGGTTAGGGTTTAGATTACATTTACAGTTGGGATTAGGCTTAGGGGTGTGTCAGGGTTAGACAGGGTTACTGTTGGAATTAGGGTTAGGAGTGTGTTTGGATTAGGGTTTCAGTTATAATTGGGGGGTTTCCACTGTTTAGGCACATCAGGGGCTCTCCAAACACGACATGGCGTCCGATCTCAATTCCAGCCAATTCTGCGTTGAAAAAGTAATACAGTGCTCCTTCTCTTCCGAGCTCTCCCGTGTGCCCAAACAGGGGTTTACCCCAACATATCAGGTATCAGTGTACTCAGGACATATAGGACAACAACTTTTGTGGTCCAATTTCTCCTGTTACCTTTGGGAAAATACAAAACTGGGGGCTAAAAAAAAATTTTTGTGGAGAAAAAAAAGATTTTTTATTTTCACGGCTCTGCGTTATAAACTTTAGTGAAACACTTGGGGGTTCGAAATTCTCACAACACATCTAGATGAGTTCCTTAGGGTGTCTAGTTTCCAAAATGGTGTCACTTGTGGGGGGTTTCTACTGTTTAGGTACATTAGGGGCTCTGCAAACGCAATGTGACACCTGCAGACCATTCCATCTAAGTCTGCATTCCAAATGGAGCTCCTTCCCTTCCGAACAGTGGTTCCCCCCACTTATGGGGTATCAGCGCACTCAGGACAAATTGTACAACAACATTAGGGGTCCAATTTCTTCTCTTACCCTTGGAAAAATAAAACATTGGGGGCAAAAAGATAAAAGATAAGATTTGTGAAAAAATATGATTTTTTATTTTTACGGTTCTGCATTATAAACTTCTGTGAAGCACTTGGTGGGTCAAAGTGCTCACCACACCTCTAGATAAGTTCCTTAGGGGGTCTACTTTCCAAAATGGTGTCATTTGTGGGGGGGTTTCAATGTTTAGGCACATCAGGGGCTCTCCAAACGCAACATGGTGTCCCATCTCGATTCCAGTCAATTTTGCATTGAAAAGTCAAATGGCGCTCCTTCGCTTCCGAGCTCTGTCATGCTCCCAAACAGTGGTTTACCCCCACATATGGGGTATCGGAGTACTCAGGACAAATTGTACAACAACTTTTGGGGTCCATTTTCTCCTGTTACCCTTGGTAAAATAAAACAAATTGGAGCTGAAGTAAATTTTTTGTGAAAAAAAGTTAAATGTTCATTTTTATTTAAACATTCCAAAAATTCCTGTGAAGCACCAGAAGGGTTAATAAACTTCTTGAATATGGTTTTGAGCACCATGAAGGGTGCAGTTTTTAGAATGGTGTCACACTTGGGTATTTTCTATCATATAGACCCCTCAAAATGACTTCAAATGAGATGTGGTCCCTAAAAAAAATGGTGTTGTAAAAATGAGAAATTGCTGGTCAACTTTTAACCCTTCTAACTCCCTAAAAAAAAAAAATTTTGGTTCCAAAATTGTGCTGATGTAAAGTAGATATGTGGGAAATATTACTTATTAAGTATTTTGTGTGACATATCTCTGTGATTTAATTGCATAAAAATTCAAAGTTGGAAAATTGCGAAATTTTCATAATTTTCGCCAAATTTCTGTGTTTTTCACAAATAAACGCAGGTACTATCAAAGAATTTTTACCACTATCATGAAGTACAATATGTCACAAGAAAACAATGTCAGAATCACTGGGATCTGTTGAAGCGTTCCAGAGTTATAACCTCATAAAGGGACAGTGGTCAGAATTGTAAAAATTGGCCAGGTCATTGGGGGTAAAGGGGTTAAAAAAAAAAAAAAACTGGCCCAGTATTACACACTGAGTTTAATGTGGGACAAAATTAGAGACAGGTGGCACACACAGGAGTGGCACTGAAGCAGAAATGCCAATCTTAATCTCCCACTATTTTTTTTTTCAGGGAGAATTTAAAAGAAATCTGGCCCAGTATTACACACTAGGTTTAATGTGGCACAAAATTTGAGACAGGTGGCACACACAGGAGTGGCACTGAAGCAGAAATGCCAATCTTAATCTCCCACTATTTTTTTTCAGGGAGAATTTAAAAGAAATCTGGCCAAGTATTACACACTAGGTTTAATGTGGCACAAAATTTGAGACAGGTGGCACACACAGGAGTGGCACTGAAGCAGAAATGCCAATCTTAATCTCCCACTATTTTTTTTTCAGGGAGAATTTAAAAGAAATCTGGCCCAGTATTACACACTAGGTTTAATGTAGCACAAAATTAGAGACAGATGCCACACACAGCACTGGCACTGAGGCAAAATTGCCAATCTTAATCTCCCACTATTTTTTTTTTATTTATGGGAGAATTGGCAAGAAATCAGGCCTGCTGTTAGACTGTATGTTTTCTGTGCCAGAAAATGAGACACAGATGCCACACACAGGACTGCCACTGATACAGATTTGCCAATTTTAATCTGCACCCTTTTTTTGTTGTTTTTTTTCTTCAGGGAGACTAGTAAATAAATCTGGGTCACTGTATTAGAGTATATTTTCTGTGGCAGAAAGTGGCTTGAAGAGATATAGCGAAATAAAAAAAAGGGACTGTCCTACAATTACTATCTCCCTGCAGTAATCTCAGCAAAGTATGGCAGGCAGCAATAACAAGGAGTGGACTGCTGCATAAAAAAGTCAAAAGTCTGGACAAACAAACAAGATAGCTGTGCAGAAAGGAAGGAGCAACAGGATTTGTGCTTTGAAAAAAGCAGTTGGTTTGCACAGCGGTGTACAAACAGCAATGCAGCTATCAGGGAGCCTTCTAGGACAGCCCAATGAGCTACAGCGCTGAGGAAAAAAAAATCTAGCCTCCACTGTCCCTGCTAAGAAAAGGTGGTGTTGGACAGTGAAAATCGCTACAGCACAAGCAGTTTGGGGGTTAATGTACCCTGCCTAAAGCTATCCCTGCTTCTGACGAAGCGGCAGCAACCTCTCCCTATGCTCAGATCAGCAGCAGTAAGATGGCGGTCGGCGGGAACGCCCATTTATAGCCCCTGTGACACCGCAGAAAGCAAGCCAATCACTGCAATGCCCTTCTTTAAGATGGTGGGGACTGAGACCTATGTCATCACGCTGCACACACTCTGCGTCCACCTTCATTGGCTGAGAAATGGCGCTTTTCGCGTCATTGAAACGCGACTTTGGCGCGAAAGTCGCGTACCGCATGGCCGACCCCACACAGGGATCGGGTTGGGTTTCATGAAACCCGACTTTGCCAAAAGTCGGCGACTTATGAAAATGACCGACCCGTTTCGCTCAACCCTAATTGTGAGCAGTAAGTCTGTAGACTGCTGTGCATCACATCAGTGAATCATTTAAATGTGCCACCCTAAATTAGACCAGAATTGAACCAGGAGGTAACTGAAGATAATGGAATACACAGTGAAAATAAAAAGTGCTTCTGTTTGCTTTCACCATCACCTCCATAGTCCTCCACTTCCTAGAAACCCCTCTAATACCTACACCTAGTAATGAACTGGTAATTTCTCCCTCCATCCTCCCCATCTATCTCACCTGCTCCTCAGAATTTTTCCTCAACATACAATCCTCTGTCTCCAAACACAGACAGCCACCTTCTGCCCTTTCCTGCTCCCACCTACTAACATTTTCTTTGCTCCTTCTCAATGCCAGCAATATTCCTCCAAATCCTGGCCCTCCTCACCACATCCCCACAGTCTTTTCAACCTCTCATGCATGCTCTACCACAAATTTCTCTAAACTCTCTAGTGTGCCACTTTTTGGTGATAGCGAGGAAGAATAGCTTGTTAGTAATAAAAAGATCACAGATGTTTGAATGATTGTTGCAGACAGAGCGAGCGTTCCATAGAGAACCTGTAAGTCTCACCTCGCTTATACAGCATCTCCAGCTGCACTTTCGTATGGTGGATTCAACCTTTCCCTCACTCCCAGTCCCAACACACGTATGGCAGAGGAATTGGCTTTCTCCTGTCAGATAACTGCTCCTTCACCCAAATCCCAATGCCACCCTTTGCTACTCTCCCTTCTTTCAAGGTGCACTGTGTGCGCATCTTCTCCCTCTCCAACCTTCAACTGCCTATCATTTACCGACTCAAAGGGCCATCCACCACCTTCTTTGACCACTTCACTACTTGGCTACTTCATTTTTTTTCCGCTGACATCCCCACTATCATTATGGGTGACTTCACAATCTCTGACACATCTCACTTAGCTGTCTCTAAGCTTCTATCTCTCACTTCCTCCTTCACTCGCAAACATAGCCACTCACTGGACCTCATTTTCACCCATCTCTGTGTTAGGGACTGGCGGAACGCACCAAGAATCAGATGTTATGGTATTAGGTGCGTTCGCAGTCCGAGGTCCACCGTGCAGGTAAAAGACGGACTATATGGCGGTACTAAGTATACACACATGGGTTAACTTCACCCTGCGTGAAGAAAGCGATCCTGTTGCGTCACAGGACCGCAGTACCGCACATAAAGTGCGAGCAAGAAGTCAGCGGACTCAACCCCTACACAGGATTGAAGTCCGATTAGACATTTGCTGGCACAACACCGCAACTGGGTGTGTCAGAGGAACATAAATAATAATATTAAGGCACAAGAGTGCGTGCGGTGCCACACTGACGGACGCCACTAACCACCCAGGCTTGGGTCAGGAAAGCGCAGAGCAAGCGCACAGCGCCGTACTGGCAGACACAGCAACTGGTAGCTGTAATGTGTGTTTCGTGCTGTTGGATAAGTCGGGCGCTAGATAGCAAACATACACCTTCCGCGAACAGACATTCAATAGGGAGGGTTATTTAAAGAGCGACTTTCACTCACAACACACACACATATTTACAAGACAATACTAGCGCATGGCCGTGCGGTCATGCGCAGTTTATGTAGCTGCAGCACAGGAAACAGCTACAGAAGTTTTGCCCTTTCAGGACCTGCCAAAAGCACCAATGGAATGTGCTGCAGTACCTGAGCATGTGACCCTCGATCTCCAACGGGAGATCCTGCCCTGGGCATGCTCAGACAGAGAAAAGCAGGACTTAGATCCAGAAACGTCCACTCGCTGCTGCCCAGCACTGGCTTCAATGGCAGAAGCAGGAAAAGCAGCAGTAACTCTTCGCACAGAGTCAGACTGAGCGAGACGCTGGGATCGACGTCCCTGCTGAGCAGACTCCACTGCGGCTGGAGAAGAATGGGAGACCGCAGCGGAGACGGATCGAGATTCCCCCTGTGCAGCAGAGGAAACTCGACTCCTAACACTCTGTTCCCTATTAGAGATGAGTGAATGTGTTTGACGAACGTTTTGCCAATCTCAAATTTAGCACAAACGTAACACATTTTGATTCATGTTAGCTTTAACAAGGATTTTTACACAAATTCGGCAAAAGTTGGTCACAGATAGGTAAATCATTGCGTTTTCAGTAATGCTTTTGCATGATTTTGGCTAGGACAGTGGTGCTATATGATAAGCATGGAGGATGGGGTGTTGTGTTTGATGAGGATGGGGTGTGGAGAGGTTAAAGGAGCATCTGAAGAGATTGCAGGAGCCGTGAGTACTTTTTTTCACTTAACTTTGTGAGTTGATTCCGGCAACCAATCAGGGCACAGAAACCACTCACAAGGTTATGACACGAGTTCTTCTGTGATTGGTTGCCGAATTCACATGTCCCTGGGCATATAAAAGGCAAACATTTTGCTCTTGGTGCCATTTGCTCAGTGTCACATTGCCGAGAGTTTGCTCCTGAGCTAGTGCTGCTGCTGAAAGTTAATTTGTCCCTTGTGAAATCAATCTTCCAGCATCAAAGTAGATTGTGCAAAAACTGTATGGAAGTCTCCGGAAACCCAATTAGCTACTCCAAATAGTTTGCTCTAAAACTATGTTTCAATGTAATATCAGAAGGTAAGATTTCTGCGCAAAAATCATTAGGCGTAATACAGTGGTGCAGCCACGAGGTGAAATAAGCTACTCAAAATCGTTATTGATGTGTGACAGGTCAAGTGTGGAATCTAAGAAGGCCAGTTGTGTCCATAAATGGAAAGATGCCATCTTTATGCTGGTTTCTCTATTTTATTAGTCTATGAGAGTAATGGACACAGCCCTGGATTTCTCTCAGACTGGGGTATCTACTTTAAGACAACGATTTAAAATTATACCACCCTATCAATACCAATTCTTTTTCAATGCTGTTTAGGTCCCCTGCTTGTTTTTGCATTCATTGGTTCAGACTGCATGTAATGATTGCAGACAATCTCTGGTTACAGCTTTGAATACACCTCTCTACTACAGCCAGTTATTAGCTGCTGCAGTTAGATATCTGTCTGACTAAAGGCCCCTTCACATTAAGCGACGCTGCAGCGATACCGACAACGATGTCGATTGCTGCAGCGTCGCTGTTTGGTCGCTGGAGAGCTGTCACACAGACAGCTCTCCAGCGACCAACGATCCCGAAGTCCCCGGGTAACCAGGGTAAACATCGGGTTACTAAGCGCAGGGCCGCGCTTAGTAACCCGATGTTTACCCTGGTTACCAGCGTAAAAGTAAAAAAAACAAACACTACATACTTACCTACCGCTGTCTGTCCCCGGCGCTCAGCTTCTCTGCACTCCTCCTGTACTGGCTGTGAGCACAGCGGCCGGAAAGCAGAGCGGTGACGTCACCGCTCTGCTTTCCGGCTGACCGACGCTCACAGCCAGTACAGGAGGAGTGCAGAGCACAGCGCCGGGGACAGACAGCGGTAGGTAAGTATGTAGTGTTTGTTTTTTTTTACTTTTACGCTGGTAACCAGGGTAAACATCGGGTTACTAAGCGTGGCCCTGCGCTTAGTTACCCGATGTTTACCCTGGTTACCAGTGAAGACATCGCTGGATCGGTGTCACACACGCCGATCCAGCGATGTCCACGTGAGATCCAGCGACGAAATAAAGTTCTGGACTTTCCTCAGCGACCAACGATCTCCCAGCAGGGGCCTGATCGTTGGTCGCTGTCACACATAACGATTTCCTTAACGATATTGTTGCTACGTCACAAAAAGCAATGATATCGTTAACGATATCGTTATGTGTGAAGGTAACTTAAGACGGACATGTGCATTCTAATGAAATTAACAGCAAGAGAAGAAAAAATAAAAAATGATTACTTTCTTCAAATAAACTAATGGCGCTAGCTATTTAAAAGGCATTATTTGCAGGGGTTAATATATAGCAATTAGTAATTAGATATTTTTAGCGCATTCTCTTTTTGCTCTAGGCAGGTCTCTAACATGATGCCAGGTGCTCACTAGTGCACCTGCTACACACCACAAATAAGTAAGCAAATAATAATAATAATGATAATAATAAACTTATATATTAGCTGAAGAGCCTGGCATTGCCCGGGAATACAGTATATAAATACTATAAAACAGATACGTCAAAAAAAGGGGGAATAACAATAAAACACCAACAAGAAAAAACTACCCCTATATATAGATACTCTTTATTAATAATCAATAATAAGAATGTCAAAAAGATATACAAAAAATTGATTATAAACACCATAAAAAGAGAGTTCACAACCAGGGAATCAGGGTAGCGGTCCTTGGAAAAAATGTTGAAAATAGCGATATGCCTAACATTAACCCTAGTAGGCCCTGGAATCTGATGGCCTACCTGACAGTGGAGGTTGGCACCCTAAAGTTCCGATGTGGCACCCCGGCTCCAGACTGCTATTCCTTCAATCCCTAGGCTTACCCTTAAGTCTAAATTGAATCACAGAACAAAAACAATAGACTACAGATAAGATTGATCCATATCTCTTGTTGGCACCATATAGTATTGCACTCGGCAAACACACCCAACTCTAATAGAAAACAATACAGCCAGATTGGGCTATATATATATATATATAATTGTCTAAGGGTTTTTCCGTCTGTCTGTCTATCTGTCTGTCTGTCTTTCTTGTCTGTCTGTCTGTCTGTCTGTCTGTCCTGGAAATCCCGGCTCACTGATTGGTCGAGGCCGCCAGGCCTCGACCAATCAGAGACCGGCACAGCATCGACGTAGAAATCCCGCGTCTCTGATTGGTCGAGACCAATCAGCAACGGGCACAGCGACGATGATGTCATAATGGTTGCCATGGCCTCGACCAATCAACGACGGGCACAGTCTGCCGCGAATTCTGGAATCATCATTGTCCATATACTACGGGGACATGCATATTCTAGAATACCCGATGCGTTAGAATCGGGCCACAATCTAGTATATATATAACAACCTTGCAGTGGAGTCCAAATGAAACGAGCCTATCACGGATCTGATCCAGGCTACTTAACTCAGGAGAATGGTCAATATACTAGGTTTTTTATAAAAAAAAAAACCCAAAAAGATAATTATTAAATTAGGTGTATAAACACATTCCTTATACAGTAACAGTGCAATCTTGATCTGTAGTCTATTGCTGTTTTTGTTCTGTGATTCAATTTAGATTTAAGGGTAAGCCTAGGGATTGAAGGGATAGCCGTCGTGGAGCGGGGGCGCCACAGCACAACTTTAGGGTGCAAACCTCCACTGTCAGGTAGGCCATCAGATTCCAGGGCCTACTAGGGTTAATGTTAGGCATTTCGCTATTTGCAACATTTTTTCCAAGGACCGCTACCTTGATTCCCTGGTTGTGAACCCTCTTTTTCGTGTGTTTTTTTATCAATTTTTTTAAATATCTTTTTGATTATTGATTACTAATAAAGAGTATCTATATATAGGGGTAGTTTTTCTTGTTGGTGTTTTATTGCCCAGACATAGAAACTAACTGTGGTTAGTTATAACAAATTATAATGATTATAGTGCACATATAAACTCTTTGCTGAAGCAAAAGGTTTTTTTAACACAATATTAACCCCTCAATGACTGCTGATATGACTTTTATTGGTGGCAGTTAAGGGGCCTTATTCCTCCTTCACCTCATGCACCTTCTTTTTCCACAGCATCCACCTGCACCTCACGCTCCTGCTGTATACACAGCATTTTTCTGCAGCACAGCTTTTCTCCTGTATAGTCGCCTCCACCAGGAGCACCTCACACTCCACTTCCATATACAGTTGGAAACACTTGATCCCGTGAGAAATTGCACTAATTGCAATAAGGTGTATCGTATACACGGCCTTACTTCTTCTGCAGCACCACACTTTTCTCGTTCACACGTTATTTAGTCAGTATTTTTACCTCAGGATTTGTAAGCTAAAACTTGGAGTAAAACAATCACAGGAAAAGTATATTAGAAACATGTCACCACTTCTGTATTTTTCTCTCACTCGTGGTTTAGACTTATAAATACTGAGGTGAAACACTGACCAAATACTGAACATGTGAATGTGGCCTTATACACAGCCTCCACCTGCAGCGCCTCACTATTCTCTATACATAGCTTCATACTGCAGCAGCACCTCATTTCTTTAATTTTCCCATCTAGCCTCTCATTTTCCCACTCACATCTCTCATTATCCCCTCACTCCTCTCCTTTTCCCCCCTCACACCTCTCATTTCCCATCACTCCTCTTATTTTCCCCCTCACACCTGTCATTTTCTTATCACTCCACTATTTTCCCCTCACTTCTCTCATTTTCCAGTCACACCTCTTCATTTTCACCTCACACCTCTCATTTTCTCCTCACAACTATTATTTTCCCCTCACTCCACCATTTTCCCCTCACTCCACCATTTTCCCCTCACTCCTCTCATTTTTGCCTCAGTCCTCTGATTTTCATCTTAGTCATCTCTTCCCCTCACAAGTGCACAGCAACTTCCTGTTATGAGCACAGAGGTGTAATCCATCAGGTTCCTCCCTTTCCCTTAATGTCCTGCCTCACAGGAGTAACTCCATTCTAGACACAATGGAGCTAGGTATGGCCTGTGCCTGCCGCGCACTGATACTCTGAAGGCGGTGGCCCTGATCATAGCTCGCAGTGGCTGGGATGTTGAAGCCAGTGATTTTTGCAGGGTGGCTTTCAAGGTGAATGTGTCTCCACCCGTGAGCGCTATCAACGTGAGCTGAGTGGACGGGGCTTTGCGTGTGGAGTGAGTGTGGCTATGTGGAGTGGGTGGGGCTATGAGGAGTAGGCATGGCTTCTTACATACACACAAATACATATGAAGCGCCCCCGTGGGCAAGGGGTACTCGGTACCGGATCCTTTAGTTCACAGGGGGATGTCACGGCGGCTGACCCGGTCCGTGGCTCATGGGACAACCGTGTTAAAGGGGAAAGGTCTTTAGAGGGAATATTCATGATGCCACCAGTGGTATTCGGTCAGGGTGACCGACGCTGCTTTAAGCGGTCTGCTGGGGTGATGTTATTTCAGCTAGATGGTATACCTTCCCACAGGTCAAGTTTGTCCCCAGGGCTTCCCAGTGTGTAGATGGTGGATGGTGAGAGGCTCAGTGAAGAACGAGGACACAAGGTTGCAGTCTCTTTACTTTTTTACTGAAGTCCAGGGTACCAGACCACAGGGCAGGCAGAGTCTGGCAGGTTTGGAGGCAAATCCAGAGTCCCCTTATCCAGGTGGAAATCAGTAGCTTTCCTTTGCGCTGCAGTGTTATAGTCCCTTACTGCTAAGCTTCTCATAAGGTCCTCGCAACTGTTGTAGATGTTATGCCTCTCTCTTTGTCCCCCAGATAGGATAGGACAAACCCGTATGACTGGTGGCTTGAGGCGGTTTATAGGGACTCTAGCATGTCTAGTTGCCACCGTGCCTCCTGGGTATAGGTTGGACAGGTACCGTGGAAATAGCTGTCCTGCTGGTCTCTGAAGTAAAAGGTAGAGATCCTTACTCCCTCGGTATGCCGGCCACTGGATTTCTGCGCCTCAGAAGGAAGCAGCGTGCTCCTGGCTGATCTCCCTCTGATATCCTCTCCTTTGCTTTTGCTTTCCTTCATGCTTGCTGCAATATGTTCTACTTTCTATCCGTCTGTTTCCTAGGAGCTGCAGCACTTCATGCCACAGGGATCCTATGCTTCCTCTCCCTCTGTCTTTCTGACAGGAACTGAACTCTTTCCCTCCAGATCAGGATGTTATTTTAGGGGTGTTCATCTAAAACACGCTTAGAACTCCCCCTTCTGGTCTGGAGTGTGAACATGTTGCATGCATTGTGTTACCTGACAAAGAGTTCTCCTTCATTTCCTACATAGCACCACTCCCCCTAGAGGAGAATGATATTACTGCAACAACCAGGACCCTGGGGCGCTGCACATGCACTCAGCTTTATATATACAAAAGTAGGTGGACAGTATGTGTAATAGGGTTATGAAGGGGGAGATTTATCAAAAATGGTGTAAAGTGAAACTGACTCAGTTGCCCTAAGCAACCAATCAGATTTCACTTTTCATTCTTCACAGACTCTTTGGAAAATGAAAAGTGGAATCTGATTGGTTGCTAAGGGCAACTGAATCAGTTTCACAGATCCAGTTTTCACAGATAAATCTCCCCCAAATCTGTTTTGTTTTCAGATAATTCAGATAACCCATAATGGCAAATAATTTAAATACAGATCAAAGAAAATGGATTTTAAAACGTTCACCAGACTTGACTCAAATGGATTTTTTCTTTTGGGGAGTGCTCAAGGACAAAGTTTATAGTTGAAAACCAAAAAGTGTCAGTGATTTGAAAAATTACATAAGAGATGCATTTCAAGAAATTAATACCCAAAGAGACTTGTGCAAAAATGTTTGTCAAAGCATAAGAGGCTGACTTCAAAGCTGTTGTGATGGAAAACAGTTTGAGCGCCTGTGTTGATAAAATTTAAGGGCTTTTGTATTATTGTTTAGAATAAAATTTAATTGTCAATGTTATGCTTGTGTTAGTAAATATAAAAACAAATGTTATTATTTTCTGTCCACCTACTTTTGGTCCACCATGTATATATATTTACTAGCTGAAGAGCCCGGCGTTGCCTGGGCATAGTAAATATCTGTTTTTAGTTATAGCACCTCACTTCTCTTACTTTCCCATCACGCCTCTCATTTTCCCCCTCACATCTCTCATTTTCTCCCTTACACCTCTCATTTTCCCCCTCACTCCTCTTATTTTCCCCCTCACTCCTCTTATTCCCCCCTCACTCCTCTCATTCCCCCCTAACACTTGTCATTTCGACCTCACATCTGTCATATTCCGATCACTCCACTATTTTCCCTCACTCCTCTCATTTTGCACTCACACCTTTTCATTTTCACCTCACACCCCTCGTTTTCACCTCACACCTCTCATTTTCCCCTCAATATATACATGTTTGTCATCTCCCTTATATATAGTATACACCTGTATGTCATCTCCTGTAAATAGTATACACCTGTATGTCATCTCCTGTATATAGTATATACCTGTATGTCATCTCCACTGTAAATAGTATATACCTGCTGTACGTCATCTCCTCCTGTATATTGTATATACCTGTGTCATCTCCTCCTGTATATAGTATATACCTGTATGTCATCTCTTCTGTGTATACTATATACCTGTATGTCATCTCCTCCTATATAAAGTATATACCTGTATGTCATCTCCTGCATATAGTATATACGTGTATGTCATCTCCCCTCTATATAGTATATACCTGTATGTCATCTCCTCCTGTATATAATATATAGCTGCATATCATCTCCCCTGTATATAGTATATACCTGTATGCCATCTCCTCCTTGCTGTCAATTTGCCTTCAACACTTTTCCTTTCACTTTTTCCTCATTATGTAGACAGGAGCAAAATTGTTTGGTGAATTGAAACGCTCGGGGTTAAAATTTTGCCTCACAACATAGCCTATGACGCTCTCGGGGTCCAGACGTGTGACTGTGCAAAATTTTGTGTCTGTAGCTGCGACGCTGCAGATGCCATTCCCGGACATACACACATTCAGCTTTATATATATATATATATATATATATATATATATATATATATATATACATATACACCGGAGCTACCGCCTCACCAACGCCGGAGCTCCTGCAACCCTCCACCTACTGTCTCCTTCCCCATAATACTGTAGAATGTAAGCCCGCAAGGGCAGGGTCCTCGCCCCTCTGTATCAGTCCGTCATTGTTAGTTTGTTTACTGTATGTGATATTTGTAACTTGTATGTAACCCCTTCTCATGTACAGCACCATGGAATCAATGGTGCTATATAAATAAATAATAATAATAATAATAATAATAATAATATATATATATATTGTGAGATTACGCTACCTGAGTGTGTTGGGGGTCACTCGCTTGGCACAAGATTCAAGCACTCAGGCACGGTACCTCACATGAGTCTGGTTTATTAAACTGCATAAACCATATGATGTACAGTCCATTGCAATCCAGCCACGAAACATTAAAGGACATCAGACAGTACATGTAGCAGATAGGCTTCTCTGCTGTATATTACAATTCCCCCAGTCCGGGGTTACCTTTCAGGAGTCCACCTCACACTGACTTCACGTCAGTCCCAGGTCCTCAACACAGACCATCCAGGTCTACGGTCTCCAGGTGCTTCCAGGAGGACTCCACTCCTAGGAGCCTCCAACACCGACCGTCCAGGACCTTGCAGCACCCAGGCCACTCTGTAGTGTCCAGCCAGGACACATGGAAGTCTATCCACAGTTGCAGTCTCCCAAACACTCCCACCGTGTGCTACACAAACCTACTTTTCATAGGTGTAACCACACCCAGGTACCTGTCACATGGCTAGTCAGGTGAGTGTGACATCACCACAGGTCCTTCAACACAAAACCAACTTACGTATTCAGACACGCCTCTTTGGGTGGGTTTGTAGGTGACTAGACCCACCCATCTCTCCAATCACCTGGAAGCCTTCCCAATGTAAACAAATCCCTCAGTAGTAGATCTGCTTGAGCAAAACATACCCAGGCTTCCATCACAGGGCCACCTACCTCCGTGATACATAGCGTCCATCAATCACATGACCAGTTGCTGTTTCAACCCAATTATGTCTCCATGTGCATCCCGAAGTGCACATGCAGCGCCCCCTGGCTGCAACACTTGTCACTGCACCACAATATATATATATATATATATATATATATTGTATTTAAAAAAGAGATCACATCTCTTAGGCTGGTTTCACATTTCCTTTTTTTTTGCGTTTTTGCGGTAAAAAACGCAAAAAAAGCATGCGTTTTTTCCCTATATTTAACATTTAAAACGCGTTTTTTTGCATGCGTTTTGATGCATTTTTGCAACGCATGCGTTTTTTCTCTGCATGCGTTGTGTTGCAGAAATGCAACATGTAGTAATTTTTGCGGTGTTTTTTTTGCCGCCAAAAACGCATGCGTTTTTTGCGGCAAAAAAACGTATTGATGTCTATGTAAACACATGCATTTTTAAGCACATGTGTTTTCATGCGTTTTTATAGAAAAACACAAGAAAACCCCCTAACCCAAACTCTAACCCTAACCCTAACCCAAACCCTAACACAAACCCTAACCCTAACCCAAACTCTAACCCAAACTCTAACACAAACTCTAACACAAACCCTAACACAAACCCTAACACAAACTCTAACACAAACTCTAACACAAACCCTAAGCCTAACCCTAACACAAACCCTAACCCAAACTCTAACCCAAACCCTAACACAAACCCTAACCCTAACCCTAACACAAACCCTAACCCAAACTCTAACAAACTCTAACACAAACCCTAACCCTAACACAAACCCTAACCCAAACCCTAACACAAACCCTAACACAAACCCTAACACAAACCCTAACACTAACACAAACCCTAACCCAAACTCTAAAACAAACTCTAACACAAACCCTAACCCTAACACAAACCCTAACCCAAACTCTAACACAAACCCTAACCCTAACACAAACCCTAACACAAACCCTAACCCCAAACTCTAACCCAAACTCTAACACAAACCCTAACCCTAACCCTAACCCTAAGGGATCCTAACCCTAACCCTAACCCAAAGGGTTAGGGTTAGGATCCCTAGGGTTAGGGTTAGGGTTTGCATTAGGGTTTGTGTTAGAGTTTGTGTTAGGGTTTGGGTTAGGGTTTGTGTTAGAGCTTGTGTTAGAATTTGTGTTAGGGTTTGTGTTAGGGTTTGTGTTAGAGTTTGTGTTAGAGTTTGTGTTAGAGTTTGGGTTAGGGTTAGGGTTAGAGTTTGTGTTAGGGTTTGTGTTAGAGTTTGCGTTAGGGTTTGTGTTAGGGTTTGTGTTAGGGTTTGTGTTAGAGTTTGTGTTAGAGTTTGGGTTAGAGTTTGGGTTAGGGTTAGGGTTAGAGTTTGTGTTTTAGGGTTAGGGTAAGAGTTTGTGTTTTAGGGTTAGGGTTAGAGTTTGTGTTAGGGTTAGGGTTAGAGTTTGGGTTAGGGTTAGAGTTTGTGTTTTAGGGTTAGAGTTAGGGTTAGGGTTAGGGTTTGTGTTAGAGTTTGTTAGAGTTTGTGTTAGGGTTAGAGTTTGGGTTTGGGTTAGGGTTAGGGTTAGAGTTTGTGTTTTAGGGTTAGGGTTAGAGTTTGTGTTTTAGGGTTAGGGTTAGGTTTAGAGTTTGTGTTAGGGTTAGGGTTAGAGTTTGTGTTAGGGTTAGAGTTTGTGTTTTAGGGTTAGAGTTAGGGTTAGGGTTAGGGTTTGTGTTAGAGTGTGTTAGAGTTTGTGTTAGGGTTAGGGTTAGAGTTTGGGTTAGGGTTAGGGTTAGGGTTTGTGTTTTAGGGTTAGAGTTAGAGTTTGTGTTTTAGGGTTAGGGTTAGAGTTTTGTTAGAGTTTTTTAGAGTTTGTGTTAGTGTTACGGTTAGGGTTAGAGTTTGTGTTAGGGTTAGAGTTTGGGTTAGGGTTAGGGTTAGAGTTTGTGTTTTAGGGTTAGGGTTAGGGTTAGAGTTTGGGTTAGGGTTAGAGTTTGTGTTTTAGGGTTAGAGTTTGTGTTTTAGGGTTAGGGTTAGAGTTTGTGTTTTAGGGTTAGGGTTAGAGTTTGTGTTTTAGGGTTAGGGTTAGGGTTAGAGTTTGTGTTAGAGTTTGTTAGAGTTTGTGTTAGGGTTAGGGTTAGAGTTTGGGTTAAGGTTATGGTTAGAGTTTGTGTTTTAGGTTTAGGGTTAGAGTTTGTGTTTTAGGGTTAGGGTTAGAGTTTGTGTTAGAGTTTGTTAGAGTTTGTGTTAGGGATAGGGTTAGAGTTTGGGTTAGGGTTAGGGTTAGGGTTAGAGTTTGTGTTTTAGGGTTAGGGTTAGGGTTAGAGTTTGTGTTTTAGGGTTAGGGTTAGGGTTAGGATCCCTAGGGTTACTAGGGATCCTAACCCTAACCCTAACCCTAGGTATTTCTGTTTATAGTGGGTTTTCTAGTTGATTTTGATGATTGGCAGCTGTCACACACTTCTCATCATGCGTTTCAAAAATGCAAACGCAGGAAAAAACACTTGTAAGGCTACGTTCACACTAGCGTTGTGCGCCGCTGCGTCGGCGACACGACGCACAACGCACCGAAAAACGCGTGCGTTTTTCGACGCGTGCGTCGTTTTTTGACAAAAATCGGACGCAAGAAAAATGCAACTTGTTGCGTTCTCTTGGTCCGACGCTAGCGTCAAAAAAGACGCACGTGTCGGAAAATGCAACAAGCAAAAACGCATGCGTCCCCCATGTTAAACATAGGGGTGCATGACGCGTGCGTCGCCGCTGCGTCGCCTGACGCTAGCGCGATGCACACTAGCCGAACGCTAGTGTGAACGTAGCCTAAACACGTCAAAACGCAGCGTTTGCGTTAAAACATGCAAAAACGCATGCGCCTAAAAAACGGGGGTCGGAAGGGGAGGGGGAGCGGGGGCTATCTAGTTATACTTACCTACTTCCGGCGCGGTCCCTGGATGTCCCTGCTTCTTCCAGCGCTGCAGATTCTTCCTGTATTGAGCGGTCACATGGTAGCGCTCATTACAGTTATGAATATGCGGCTCCACCTCCCATAGAGGTGGAGCCGCATATTCATGACTGTAATGATCGGTAACTGTGACCGCTCAATACAGGAGGAAGATGCAGCGGTGGAAGAAGCAGGGATGTCCAGGGACCGCGCTGGGAGCAGGTAAGTATATGGGGAGGGGAGCGCTGCGCGATATTTACCTGCTCCTCGTTTCGGTGCGGTTCCGTCTCCAGCGTCCTCTGGCAGTGACTCTCAGATCAGAGGGAGCGGTGATGTAGTCACTGCGCGCCCTCTGCTGAGCGTCAGTGCTGGAGATGGAGCCGCACGAGGAGCAGGTAAATATTGAAAGCGCCGGCGTCCTGAGCGAAGAGAGGTGAGTATGTGATTTTTTTTTTATTGCAGCAGCAGCATTATATATGGCACAGCTTTATATGGAGCATCTATGGGGCCATAATGAATGCTGCAGAGCAATATATATGGCACAGCTTTATAAGGAGCATCCATGGGGCAATAATGAACGGTGCAGAGCATTCTATATGGCACAGATTTCTATGGAGCATCTATGGGGCCATAATGAACGGTGCAGAGAATTCTATATGGCACAGCTTTCTATGGAGCATCTATGGGGCCATAATGAATGGTGCAGAGTAGGGTTGAGCGAAACGGGTCGTTCATTTTCAAAAGTCGCCGACTTTTGGCAAAGTCGGGTTTCATGAAACCCGATCCGACCCCTGTGCGGGGTCGGCCATGCGGTACGCGACTTTCGCGCCAAAGTCACGTTTCAATGACGCGAAAAGCGCCATTTCTCAGCCAATGAAGGTAAACGCAGAGTGTGGGCAGCGTGATGACATAGGTCCTGGTCCCCACCATCTTAGAGAAGGGCATTGCAGTGATTGGCTTGCTGTCCGCGGCGTCACAGGGGCTATAAAGGGGCGTTCCCGCCGACCGCCATGTTACTGCTGCTGATCTGAGCTTAGGGAGAGGTTGCTGCCGCATCGTCAGAAGCAGGGATAGCGTTAGGCAGGGTCCATTAACCACCAAACCGCTTGTGCTGTAGCGATTTCCACTGCCCAACACCAGTGTGCAGGGATAGTGGAAGCTACATTTTTTTTTTTTTTCCTCAGCGCTGTAGCTCATTGGGCTGCCCTAGAAGGCTCCCTGATAGCTGCATTGCTGTGTGTACGCCGCTGTGCAAACCAACTGCTTTTTTCAAAGCACAAATCCTCTTGTTCCTTCCTTTCTGCACAGCTATCTTGTTTGTTTGTCCACACTTTTTATTTAATTTGTGCATCAGTCCACTCCTTATTGCTGCCTGCCATACCTGGCTGAGATTACTGCAGGGAGATAGTAATTGAAGGACAGTTCCTTTTTTTTTTTTTTTTTTTTTTTTTGTGGGAGATTAAGATTGGCATTTCTGCTAGAGTGCCATCCCTGTCTGTGTCATCTCTCACTCAGTGGGCCATAGAAAGCCTATTTATTTTTTTGCTTGATTTGGGTTCTAAAATCTACCTGAAAAAATCACTACATCAATCAGTGGGAGAAAAATATTGGCCTCAGGGCTTGTGTGCCACTCCTTACTCCTGTGTGTGCCATCTCTCACTCAGTGGGCCATAGAAAGCCTATTTATTTTTTTGCTTGATTTGGGTTCCAAAATCTACCTGAAAAAATCACAACATCAATCAGTGGGAGAAAAATATTGGCCTCAGGGCTTGTGTGCCACTCCTGACTCCTGTGTGTGCCATCTCTCACTCAGTGGGCCATAGAAAGCCTATTAATTTTTTTGCTTGATTTGGGTTCTAAATTCTACCTGAAAAAATCAATAAATCAATCAGTGGGAGATTAATATTGGCCTTTGGGCTTGTGTGCCAGTCCTAAGCATGCCATCTCTCTCTCTCTCTCAGATAGTGGGCCATAGAAAGCCTATTTATTATTTTTTTTATTGGGTTTATAAATTTTCCCTGGAAAAAAAAAAATAAAGTGGGAGATTAATATTGGCCTCTGGGCTTGTGTGCCAGTCCTGAGCGTGCCATTTCTCTCACAAATAGTGGGCCATAGAAAGCCTATTTATTTTTTGGGTTGATTTGGGTTCTAAATTCTATCTGAAAAAATCAATAAATCAATCAGTGGGAGATAAATATTGGCCTCTGGGCTTGTGTGCCACTCCTGACTCCTGTGTGCGTCATCTCTCACTCAGTGGGCCCTAGAAAGCCTATTTTTTGTTTTATTTGTTTTCTAAATTCTCCCTGAAAAAATCATTTTATTTTATTTGGTTTCTAAATTATTCCTGAAAAAATCATTTTTTTTGTATTTTTTTTTTCTAAAGTCTCACTGAAAAAAAAAAAAAAAATCAAATCAGTGGGAGATTAATATTGCCCTTTCTGCTTGTGTGCCAGTCTTGACTCCTGGGTGTGCCATCTCTCTCTCTTTCTCCAATTGTGGGCCATAGAAAGCCTATTTATTTTTTTGCTTGATTTGGGATCCAAAATCTACCTGAAAAAATCACTAAATCAATCAGTGGGAGATAAATATTGGCCTCTGGGCTTGTGTGCCACTCCTGACTCCTGTGTGCGTCATCTCTCACTCAGTGGGCCCTAGAAAGCCTATTTTTTGTTTTATTTGTTTTCTAAATTCTCCCTGAAAAAATCATTTTATTTTATTTGGTTTCTAAATTATTCCTGAAAAAATCATTTTTTTTGTATTTTTTTTTCTAAAGTCTCCCTGAAAAAAAAAAAAAAAAATCAAATCAGTGGGAGATTAATATTGCCCTTTCTGCTTGTGTGCCAGTCTTGACTCCTGGGTGTGCCATCTCTCTCTCTCCAATTGTGGGCCATAGAAAGCCTATTAATTTTTTTGCTTGATTTGGGTTCCAAAATCTACCAGAAAAAATCACTAAATCAATCAGTGGGAGATAAATATTGGCCTCTGGGCTTGTGTGCCACTCCTGACTCCTGTGTGCGTCCTCTCTCACTCAGTGGGCCCTACAAAGCCTATTTTTTTTTTATTTGTTTTCTAAATTCTCCCTGAAACAATCATTTTATTTTATTTTGTTTCTAAATTCTTCCTGAAAAATTCATTTTTTTGTATTTTTTTTTCTAAAGTCTCCCTGAAAAAAAAAAAAAAATCAAATCAGTGGGAGATTAATATTGCCCTTTCTGCTTGTGTGCCAGTCTTGACTCCTGGGTGTGCCATCTCTCTCTCTCTCTCCAATTGTGGGCCATAGAAAGCCTATTTATTTTTTTGCTTGATTTGGGTTCCAAAATCTACCTGAAAAAATCACTAAATCAATCAGTGGGAGATAAATATTGGCCTCTGGGCTTGTGTGCCACTCCTGTGTGCGCCCTCTCTCACTCAGTGGGCCATAGAAAGCCTATTTTTTTTTATTTGTTTTCTAAATTCTCCCTGAAACAATCATTTCATTTTATTTGGTTTAAAAATTCTTCCTTAAAAAATCATTTTTTTTAATTTTTTTTTTCTAACGTCTCCCTGTTAAAAAAAAAAAAATCAGTGGGAGATTAATATTTACATTTGCGCTTCAGTGACAGTCCTGCGTGTGTGGCATCTCTCTCATTTGTTGCCACCAACAACAGAGTGTGTAACATTGTGCCTGATTTTCGTTGTGGTCTCACCCACCTGTAAAGGGGTAGCTAAATCATACTGAAGTTATAGCTCACCGTGTAAGTTGTGTGACAGCAACAAATACCGTTAGTTTGGTAACGTTTTTAAAACAATGAGGAAGTCTGGTGGAAGAGGTCGTGGCCGGGGGCGTTCATTGTCAGCTGGTAATGAGGGTAGTGGTAGTGGTGGAGCATCAGGTGGTCGTGGGAAAAAAAATATTGCACCTAAGTCTGGAGCTGTGGAGCCAGGTTCGTCGTCTGGCTACACAAGGCCTCGAACGCTCCCTTTTCTGGGAGTAGGAAAACCGCTTTTAAAGCCGGAGCAGCAAGAGCAAGTTTTGGCTTATCTTGCTGACTCAGCCTCTAGCTCTTTTGCCTCCTCTCGTGAAACTGGTAAAAGTAAAAGCAGCGCGTCGTTAGTGGATGTTCACGGTCAGGGACAAGTCGCTTCCTTGTCCTCTTCAGCAAAAACAACAACAGAGAAGAATGCAGCAGGCGTCACAACGGGTTACTCCATGGAGCTCTTTACACATACCGTCCCTGGCTTAGAAAGTGAAGCAGTTAACAGTCCATGCCCATTACAAGTTGAATCTGACATGGAGTGCACTGATGCACAGCCACAGCCAGACTACTATGCTGGTCCTTTGACTCAGACCACAACATTGCCCTCGCAGGGTGCTGATCAAGAATCAGACCCTGATGAGACTATGTTGCCCCATCACGAACGCTATACCACCGACCGACACGGTGACACAGACAAAGTTGCACACGAGCTACAAGAAGAGGTAATAGATGACCCAGTTCTTGACCCCGATTGGCAGCCATTGGGGGAACAGGGTGCAGGCGGCAGCAGTTCTGAAGCGGAGGAGGAGGGGCCACAGCAGGCATCAACATCGCAACAGGTTCCATCTGCCGGGCCCGTATCTTGCCCAAAACGCGTGGCAAAGTCAAAACCTGTTGGAGGACAGCATGGCCATCCGGTTAAAGCTCAGTCTGCAATGCCTGAAAAGGTATCCGATGCTAGAAAGAGTGCAGTCTGGCATTTTTTTAAACAACATCCAATTGATCAGCGCAAAGTCATCTGTCAAAAATGTTCAACTACCTTAAGCAGAGGGCAGAATCTGAAAAGTCTCAATACAAGTTGCATGCATAGACATTTAACCACCATGCATTTGCAAGCTTGGACTAACTACCAAACGTCCCTTAAGGTTGTAGCACCCTCGGCCAATGAAGCTAGTCATCAACGCAACATCCCTTCCGGCAGTGTAGGGCCACCATTTTCTGCACCACCTGCAGTATCTGTGCAGGTTTCTTTGCCAGGCCAAAGCAGTCAGGGTTAGGGAATCACCAGTTTCGTAGTAGGAAACACTGCATCTAGGGCACCGGCGGCAACAATACCATCTCCCACCGTCTCTCAGTCTGCCATGTCCACCGACACCCCCGCTAGTTCCACGATCTCCAGCTCTCCAGTCCAGCTCACCCTACATGAGACTATGGTTAGAAAAAGGAAGTACTTAGCCTCGCATCCGCGTACACAGGGTTTGAACGCCCACATAGCTAGACTAATCTCGTTAGAGATGATGCCCTACCGGTTAGTTGAAAGCGAAGCTTTCAAAGCCCTGATGGACTACGCTGTACCACGCTACGAGCTACCCAGTCGACACTTTTTTTCCAGAAAAGCCATCCCAGCCCTCCACCAGCATGTTAAAGAGCGCATCGTCCATGCACTCAGGCAATCTGTGAGCACAAAGGTGCACCTGACAACAGATGCATGGACCAGTAGGCATGGCCAGGGACGTTACATGTCCATCACGGCACACTGGGTAAATGTGGTGGATGCAGGGTCCACAGGGGACAGCAAGTTTGGGAAAGTTCTGCCTAGCCCACGGTCTAGGAAACAGTTGGCTGTAGCCGTTCACACCCCCTCCTCCTCCTCCTCGTCCTCCTGCAGAAGCGAGACCTCGTTCACAGACCGCAGTCGCACAACCACTCCATCCGCAGCTGCCACTGTTGCACACCAGGTCTCCTATTATGGGGCAGCTACTGGCAAACGTCAGCAGGCTGTATTGGCTATGAAGTGTTTGGGCGACAACAGACACACCGCTGAAGTTCTGTCCGAGTTCTTGCAGAAAGAAACGCAGTCGTGGCTGGGCACTGTAGATCTTGGGGCAGGCAAGGTAGTGAGTGATAACGGAAGGAATTTCATGGCTGCCATCTCCCTTTCCCAACTGAAACACATTCCTTGCCTGGCTCACACCTTAAACATGGTGGTGCAGTGCTTCCTGAAAAGTTATCCGGGGTTATCCGACCTGCTCCTCAAAGTGCGTGGACTTTGCTCACATATCCGCCGTTCGCCCGTACACTCCAGCCGTATGCAGACCTATCAGCGTTCTTTGAACCTTCCCCAGCATCGCCTAATCATAGACGTTGCAACAAGGTGGAACTCAACACTGCACATGCTTCAGAGACTGTGTGAACAGAGGCGGGCTGTTATGTTTTTGTGGGAGGATACACATACACGGGCAGGCAGTAGGATGGCAGACATGGAGTTGTCAGGTGTGCAGTGGTCGAAGATTCAAGACATGTGTCAAGTCCTTCAGTGTTTTGAGGAATGCACACGGCTGGTTAGTGCAGACAACGCCATAATAAGCATGAGCATCCCCCTAATGCGTCTGCTGATGCAAAGTTTGACGCACATAAAGGATCAGGCGTCTGCAGCTGAGGAAGAGGAAAGCCTTGATGACAGTCAGCCATTGTCTGGCCAGGGCAGTGTACAGGACGAGGTAGCGGGCGAACAGGAGGAGGAGGATGATGGGGATGATTATATTTTTAATGAGGAAGCTTTTCCGGGGCCAATGGAAATTGTTGGCGCGGCAAGGCCGGGTTGTGGTTTTTGGAGGGACACAAGTGACGTGGATTTGCCTGAAACTGCCCCTCAACCAAGCACAACCACAGATTTGAGAACTGGAACTTTGGGCCACATGGCGGATTATGCCTTACGTATCCTCAAAAGGGACACACGCATAACAAAAATGATGAACGATGACGATTACTGGTTGGCCTGCCTCCTTGATCCTCGCTATAAAGGCAAATTGCAAAATATAATGCCACATGAGAACTTGGAACTAATATTAGCAACCAAAGAATCAACTCTTATTGACCGTTTGCTTCTGGCATTCCCTGCACACAGCGCCCGTGATCGTTCTAACACGAGCTGCAGGGGCCAGCAGACCAGAGGTGTTAGAGGGGCAGAAATCAGAAGTGGCGTTGGCCAGAGGGGTTTTCTGACCAGGTTGTGGAGTGATTTTGCTATGACCGCAGACAGGACAGGTACTGCAGCATCAATTCAAAGTGACAGGAGACAACATTTGTCCAGTATGGTTACTAACTATTTTTCATCCCTTATCGACGTTCTCCCTCAACCGTCATTCCCATTTGATTACTGGGCATTAGTGTTGAGCATTCCGATACCGCAAGTATCGGGTATCGGCCGATATTTGCGGTATCGGAATTCCGATACTGAATTCCGATACTTCCCGCGTATCGGATACCGGAATCGGAAGTTCCCAGAATTCAAATTGAACGCAGCAGCCAATGAGGAATGAATGAAAGTGTGGGCACATCCTGTTTAGCATGGTGGGCATGTAAGTACTGGCAAGGCTGGGATTGGCTGCTGAAATGATGTCACTCTGCACTATAAAAAAGCGCTGCCGCCATTTTGCGCTCACTCTGCTGTGATTTCAGTTAGGGACAGGACGCTGTGTTCTAACTGAGGGCCAGTTGAGCTTGCTAATTGCTTTATTTTCCTTTCCAAAGGCTAATTTAGCAAAACGCTGTGTGTTCTTCACTGTTCACCTTGCTCTTGCCTTGCAGCGCTGTTTTAACAGCGTTCTGCAAGGTCTCTGTGTGTGTGTGTGTGTGCAGCTCACTCTGTAGTCTGTGTGCAGCCATATACCCGGTTGTATTCAGCTCAGGGGGGGTTCACACTGCCTCACACAGTTGTTCTTTTTTGCTCTTAGTGCAGCCTGCTGCACATTTTTTCTCAAATTTCCTATTAGTGTTTTTCCACCAGTCTCCAGCTCTATTGTGGAAAAACACTACATAGGATAACCTAGAGGGGGGTTTTTGGGCCTTGCAGCGCCGTTTACGGCTGTCTGCACGGTCTCCGTGTGAGCCCAGCTCGCCCTGTAGTCTGTGTGCAGCCATAGCCGGTTGGATTCAGCTCAGGGTTCGTTACTGGCTCATACCTTGAGAAAAATTTTCCTTTTTTTCAAATAGTGCAGCCTGTTTAAAATTTGAAAAAAAAAATTCCTATTAGTGTCTTTCCACTCGTATCCAGCTAAATAGTGGAAAAACACTATATAGGATAACCTAGAGGAGGGTTTTTTGGCCTTGCAGCGCCGTTTACGGCTGTCTGCACGGTCTCCGTGTGAGCCCAGCTCGCCCTGTAGTCTGTGTGCAGCTATAGCCGGTTGGATTCAGCTCAGGGTTCGTTACTGGCTCATACCTTGCGAAAAATTTTCCTTTTTTTTCAAATAGTGCAGCCTGTTTAAAATTTGACAAAAAAAATCCTATAAGTGTCTTTCCACTCGTATCCAGCTAAATAGTGGAAAAACACTATATAGGATAATAATAAAGTCAAAAGTGGTGCACTCTTTAATTAATGCGGTGCTCGAAGGAAAAAAATCGTATATGAAAGAAGCAACCTTCGGCACTCAACAAGTCCACACAGAATTGATTCTCATTCAAAAAATTGTTTATTCATAATCAGCCAGCTGGAAGACAGACATCAAAATTCCAACGTTTCGGCATGCAATGCCTTTATCAAGGTAGTCTGCAAGCGCTCAGCGTGCTACAAATAGAATAAATGATAACTGGGAACACGAAAGATCCAAAAATATCGTATGCCTAAGCTAAGGCGTAATGTGATAGATCCAAAACTAAAGCCGGATATTAGATAAGGAAGGTCCAGGATTAAGTGACCACTAGCCTATAATGGGTGAAATGCCGGCGTGCGTCCTGTGGCAACTGGGCAGGTTATATAGGATAACCTAGAGGAGGGTTTTTTGGCCTTGCAGCGCCGTTTACGGCTGTCTGCACGGTCTCCGTGTGAGCCCAGCTCGCCCTGTAGTCTGTGTGCAGCCATAGCCGGTTGGATTCAGCTCAGGGTTCGTTACTGGCTCATACCTTGAGAAAAATTTTCCTTTTTTTCAAATAGTGCAGCCTGTTTAAAATTTGAAAAAAAAAAAATTCCTATTAGTGTCTTTCCACCAGTCTCCAGCTCAATTGTGGAAAAACACTACATAGGATAACCTAGAGGGTTTTTTGGGGGCCTTGCAGCGCCGTTTACGGCTGTCTGCACGGTCTCTGTGTGAGCGCAGCTCGCCCTGTAGTCTGTGTGCAGCCATAGCCGGTTGGATTCAGCTCAGGGTGCGTTACTGCCTCATACCTTGAAAAACAATTTCCTTTTTTTCAAATAGTGCAGCCAGTTTAAAATTTGAAAAAAAAAATTTCTATTAGTGTCTTTCCACTTGTATCCAGCTAAATAGTGGAAAAACACTATATAGGATAACCTAGAGGAGGGTTTTTTGGCCTTGCCGCGCCGTTTACGGCTGTCTGCACGGTCTCCGTGTGATTTAAACTAGCTCTGTAGCCCGATCTGCACCAAAAAAAAAGTTAAGTTCACCAAACACAACTTAACACTTGTGTAGGCCACATTTGAAAAATAATAAAGTTTAGTCCACAATTTACAACATTAGTGTTTCTTACACCTGTTAGGAGGAGCATTACAGGAATAAGCACACTAAGGCCTTAGTACTTTTCTGCTTATCTTTATCTGTCAACCAAGATGAAGAGGGCAGGGAGTAAGGCACGTGGGCGTGGGCGCGGAGCAGGGAGAGGAGCAGGGAGAGGACGTGGTGATTCTGTGCCTGCTGCGGGCGCCGGTGACTCGTCGTCACTCAGTTTCAGCAGGGAACAGTCCTTCATGCGCAGCTTTGTCGGAGAGCGCCGTGCACCGCTGCTGCGTGAAGACCAAATTGAAGCCGTTGTCGGGTGGATGGCAGCTAACGCCTCGGCATCGACTTCAGTTAGTGCCACATCCTCTCAGGCACAGAGCACTGGAGAGCAGCCATCTGTCTCTTCACCACCTGCCAAATTGGCCAGGCAGTCAGAGAGCCCAGGACAGGAGCCGTCTCTACTTCTGTTCTCTGAATCTCTTGGCTTGGAAACAGGGGGCCAGCCAAGCAGCATTGGAGAAATGGAAGAAGAGGCAGTGTGCAGTGATGCCCAACACCTTTTTCTCTCTGACTCTGAAGAGGCAGGTGGGCCAGTGCCTCCGGTGACCACAGCGCAGTACGCATCTGATGATGAAACTCAGGTGCCGCTTTCTCGTGCGTACTGTGCTGCTGAGACTACCCAGGAGGAGCAGTTGGTGGCAGACGGTAGTGGAGATGATGAGGTCCTTGACCCATCGTGGCGTGAGGAACAGGAAGGTGGTGGGAGCAGCTCAGAGGAAGAGCTTCCTCTTACGGGCCAAAGAGGGAGAGGGAGGGGGAAGACTGCGGAGCCTGTAGCCTCCACTTTGGCACCCGTTAGGAGCCTGTCTCTTTCCAAAGCCAAAAAGGGCGCTCCCAAGACTCGCAGTGCCTGGTCCTTTTTTGACACAGTTGCAGATGACATTTGTTTTGTCAAATGCAAGCTGTGTCATCATAAAGTAAAAAGAGGGAAAAATGTCAGCAACCTCAATACCACAAATATGTGGAAACATGTGCGGACCAGGCACGCGGTGGAGTTACAGAAACACACTGAAGATGTAGGCCAACCAACAGCGGCAGCTACCACCTCTTCAGCTCGTGTTGCCTCTTCCTCCAGCTCACGCACAGCTGGTTTGGCTTCCTCCCAGAGACCTTGTGTAATTCCACCCACAGCACCACCTTCCCAGTCATCCTCACACTCCCAGTCTACTCTACAGCCATCGGTAGTACAGGCATGGGAGAAAAGGCGGGCATTCTCGGCCAACCACCCCCGAGCACAGGCTCTGAATGCAGGCATTGCCAAACTGTTGTCCCTGGAAATGCTCTCGTTCAGGCTGGTGGAGACTGACAGCTTCCGTGACTTGATGGCATTGGCAGTCCCACAGTACAAGGTGCCCAGCCGCTTTTACTTCAGCAGGCAGGCTGTCCCTGCCCTGCACAGGCATGTTGAGGCAAACATAAAACATGCGCTACTGAACGCCGTCAGTAGCAAGGTCCACCTCACCACCGATGCGTGGACCAGTCAGCATGGACAGGGGCGATATGTTTCCCTCACTGCCCATTGGGTTAATGTTGTTGAGCCAGGTACAGATCGTGCGAGTGGCGCAGGACGTGTCCTGCCCACTCCAAGGATTGCAGGAATCCAGTCTGTACGCATCGACTCCTCCTCTTACACCAGTTCCTCTGATTCCTCTCTGCAGGATCCGTCACAGTCCACCCCCACATGGACCCGTGAACGTTTACCTATGACCGACATGAGCACAGCCGTGGCCAAACGTCAGCAGGCCGTCTTGAAACTAGTTTCATTGGGGCATCGAAGCCACACAGCGCAGGAGCTCTGGAATGCCATAAAGCAGGAGAGCGATGTGTGGTTACTGCCAGCGAATCTCCAGCCAGGCATGGTAGTGTGTGACAATGGCCGAAATCTGGTGGCAGCTTTGGCCCTTGGCAACCTCACTCACATCCCATGTCTGGCACATGTGCTCAATTTGGTTGTGCAGAGTTTTCTGAGGGACTATCCGGATCTTGATGCCCTGCTGCACAACGTCCGCCTAGAGTGTGCTCACTTGCGGCGTTCCAGCTTGGCCAGATCCCGCATTGCTGCTCTGCAGCGCCGATTCCGCCTTCCGGAACACCGCATCATATGTGACCTACCTACCCGGTGGAATTCCACGTTACATATGTTGGAGCGGTTGTGTGAGCAGCAGCAAGCAGTTATGGAGTACCAGCTGCATCAGGCGCAAAGAAGTCGCAGTCAGCGCCGATCAGACTTCACAACCACAGAGTGGGCCACTATGAAGGACGTCTGCCAGGTTTTGCGTCCTTTTGATTATTCCACGCGGATGGCAAGTGCAGATGATGCACTAGTCAGCATGACTGTCCCCCTTATCTGCCTGCTTCAGCAAACTTTGCAAGGGTTAAGGGATGATGTGGTGGAAGAGGTGGAGGATGAGGAGTCACCTTTTCCATCAGCTTCTGGAGAGTCAGCGCCACGTGGTTCCTCACAAAGGGGTACGCAGGGGCCAATTTGTGAGGAGGATGAGGAGGAGTCAATGGAGGAGGAAGAGCTCCGTCCAGAGGAGGGAGCGACACAATTGTCCAGTGGTCAGTGTGTACAGCGAGGGTGGGGTGATGACGAGCGGGCAGAGATCATGTCTCAAGCAGGGGACAGCGTTTCTGGGCCAGTTGGCACTCTGCAGCACATGGTGGATTTTATGCTGCAGTGCCTGAGAAACGACCGCCGCATCGACCACATTCTCAACATGCCTGATTATTGGGTGTTCACCCTCCTCGATCCTCGCTACCGGGACAACGTCCAAAACCTCATCCCTGCGTTGACCCGGGAGCGTAAATTGCGGGAGTACCACGACACACTGGTGAATTCCATCATCTTCTCCTGTCCAACTGAGAGGAGTGCTGCTAGTGCTTTACAAAGCAGCTCAGTGCGTCGAGGCAGTGGGGGAGGCTCTGCCCAAAGAGGGAGCAGAAGCAGTGCCTCTGCCCAAGGCAAGCCCAGTATGGCACAACTCTGGCACACTTTTGTGTGCCCGCCCCAAATGTCTACACCATCACCGGCGGCTCCAGTCAGCAGGAGGCAACGGTTCCGTCAGATGGTGACAGACTACATGGCTTGCCCTCTTACTGTACTCCCAGACGGCTCTTCCCCATTCAAGTTTTGGGTCTCTAAGCTGGATACATGGCCAGAGCTAAGCCAGTATGCATTGGAGGTGCTGGCTTGCCCTGCGGCTAGTGTCTTATCGGAACGTGTCTTTAGTGCCGCAGGTGGTGTACTAACAGACCGTCGCATGCGACTATCCTCCGATAACGTTGACCGGCTTACTTTCCTGAAAATGAACCAGGCCTGGATCTCGCAGGAATTTGCCACTCCTCTGCCTGATTAAGTAATTGGGTGTCATCCAGGTCTCCTGCTGTGTTCATCTTTCTACCACCTGAACTGCTATTCCTGGGCTCCAACACCGCCAGTTGCGGCTCAGAAGTGCAGGCTGCACAGTAAAAACATACGACCCAGTGTTATTGGGTTTCAGTAACGTCAGCTGATCCCCAGCTGTGTAGCCGGCAATGTGTCCTGCGACCGCCACGCTGGCACAACAACCTAAATGTAAGGGAACCTGTCCCCCCCCCCCCCCCCGTCGTTTGTTACTGAAAGAGCCATCTTGTGCAGCAGTAATGCTGCACACGGAAAAGGTAGCTTTTTTTTTTTAGCTCTTTGCACACGCAGAACTTAACACTTATAAAATGTGTTCACTGATACCGTTATACCGTCCCGGAGCTGGGACTTTCCTTCGTAATGTGACGCAGCACAGCCGTCATTCCTACCCCCTTGGTGCCATGCGCTGCCTCCTCAGCGTTGTTTTAAGCTGTCACGGAGCCTGCGCTGTTCTGTTATCCCTTGGGCATGCCCTATTTGCGCTGCCTGTCTTCTGACATAATTTGGTGTCAGGCTGGCTGCGCCTGTGCGGCCGCGGTGCCCGAGATCCCGCCTCGCAGTGTCTTCTGATTGAGTCACACTGCAGGCCTGGGATCCATGGGCATGCGCAGTGCATATCTTCCCCTCGGGCTCTCGCTCATTTCCCTCCGCCTTCTTTAGACTGTGCGCCGTCAGCTGATCCCTAGCATGCCACGGCCGTGACACCGCACAGTCTGAAGAAGAGGGAAGGAGGGGAGTGAGAGTCGAGGTTATGCACTGTGCATGCCCATGGTTCCAAGGCCCGCAGTGGGATTACGTTAGATGAGACTGCGAGGTGGGATCTGGAGCAGCGTGGACGCACAGGCACTGACAGCCTGACACCAAATTATGTCAGAAGACAGGCAGCGCTAATTGGGCATGGCCAAGGGCTAACAGAACAGCGCAGGCTCCGTGACAGCTTAAAACAACGCTGAGGAGGCAGCGCACGGCATCAAGGGGATAGGAATGACAGCTGTGCTGTGTCCCATTACGAAGGAAATTCGCACCTCCGGAACGGTTTAACGGTATAAAGGGACACATTTTTAGTGTTTACTTCGGTGTTTGCAAGGAGCATAATTAAAAGAGCAACCTTTTCCTTTTGCATCCTTAGTGCTGCACAGCATGGCTCTTTCAGCTACAAACGTCTTGGGGGGGGGTTAAAGGTTTCCTTTCAACTTGCTCCAATCAGGCTTCGGCCTACACTCTGTTCCTCTGCTCCTCCTGCTGTCCCTGGGCTCTAACACCGCCAGTTGGTGCCTGGAAGTGCTGTGTGCACAGTCAACAGTCGCTCCTCTGTTATTGGGGTTCAGTAACGTCAGCTGATCCCCAGCTGTGTGTGCGGCAATACCTCCAATCTGCTCCTCCTGCTGTCCCTGGGCTCTAACACCGCCAGTTGGTGCCTGGAAGTGCTGTGTGCACAGTCAACAGTCGCTCCTCTGTTATTGGGGTTCAGTAACGTCAGCTGATCCCCAGCTGTGTGTGCGGCAATACCTCCAATCTGCTCCTCCTGCTGTCCCTGGGCTCTAACACCGCCAGTTGGTGCCTGGAAGTGCTGTGTGCACAGTCAACAGTCGCTCCTCTGTTATTGGGGTTCAGTAACGTCAGCTGATCCCCAGCTGTGTATCCGGCAACGTGTCATGCGACCGCCACGCTGGCACAACTAAAATGTAAGGGGACCTGTCCCCCCCCCCCCCTAGGCGTTTGTTACTGAAAGAGCCACCATGTGCAGCACTAATACTGCACAAGGGAAAGGTCGCTCTTGAAATTATGCTCCTTGCAAACGCTGAACTACACACTCATGTAATGTGTCCCCTCACACCGTCCAACCGTCCCGGAGGTGGGACTTTCCTTTGTAATGTGACGCAGCACAGCCGTCATTGCTACCCCCTTGGCACCGTGCGCTGCCTCCTTAGCGTTGTTTGATTCCGTCATGGACCCTGCGCTGTTATGTTATCCCTTGGCCATGCACAGTTTGCGCTGCCCGTCCTCTGACATCATTTGTTGTCGTCCTGGCTGCGCCTGTGCGTCCACGCTGCCCGAAATCACACCTCGCAGTGTCGTCTAATGTGATCCCACAGTGGGACTGGTATCCATGGCCATGCGCAGTGCATATACTAGCCTCTCACTCCCCTTCTTCACGCTTCTTCAGACTAGGCGGCGTCAGCTGATCCCTAATAGCATGCCACGGCCGTGACGCCGCACAGTCTGAAGAAGCAGGAAGGAGGTGAGTGAGAGGCGATGATATGCACTGCGCATGCCCATGGATCCCTGGCCCGCAGTGGGACTACATTAGATGACACTGCAAGGTTGGATCTCGGGCAGCTTGGACGCACAGGCACTGCCAGCCTGACACCTACATGATGTCAGAAGACGGGCACCGCTAACTGTGCATGGCCAAGGGATAACATTACAGCGCGGGCTCCGTGACAGAACCAAACAACGTTGAGGAGGTGGCGCCCGGCACCAAGGGGGTTGGAATGACGGCTGTGCTGTGTCACATTACAAAGGAAAGTCCCACTTCCGGGATGGTTTGACGGTGTGAGGGGACACATTATATGAGTGTGTACTTCAGCGTTTGCAAGGAGCATAGTTTTCAGAACAACCATTTTCCATGTGCAGTATTACTGCTGTACAAGATGGCTCTTTCAGCAACAAATGCCTGGGGGGGGGGGTTAAAGGTTCCCTTTCAACTTGCTCCACTGCAGGCTTCGGCCTATACTCTGCTCCTCTTTGATTCCCTGGGTTTCAACACTGTCAGTTGCCACCTGGAAGTGTTGTCTACACAGAAAAAACACTAGGTGAACATATTTACTGCACAAGGCCACGAATCCCAGCACCGCAGTGTGACTTTAGGAAAAGCCACTGTGGGTCTGGGATTTATGGCCACCGTTAACCGCACCGGCCAACATGAAATGAGGTCATGAGACGGCCTGCACTAACAGGGTATTGCCAAGCGATAACACAAGAGCGCAGTTTCCTGTACTGCAAATAACAACGGTAAGGAATCTGCGCACAGCACCTAGGTGTAAATTTGTACACCTGTGCTGCGTCTCCTTAAAAAGACTAGTAGTCACGCCTCCACTACTGTTTGACAGTATAATGGGCTAAATAGTGTACGTGTTTAATTCAGCGTGTGCAAGGAGCAAAATTAAATAGAGCAACCTTTGACTTGTGCATCATTAATGCTGTTCAAGGTGTGGCTCTTGTACCTTGCAACACCTGAGGGGGGGTTAAAGGTAACCTTTGAAATTGGTTCAACTAGGCTTCGGCCTACACTCTGCTCCTCTACTCCTCCTGCTGACCCTGGGCTCAAACACCGCTAGTTTTTGCCCGGAAATGCTAGCTGCACAGAGAAAAACACCAGCCAATGTGTTAGTGGGGTTCAGCAACGCCAGCTGTTCCCCTGCTGTGTAGTCGGCAACGTGTCCAGCACAAGCCACGCTGGCACAACAGAACAAAAGCTGCCACCAGTGCAGGCTTCGGCCTACACTTTGCTCCTCTCCTCCTCCTGCTGACCCTGGGCTCAAACAACGCCAGTTTCTGCCCGGACATGCTAGCTGCACAGAGAAAAACACCAGCCAATGTGTTAGTGGGGTTCAGCACCGCCAGCTGTTCCTCTGCTGTGTAGTCGGCATCGTGTCCAGCACAAGCCACGCTGGCACAACTGACCAAAAGCTGCCACCAGTGCAGGCTTCGGCCTACACTTTGCTCCTCTCCTCCTCCTGCTGACCCTGGGCTCAAACAACGCCAGTTTCTGCCCGGACATGCTAGCTGCACAGAGATAAAAAAAACAGCCAATGTGTTAGTGGGGTTCAGCACCGCCAGCTGTTCCCCTGCTGTGTAGCTGGCAACGTGTCCTGCAAACGCCACGTAGGCACATGAACTGAAATTGAAGGGAGCCTGCCCCCCACCCCCCCCAGGTGTTTCTATGTATAAAAGCCACCTTGTACAGCAGTACTGCTGCATTTGTACAAGGTGGCTGACTTTTTCTCCTTGCACACGTGGAACTCAACAAGTACAAAATGTGTCTCATTACAGACCATTACAATGTCCCTGAGGTGTGACTTTCCTTTTTAATGACACGCAGCACCCCCATTGTTAGCGCTGCCCGTCTCCTGACATCATTGGTTGGCTGGCTGTGCCTGTGCGTCCCCCCTGCCCGACACAACGCCCCCCGTTGTCTCATATATTTTGACTGCGAGGGTGTGATTGATGGGCACGAGCAGTGCATATGTTCCCCTGTTTTCACTCCCCTCCTTCCGCCTTCTTCTGACTGTGCGGCCTCATGGCCGCGGCATGCGATAAGGGATCAGCTGAGGCCGCCCAGTCTGAAGCAGGTGTAAGGACATGTGTGAGCGGCGAACATATTTACTGCACAAGGCCACGAATCCCAGCACCGCAGTGTGACTTTAGGAAAAGCCACTGTGGGTCTGGGATTTATGGCCATCGTTAACCGCACCGGCCAACATGAAATGAGGTCATGAGATGGCCTGCACTAACAGGGTATTGCCAAGGGATAACACAAGAGCGCAGTTTCCTGTACTGCAAATAACAACGGTAAGGAATCTGCGCACAGCACCTAGGTGTAAATTTGTACACCTGTGCTGCGTCACCTTAAAAAGACTAGTAGTCACGCCTCCACTACTGTTTGACAGTATAATGGGCTAAATAGTGTACGTGTTTAATTCAGCGTGTGCAAGGAGCAAAATTAAATAGAGCAACCTTTGACTTGTGCATCATTAATGCTGTTCAAGGTGTGGCTCTTGTACCTTGCAACACCTGAGGGGGGGGTTAAAGGTAACCTTTGAAATTGGTTCAACTAGGCTTCGGCCTACACTCTGCTCCTCTACTCCTCCTGCTGACCCTGGGCTCAAACACCGCTAGTTTCTGCCCGGAAATGCTAGCTGCACAGAGAAAAACACCAGCCAATGTGTTAGTGGGGTTCAGCACCGCCAGCTGTTCCCCCGCTGTGTAGCCGGCATCGTGTCCAGCACAAGCCACGCTGGCACAACCGACCAAAAGCTGCCACCAGTGCAGGCTTCGGCCTACACTTTGCTCCTCTCCTCCTCCTCCTGCTGACCCTGGGCTCAAACACCGCTAGTTTTTGCCCGGAACTGCTAGCTGCACAGAGAAAAACACCAGCCAATGTGTTAGTGGGGTTCAGCACCGCCAGCTGTTCCCCCGCTGTGTAGCCGGCATCGTGTCCAGCACAAGCCACGCTGGCACAACCGACCAAAAGCTGCCACCAGTGCAGGCTTCGGCCTACACTTTGCTCCTCTCCTCCTCCTCCTGCTGACCCTGGGCTCTAACACCGCTAGTTTTTGCCCGGACATGCAATCTGCACAGAGAAAAACACCAGTCAATGTGTCAGTGGGGTTCAGCAACGCCAGCTGTTCCCCTGCTGTGTAGCTTGCAACGTGACCTGCAAACGCCACGCAGGCACATGAACTGAAATTGAAGGGAGCCTGCCCCCCACCCACAGGTGTTTCTATGTATAACAGCCACCTTGTACAGCAGTACTGCTGCATTTGTACAAGGTGGCTGACTTTTTCTCCTTGCCCACGTGGAACTCAACACGTACAAAATGTGTCTCATTAGAGACCATTACAATGTCCCTGAGGTGTGACTTTCCTTTGTAATGACACGCAGCACCACCCTTGTTAGCGCTGCCCGTCTTTTTACATCATTGGTTAGCTGGCTGCGCCTGTGCATCTCCCCTGCTCGAAACAACGCCCCTCGGTGTCTTATTTTTTTGGACAGCGAGGGTGTGATTGATGGGCATGTGCAGTGCATATGTTTGCCTGTGTTCACTCATCTCCTTCCGCCTTCTTCAGACTGGGTGTCCTCATGGCCGCGGCAGGCGATAAGGGATCAGATGAGGCCGCCCAGTCTGAAGCAGGTGTAAGGACATGTGTGAGCGGCAAACATATTTAGTGCACCAGGGCACGAATCCCAGCACCGCAGTGTGATTTTTTAAAAACACACTGTGGGTCTGGGATTCATGTCCATCGCTAACCGCAACGGCCAACATGAAATGAGGTCATAAGACAGGAAGCGCTCACAGCGCATGGCCAAAGGATCACAAGAGCGCAGACTCCTGTACAGCAACTAACAACGCTCAGGAAGCTGCGCCCATGCAAAAAGGTGTTGTTTTCGACACCTGTGCTGCTTTTCTTTAAAAAGACAAGTCACGCCTCCACTACTGATTAACAGTATAATGGCCTAAATAGTCTACGTGTTGCATTCAGCTTGTGCAAGTAGAAAAATTAATAGAGCAACCTTTTACTTGTGCAGCATTAATGCTGCAGAAGGAGTGGCTCTTGTACTTTGTAACACCTGAGGGGGGGTTAAAGGTAACCTTTGAAATTGGTTCAACTAGGCTTCGGCCTACACTCTGCTCCTCTCCTCCTCCTGCTGACCCTGGGCTCTAACAACGCTAGTTTTTGCCCGGAAATGCTAGCTGCACAGAGAAAAACACCAGCCAATGTGTTAGTGGGGTTCAGCACCGCCAGCTGTTCCCCCGCTGTGTAGCCGGCATCGTGTCCAGCACAAGCCACGCTGGCACAACCGACCAAAAGCTGCCACCAGTGCAGGCTTCGGCCTACACTTTGCTCCTCTCCTCCTCCTCCTGCTGACCCTGGGCTCTAACACCGCTAGTTTTTGCCCGGACATGCAATCTGCACAGAGAAAAACACCAGTCAATGTGTCAGTGGGGTTCAGCAACGCCAGCTGTTCCCCTGCTGTGTAGCTTGCAACGTGACCTGCAAACACCACGCAGGCACATGAACTGAAATTGAAGGGAGCCTGCCCCCCACCCACAGGTGTTTCTATGTATAACAGCCACCTTGTACAGCAGTACTGCTGCATTTGTACAAGGTGGCTGACTTTTTCTCCTTGCCCACGTGGAACTCAACACGTACAAAATGTGTCTCATTAGAGACCACTACAATGTCCCTGAGGTGTGACTTTCCTTTGTAATGACACGCAGCACCACCCTTGTTAGCGCTGCCCGTCTTTTGACATCATTGGTTAGCTGGCTGCGCCTGTGCATCTCCCCTGCTCGAAACAACGCCCCACGGTGTCTTATTTTTTTGGACAGCGAGGGTGTGATTGATGGGCATGTGCAGTGGATATGTTTGCCTGTGTTCACTCATCTCCTTCCGCCTTCTTCAGACTGGGTGTCCTCATGGCCGCGGAAGGCGATAAGGGATCAGATGAGGCCGCCCAGTCTGAAGCAGGTGTAAGGACATGTGTGAGCGGCAAACATATTTAGTGCACCAGGGCACGAATCCCAGCACCGCAGTGTGATTTTTTAAAAACACACTGTGGGTCTGGGATTCATGTCCATCGCTAACCGCAACGGCCAACATGAAATGAGGTCATAAGACAGGAAGCGCTCACAGCGCATGGCCAAAGGATCACAAGAGCGCAGACTCCTGTACAGCAACTAACAACGCTCAGGAAGCTGCGCCCATGCAAAAAGGTGTTGTTTTCGACACCTGTGCTGCTTTTCTTTAAAAAGACAAGTCACGCCTCCACTACTGATTAACAGTATAATGGGCTAAATAGTCTACGTGTTGCATTCAGCTTGTGCAAGTAGAAAAATTAATAGAGCAACCTTTTACTTGTGCAGCATTAATGCTGCAGAAGGAGTGGCTCTTGTACTTTGTAACACCTGAGGGGGGGTTAAAGGTAACCTTTGAAATTGGTTCAACTAGGCTTCGGCCTACACTCTGCTCCTCTCCTCCTCCTGCTGACCCTGGGCTCTAACAACGCTAGTTTTTGCCCGGAAATGCTAGCTGCACAGAGAAAAACACCAGCCAATGTGTTAGTGGGGTTCAGCACCGCCAGCTGTTCCCCCGCTGTGTAGCCGGCATCGTGTCCAGCACAAGCCACGCTGGCACAACCGACCAAAAGCTGCCACCAGTGCAGGCTTCGGCCTACACTTTGCTCCTCTCCTCCTCCTCCTGCTGACCCTGGGCTCTAACACCGCTAGTTTTTGCCCGGACATGCAATCTGCACAGAGAAAAACACCAGTCAATGTGTCAGTGGGGTTCAGCAACGCCAGCTGTTCCCCTGCTGTGTAGCTTGCAACGTGACCTGCAAACACCACGCAGGCACATGAACTGAAATTGAAGGGAGCCTGCCCCCCACCCACAGGTGTTTCTATGTATAACAGCCACCTTGTACAGCAGTACTGCTGCATTTGTACAAGGTGGCTGACTTTTTCTCCTTGCCCACGTGGAACTCAACACGTACAAAATGTGTCTCATTAGAGACCACTACAATGTCCCTGAGGTGTGACTTTCCTTTGTAATGACACGCAGCACCACCCTTGTTAGCGCTGCCCGTCTTTTGACATCATTGGTTAGCTGGCTGCGCCTGTGCATCTCCCCTGCTCGAAACAACGCCCCACGGTGTCTTATTTTTTTGGACAGCGAGGGTGTGATTGATGGGCATGTGCAGTGGATATGTTTGCCTGTGTTCACTCATCTCCTTCCGCCTTCTTCAGACTGGGTGTCCTCATGGCCGCGGCAGGCGATAAGGGATCAGATGAGGCCGCCCAGTCTGAAGCAGGTGTAAGGACATGTGTGAGCGGCAAACATATTTAGTGCACCAGGGCACGAATCCCAGCACCGCAGTGTGATTTTTTAAAAACACACTGTGGGTCTGGGATTCATGTCCATCGCTAACCGCAACGGCCAACATGAAATGAGGTCATAAGACAGGAAGCGCTCACAGCGCATGGCCAAAGGATCACAAGAGCGCAGACTCCTGTACAGCAACTAACAACGCTCAGGAAGCTGCGCCCATGCAAAAAGGTGTTGTTTTCGACACCTGTGCTGCTTTTCTTTAAAAAGACAAGTCACGCCTCCACTACTGATTAACAGTATAATGGGCTAAATAGTCTACGGGTTGCATTCAGCTTGTGCAAGTAGAAAAATTAATAGAGCAACCTTTTACTTGTGCAGCATTAATGCTGCAGAAGGAGTGGCTCTTGTACTTTGTAACACCTGAGGGGGGGTTAAAGGTAACCTTTGAAATTGGTTCAACTAGGCTTCGGCCTACACTCTGCTCCTCTCCTCCTCCTGCTGACCCTGGGCTCTAACAACGCTAGTTTTTGCCCGGAAATGCTAGCTGCACAGAGAAAAACACCAGCCAATGTGTTAGTGGGGTTCAGCACCGCCAGCTGTTCCCCCGCTGTGTAGCCGGCATCGTGTCCAGCACAAGCCACGCTGGCACAACCGACCAAAAGCTGCCACCAGTGCAGGCTTCGGCCTACACTTTGCTCCTCTCCTCCTCCTCCTGCTGACCCTGGGCTCTAACACCGCTAGTTTTTGCCCGGACATGCAATCTGCACAGAGAAAAACACCAGTCAATGTGTCAGTGGGGTTCAGCAACGCCAGCTGTTCCCCTGCTGTGTAGCTTGCAACGTGACCTGCAAACACCACGCAGGCACATGAACTGAAATTGAAGGGAGCCTGCCCCCCACCCACAGGTGTTTCTATGTATAACAGCCACCTTGTACAGCAGTACTGCTGCATTTGTACAAGGTGGCTGACTTTTTCTCCTTGCCCACGTGGAACTCAACACGTACAAAATGTGTCTCATTAGAGACCACTACAATGTCCCTGAGGTGTGACTTTCCTTTGTAATGACACGCAGCACCACCCTTGTTAGCGCTGCCCGTCTTTTGACATCATTGGTTAGCTGGCTGCGCCTGTGCATCTCCCCTGCTCGAAACAACGCCCCACGGTGTCTTATTTTTTTGGACAGCGAGGGTGTGATTGATGGGCATGTGCAGTGGATATGTTTGCCTGTGTTCACTCATCTCCTTCCGCCTTCTTCAGACTGGGTGTCCTCATGGCCGCGGCAGGCGATAAGGGATCAGATGAGGCCGCCCAGTCTGAAGCAGGTGTAAGGACATGTGTGAGCGGCAAACATATTTAGTGCACCAGGGCACGAATCCCAGCACCGCAGTGTGATTTTTTAAAAACACACTGTGGGTCTGGGATTCATGTCCATCGCTAACCGCAACGGCCAACATGAAATGAGGTCATAAGACAGGAAGCGCTCACAGCGCATGGCCAAAGGATCACAAGAGCGCAGACTCCTGTACAGCAACTAACAACGCTCAGGAAGCTGCGCCCATGCAAAAAGGTGTTGTTTTCGACACCTGTGCTGCTTTTCTTTAAAAAGACAAGTCACGCCTCCACTACTGATTAACAGTATAATGGGCTAAATAGTCTACGTGTTGCATTCAGCTTGTGCAAGTAGAAAAATTAATAGAGCAACCTTTTACTTGTGCAGCATTAATGCTGCAGAAGGAGTGGCTCTTGTACTTTGTAACACCTGAGGGGGGGTTAAAGGTAACCTTTGAAATTGGTTCAACTAGGCTTCGGCCTACACTCTGCTCCTCTCCTCCTCCTGCTGACCCTGGGCTCTAACAACGCTAGTTTTTGCCCGGAAATGCTAGCTGCACAGAGAAAAACACCAGCCAATGTGTTAGTGGGGTTCAGCACCGCCAGCTGTTCCCCCGCTGTGTAGCCGGCATCGTGTCCAGCACAAGCCACGCTGGCACAACCGACCAAAAGCTGCCACCAGTGCAGGCTTCGGCCTACACTTTGCTCCTCTCCTCCTCCTCCTGCTGACCTTGGGCTCAAACACCGCTAGTTTTTGCCCGGAAATGCTAGCTGCACAGAGAAAAACACCAGCCAATGTGTTAGTGGGGTTCAGCACCGCCAGCTGTTCCCCTGCTGTGCAGCTTGCAACGTGACCTGCAAACGCCACGCAGGCACATGAACTGAAATTGAAGGGAGCCTGGCCCCCACCCCCAGGTGTTTCTATGTATAACAGCCACCTTGTACAGCAGTACTGCTGCATTTGTACAAGGTGGCTGATGTTTTCTCCTTGCCCACGTGGAACTCAACACGTACAAAATGTGTCTCTTTGAGACCATTCCACTGTCCCTGAGGTGTGACTTTCCTTTCTAATGATACGCAGCACCCCCCTTGGTAGCGCTTCCCGTCTTCTGACATCATTGGTTGGCTACTTGCGCCTGTTCGTCCGCCCTGCCTGAATAAAATGCTCCTCGTTGTCTTAATTATTTTGACTGCGAGGATGTGATTGATGGGCACGAGCAGTGCATATCTTCGCCTGTCTTAACTCATCTCCTTCCGCCTTCTTCAGACTGTGCAGCCTCATGGCCGCGGCATGCGAGAAGGGATCAGCAGAGGCCGCCCAGTCTGAAGCAGGTGTAAGGACGTGTGTGAGCGGCCAAAATATTTACTGCTCAAGGCCACGAATCCCAGCACCGCAGTGTGGCTTTATGAAAAGACACTGGGGGTCTGGGATTTATGGCCATCGTTAACCGCACGGGCCAACATGAAATGATGTCATAAGATGGGCAGCGCTAACAGGGCATTGCCAAGGGATAACACAAGAGCGCAGACTCCTGTACAGCAAATAACAACGCTCAGGAAGCTGCGCCAAGCACCAAGGCGTTATTTTGGACACCTGTGCTGCGTCTCATCAAAAAACCAAGTCACGCATCCACTACAGTTTGACTGTAGAATGGGGTAAATTGTGTATGTCTTTCATTCAGCGTGTGCAAGTAGACAAATTAATAGAGCAACCTTTCACTTGTGCAGCATTAATACTGCACAAGGTGTGTCTCTTGTACTTTGTAACACCTGAGGGGGGGGTTAAAGGTTTCCTTTGAAATTGGTTCAACTAGGCTTCGGCCTACACTCTGCTCCTCTCCTCCTCCTCCTGCTTCAACACGGGCTCTAACATCGCTAGTTTTTGCCCGCAAGTGGTAGCTGCACAGAGAAAAACACACGCCATTGTGTTAGTGGGGTTCAGCAACGCCAGCTGTTCCCCCAGTGTGTAGCCGGCAAAGTGTCCTGCAAACGCAACGCAGACACAAAGCTGCCTCCAGTGCAGGCTTCGGCCTACACTCATCTCCCCCTGCTTACCCTTTGCTCCAACACCGCTAGTTGGGGCTCTAGGAAGACAATCTTTAATAGGCAAGGCAACGCATCCGGGTTCCAGCACCGCCAGCTGGTTCTCGGCAGTGTTCTTGTCACAGGTACTCCCTCGTGCCAAGCCTGGTTTCAGCACCGTCAGCTGTTTCCGGGTTGTGTCAACTTCACTGAGACGCCTATGCTTGCCCCGTCGTGGTGCGGTCGAGTTAGCCAACTCCAGGGTGCCTACAGTTTAGGAGCTTCCTATGTGGGCTGCGTGAACTGGTAGTCAAGGCTGGTTCTGTAGTGCCAGTAGGCCCAGCTCCCCCTGTAGGACTGTTGGGGTTCGGTAACTGCGGCTGCCTCGCGGCCTAGCTGTTCTCTCCTCTCCTGTGGGCCTTGGGGTCCACCACCTGGTTCCAGCACCGTCAGCTGGTTCCGGGCCGAGCCTTTGGCTTAGGTGCCTCCTCCTGGGTATCCGAGTTCCGCCAACGCCAGGCGGTCCTTGGTAGTGCTTTTAAGCGCGGGCACCTACAGCTTAGTAACCGGGTTCCAGCACCGTCAGCTAGTCCTCGGTCGTGCCATTGGCTCTTGCACACTGGGGCAACGCATCCGGGTTCCAGCACCGCCAGCTGGTTCTCGGCAGTGTTTTTGTCACAGGTACTCCCTCGTGCCAAACCTGGTTTCAGCACCGTCAGCTGTTTCCGGGTTGTGTCAAGCTCACTGAGACACCTATGCTTGCCTCGTCGTGGTGCGGTCGGGTTAGCCAACTCCAGGGTGCCTCCAGTTTAGGAGCTTCCTATGTGGGCTGCGTGAACTGGTAGTCAAGGCTGGTTCTGTAGTGCCAGTAGGCCCAGCTCCCCCTGTAGGACTGTTGGGGTTCGGTAACTGCGGCTGCCTCGCGGCCTAGCTGTTCTCTCCTCTCCTGTGGGCCTTGGGGTCCACCACCTGGTTCCAGCACCGTCAGCTGGTTCCGGGCCGAGCCTTTGGCTTAGGTGCCTCCTCCTGGGTATCCGAGTTCCGCCAACGCCAGGCGGTCCTTGGTAGTGCTTTTAAGCGCGGGCACCTACAGCTTAGTAACCGGGTTCCAGCACCGTCAGCTAGTCCTCGGTCGTGCCATTGGCTCTTGCACACTGGGGCAACGCATCCGGGTTCCAGCACCGCCAGCTGGTTCTCGGCAGTGTTTTTGTCACAGGTACTCCCTCGTGCCAAACCTGGTTTCAGCACCGTCAGCTGTTTCCGGGTTGTGTCAAGCTCACTGAGACACCTATGCTTGCCTCGTCGTGGTGCGGTCGGGTTAGCCAACTCCAGGGTGCCTCCAGTTTAGGAGCTTCCTATGTGGGCTGCGTGAACTGGTAGTCAAGGCTGGTTCTGTAGTGCCAGTAGGCCCAGCTCCCCCTGTAGGACTGTTGGGGTTCGGTAACTGCGGCTGCCTCGCGGCCTAGCTGTTCTCTCCTCTCCTGTGGGCCTTGGGGTTCACCACCTGGTTCCAGCACCGTCAGCTGGTTCCGGGCCGAGCCTTTGGCTTAGGTGCCTCCTCCTGGGTATCCGAGTTCCGCCAACGCCAGGCGGTCCTTGGTAGTGCTTTTAAGCGCGGGCACCTACAGCTTAGTAACCGGGTTCCAGCACCGTCAGCTAGTCCTCGGTCGTGCCATTGGCTCTTGCACACTGGGGCAACGCATCCGGGTTCCAGCACCGCCAGCTGGTTCTCGGCAGTGTTTTTGTCACAGGTACTCCCTCGTGCCAAACCTGGTTTCAGCACCATCAGCTGTTTCCGGGTTGTGTCAAGCTCACTGAGACACCTATGCTTGCCTCGTCGTGGTGCGGTCGGGTTAGCCAACTCCAGGGTGCCTCCAGTTTAGGAGCTTCCTATGTGGGCTGCGTGAACTGGTAGTCAAGGCTGGTTCTGTAGTGCCAGTAGGCCCAGCTCCCCCTGTAGGACTGTTGGGGTTCGGTAACTGCGGCTGCCTCGCGGCCTAGCTGTTCTCTCCTCTCCTCTGGGCCTTGGGGTCCACCACCTGGTTCCAGCACCGTCAGCTGGTTCCAGGCCGAGCCTTTGGCTTAGGTGCCTCCTCCTGGGTATCCGAGTTCCACCAACGCCAGGCGGTCCTTGGTAGTGCTTTTAAGCGCGGGCACCTACAGCTTAGTAACCGGGTTCCAGCACCGTCAGCTAGTCCTCGGTCGTGCCATTGGCTCTTGCACACTGGGGCAACGCATCCGGGTTCCAGCACCGCCAGCTGGTTCTCGGCAGTGTTTTTGTCACAGGTACTCCCTCGTGCCAAACCTGGTTTCAGCACCGTCAGCTGTTTCCGGGTTGTGTCAAGCTCACTGAGACACCTATGCTTGCCTCGTCGTGGTGCGGTCGGGTTAGCCAACTCCAGGGTGCCTCCAGTTTAGGAGCTTCCTATGTGGGCTGCGTGAACTGGTAGTCAAGGCTGGTTCTGTAGTGCCAGTAGGCCCAGCTCCCCCTGTAGGACTGTTGGGGTTCGGTAACTGCGGCTGCCTCGCGGCCTAGCTGTTCTCTCCTCTCCTGTGGGCCTTGGGGTCCACCACCTGGTTCCAGCACCGTCAGCTGGTTCCGGGCCGAGCCTTTGGCTTAGGTGCCTCCTCCTGGGTATCCGAGTTCCGCCAACGCCAGGCGGTCCTTGGTAGTGCTTTTAAGCGCGGGCACCTACAGCTTAGTAACCGGGTTCCAGCACCGTCAGCTAGTCCTCGGTCGTGCCATTGGCTCTTGCACACTGGGGCAACGCATCCGGGTTCCAGCACCGCCAGCTGGTTCTCGGCAGTGTTTTTGTCACAGGTACTCCCTCGTGCCAAACCTGGTTTCAGCACCGTCAGCTGTTTCCGGGTTGTGTCAAGCTCACTGAGACACCTATGCTTGCCTCGTCATGGTGCGGTCGGGTTAGCCAACTCCAGGGTGCCTCCAGTTTAGGAGCTTCCTATGTGGGCTGCGTGAACTGGTAGTCAAGGCTGGTTCTGTAGTGCCAGTAGGCCCAGCTCCCCCTGTAGGACTGTTGGGGTTCGGTAACTGCGGCTGCCTCGCGGCCTAGCTGTTCTCTCCTCTCCTGTGGGCCTTGGGGTTCACCACCTGGTTCCAGCACCGTCAGCTGGTTCCGGGCCGAGCCTTTGGCTTAGGTGCCTCCTCCTGGGTATCCGAGTTCCGCCAACGCCAGGCGGTCCTTGGTAGTGCTTTTAAGCGCGGGCACCTACAGCTTAGTAACCGGGTTCCAGCACCGTCAGCTAGTCCTCGGTCGTGCCATTGGCTCTTGCACACTGGGGCAACGCATCCGGGTTCCAGCACCGCCAGCTGGTTCTCGGCAGTGTTTTTGTCACAGGTACTCCCTCGTGCCAAACCTGGATTCAGCACCGTCAGCTGTTTCCGGGTTGTGTCAAGCTCACTGAGACACCTATGCTTGCCTCGTCGTGGTGCGGTCGGGTTAGCCAACTCCAGGGTGCCTCCAGTTTAGGAGCTTCCTATGTGGGCTGCGTGAACTGGTAGTCAAGGCTGGTTCTGTAGTGCCAGTAGGCCCAGCTCCCCCTGTAGGACTGTTGGGGTTCGGTAACTGCGGCTGCCTCGCGGCCTAGCTGTTCTCTCCTCTCCTGTGGGCCTTGGGGTCCACCACCTGGTTCCAGCACCGTCAGCTGGTTCCGGGCCGAGCCTTTGGCTTAGGTGCCTCCTCCTGGGTATCCGAGTTCCGCCAACGCCAGGCGGTCCTTGGTAGTGCTTTTAAGCGCGGGCACCTACAGCTTAGTAACCGGGTTCCAGCACCGTCAGCTAGTCCTCGGTCGTGCCATTGGCTCTTGCACACTGGGGCAACGCATCCGGGTTCCAGCACCGCCAGCTGGTTCTCGGCAGTGTTCTTGTCACAGGTACTCCCTCGTGCCAAGCCTGGTTTCAGCACCGTCAGCTGTTTCCGGGTTGTGTCAACTTCACTGAGACGCCTATGCTTGCCCCGTCGTGGTGCGGTCGAGTTAGCCAACTCCAGGGTGCCTCCAGTTTAGGAGCTTCCTATGTGGGCTGCGTGAACTGGTAGTCAAGGCTGGTTCTGTAGTGCCAGTAGGCCCAGCTCCCCCTGTAGGACTGTTGGGGTTCGGTAACTGCGGCTGCCTCGCGGCCTAGCTGTTCTCTCCTCTCCTGTGGGCCTTCGGGTCCACCACCTGGTTCCAGCACCGTCAGCTGGTTCTCGGCAGTGTCTTTTGCTCTTGTACCTTCTGCTCCCCATCCTGGTTCCAGTACCGTCAGCTGGTTCCGGGCAGAGCCTTTGGCTTAGGTGCCTCCTCCTGGGTATCCAAGTTCCACCAACGTCAGGTGGTCCTTGGTAGTGCTTTCAAGCACGGGTACCTCCTGCTTAGTAACCGGGTTCCAGTAACGTCAGCTGGTCCTTGGTAGTTCCATTGGCTCTTGGACCTTCGGCTACCCATCCGGGTTCCAGTACCGTCAGCTGGTTCTCGGCAGTGTCTTTTGCTCTTGTACCTTCTGCTCCCCATCCTGGTTCCAGTAACGTCAGCTGGTTCCGGGCAGAGCCTTTGGCTTAGGTGCCTCCTTCTGGGTATCCGAGTTCCGCCAACGTCAGGCGGTCCTTGGTAGTGCTTTTTAGCACGGGTACCTCCTGCTTAGTAACCGGGTTCCAGTAACGTCAGCTGGTCCTCGGTAGTTCCATAGGCTCTTGAACCTTCGGGTAGCCATCCGAGTTCCAGTTCCATCAGCTGGTTCTTGGCATTTTCTCAGCCTTCTTGTACCTTCTGCTACATTTCCAAGTTGAAGACCCTAACGTCGACGACCCGGAAGACCACCCCGATGACGACGACCCGGAAGACCACCCCGATGACGACGACGACGACGGCGGAGACGACGACGGCGGAGACGACGACGGCTGAGACGACGACGGCGGAGATGACGACACTGGAGACGACGACCCTGGAGACGACAACATGGAAGACCGAGAAGCAGAAGAACAAGAGGCTGCAGAACAAAGAGCAGAAGAACATTAAGCATAAGACTTAATATCAGAGCAAAAGATATTATCTCAATTATATGCAGAAGAAGACTAAGCAGTGTATGGGGGTGAGTCCGTTCCTCCTCGTGGTGCCCCTGGATAAAGCCTGATGCTGCAGGCCAAACTGAACGCGGACAAATGTAACTTTTGTGACTGGCAGAACGGAAGGTGTAATCTTCCAACTTTTATAGATAACAACTACGGGAATGCCTGTCACAAATGAGAATATGATGAAGAAGTAGAATAGGAAGAATAATAACAGTGGAATAAAAAGAATATGTAGAATAGGAAGAATAATAATAGTTGAAGAAAATGAATATGAAGAATGTAATAAAAAAAAAAATATAGGTAGAAGATGAAGAAGAAGATGAATAAGGTGAAGAAGTTGATGTCAAAGATGCTGATGATGATGAAGATGAAAGTGTGGGAAAAGGAAAAAAAAGAAGGGGAAGGTCGTGGAATAGTGAAACATCAATATCTGACAAAATAAAAAAAATTTACAAAGTCAATATCATTTTCAATCCGAACGTCTTTAAAAAAAAAAAAAATCATGCTATTCTATTTGATTGGACTAATCCTCATTGCCTTTAATGTCTCCGCCACCTCCCCCATACATCCTACATTATTCTTAGTTGTTTTCCTTCATGTAGAATGAACCTACAAGGAAAGAAAGGGTTTATTTTAATTCCGATATTTTGGTCCCATTGACTTGCATTGGGATCGGGTATCGGTATCGGCGATATCCGATATTTTTTGAATATCGGCCGATCCAAACCGATACTTTCCGATATCGGAAGGTATCGCTCAACACTACTGGGCATCAAAATTAGACACCTGGCCAGAATTGGCAGAATATGCATTGCAGGAGCTTGCTTGCCCGGCAGCTAGTGTCCTATCAGAAAGAGTATTCAGTGCTGCAGGTTCAATACTAACAGAAAAAAGGACTCGTCTGGCTACCCAAAATGTAGATGATCTAACCTTCATTAAAATGAACCACAACTGGATTTCGAAATATTTTGCCCCACCTTGACCGGCTGACACCTAGCTTTCCTATGTAAAGGTCTTGCCTGTGGACTATTCTGAACGACTTTTCCAATCTCGTAATTTGCAGCACCTGATTGTCCAGCATCCGACATGTTAACACCTCCCTAAATGGCCAAAGTCCCCACACGGGGCCGTGGTATCGCCACTTGGCGCCAGCACCCGTGAGAGTACTGTTTGTCTGAAGAGGTGGGTGTGCCCGCTTTTGGTCGACGGCACTGCCACTAGGTCCCTCATAGTACAATAAAGTGTCTGGCGGTGGTGGTGCGCACCCAACATCAGACACACCGTTGTAATATGAGGGGCCCTGGGCCTGTACCGCCGGCCACAAGACAGTCCCCCCCCCCAGGTCAAACAGTGCTATACCACTTGCAAAATTTTCTCTCACAGCTCCACCAATGTTTAGTCTATGCGCTGACATCCTTCAATGCCTGGCACTGTCAATACCATTGTATTGACATTTTTCTTATGTTAGGCCTTCGAAGCCTGTCTGCGGTCACTCCTTCCACTAGGCCTCCACTGACCTGTCTACTGCCGCCCGTGTTCCCCTGGAACCAATTTTAAATTGCCTACAGCCAGCCCAATTTATTATGTTAGGGCTTCGAAGCCTGTCTGCGGTCCCTCCTTCCACTAGGCCTCCACTGACCTGTCTACTGCCGCCCGTGTTCCCCTGGAACCAATTTTAAATTGCCTACAGCCAGCCCAATTTATTATGTTAGGGCTTCGAAGCCTGTCTGCGGTCCCTCCTTCCGCTAGGCCTCCACTGACCTGTCTACTGCTGCCCGGGTTCCCCTGGAACCAATTTTAAATTGCCTACAGCCAGCCCAATTTATTATGTTAGGGCTTCGAAGCCTGTCTGCGGTCCCTCCTTCCACTAGGCCTCCACTGACCTGTCTACTGCTGCCCGGGTTCCCCTGGAACCAATTTTAAATTGCCTAAAGCCAGCCCAATTTATTATGTTAGGGCTTCGAAGCCTGTCTGCGGTCCCTCCTTCCACTAGGACTCCACTGACCTGTCTACTGCCACCCGTGTTCCCCTGGAACCAATTTTAAATTGCCTACAGCCAGCCCAATTTATTATGTTAGGGCTTCGAAGCCTGTCTGCGGTCCTTCCTTCCACTAGGCCTCCACTGACCTGTCTACTGCTGCCCGGGTTCCCCTGGAACCAATTTTAAATTGCCTACAGCCAGCCCAATTTATTATGTTAGGGCTTCGAAGCCTGTCTGCGGTCCCTCCTTCCACTAGGCCTCCACTGACCTGTCTACTGCTGCCCGGGTTCCCCTGGAACCAATTTTAAATTGCCTACAGCCAGCCCAATTTATTATGTTAGGGCTTCGAAGCCTGTCTGCGGTCCCTCCTTCCACTAGGCCTCCACTGACCTGTCTACTGCTGCCCGGGTTCCCCTGGAACCAATTTTAAATTGCCTACAGCCAGCCCAATTTATTATGTTAGGGCTTCGAAGCCTGTCTGCGGTCCCTCCTTCCACTAGGCCTCCACTGACCTGTCTACTGCCGCCCGTGTTCCCCTGGAACCAATTTTAAATTGCCTACAGCCAGCCCAATTTATTATGTTAGGGCTTCGAAGCCTGTCTGCGGTCCCTCCTTCCACTAGGCCTCCACTGACCTGTCTACTGCTGCCCGGGTTCCCCTGGAACCAATTTTAAATTGCCTACAGCCAGCCCAATTTATTATGTTAGGGCTTCGAAGCCTGTCTGCGGTCCCTCCTTCCACTAGGCCTCCACTGACCTGTCTACTGCTGTCCGTGTTCCCCTGGAACCAATTGTAAATTGCCTACATCCCAATTTTTGTTATGTTAGGCCTTCGAAGCCTGTCTGCGGCCCGTTCTTTCCACTACTACTACACTGACCAGGCCACTGCTGCCCGTGTTCCCCTGGAACCAATTTTAAATTGCCTACAGCCAGCCCAATTTATTATGTTAGGCCTTCAAAGCCTGTCTGCGGTCCCTCCTTCCACTAGGCCTCCACTGACCTGTCTACTGCTGCCCGTGTACCCCTTGAACCAACATCAGAAAATATAAAAATAAGTATTTTGCTTATAAAAAAGAAAATACTGGAGAGATATCAAATGCAGACATTTTAACATTAAAAACAAACACATACAACAAAAATCTGGTACAGTACTAAAAATGGCCACCAGCTACAATAACTTTCTCCTGCAAGTAGTTAACTGAAAGTTTTTTTCAATTTAAAACACAGATATGGCATCCACCGAGTGTTGTCCTGTCGCGTCTTCTTTATATTATTGCCAAGAAGATGCAAAACAATAAAAATAATAAAATAATTATTTACCAAAAAAATAGAGTAAGTCAAAACCACATTGCAAATAAACATTCATTCGGAAAGAAGCAGGGCGCGTCCGAGGGTGAGTATATACCTAATAAGAATATAATCACCCTCGGACGCGCCCTGCTTCTTTCCAACAGCCTTCCTTCCTAAGAATCAGCCCTTCCGTGGTGTAGAGAGAGGGTGTGTTACACTACAAGGTGTTCCCCAGGTTGCCTTTCCTGAGCTTCGATCTTCATGCTCTCGTTTAGTAGTTGTCGGAAAGTAGGCTGCATTAGGCCTACAAATTGGGTATGGGGTGGAGAGAGATGGTGTGTTACACTCCAAGGTGTTCCCCAGGTTTCCTTGCCATTGCTTCGGTCTTCCGACTCTCGTTTAGTAGTTGTAGAAAACTACACTGCATTAGGCCTACAAAATGGGTATCGGGTGGAGAGAGATGGTGTGTTACACTCCAAGGTGTTCCCCAGGTTTCCTTGCCATTGCTTCGGTCTTCCGACTCTCGTTTAGTAGTTGTAGAAAACTACACTGCATTAGGCCTACAAATTGGGTATCGGGTGGAGAGAGATGGTGTGTTACACTCCAAGGTGTTCCCCAGGTTTCCTTGCCATTGCTTCGGTCTTCCGACTCTCGTTTAGTAGTTGTAGAAAACTACACTGCATTAGGCCTACAAATTGGGTATCGGGTGGAGAGAGATGGTGTGTTACACTCCAAGGTGTTCCCCAGGTTTCCTTGCCATTGCTTCGGTCTTCCGACTCTCGTTTAGTAGTTGTAGAAAACTACACTGCAATAGGCCTACAAAATGGGTATGGGGTGGAGAGAGATGGTGTGTTCCACTCCAAGGTGTTCTCCAGGTTGCCTTTCCTGAGCTTCTATCTTCAGGCTCTCGTTAAATTGTGGTTAAATGGAACAACTGCATTTGGCGTACTAGTTGGTTTGGGGCCTACTAACAGTGTCTGCCGCTCCTTGCTGTTCTCCTGGTTTCCTGTCCTGAAATTCCGTTTTCAGGCGCTCGTTAAGTAGTTGTTAATGTTAGACTGCATTTGGCCTACTAGTTGGGTTGGGGCCTACTATCGATGTCTGCCACTCCTTGCTGTTCTCCTCCACTGAACAAAGCTGTGCCGCCTGTTTACTACGGTTGCCAATTTTGAACTGCATTTCGACTACTTACTGATTTGGGCCTACTCTCTGTGTCAGCCTCTCATTCCAGTTGTCCTCCACTGCAATGCCCCCTGGTTATTCCTGTGTTACCAATTTTGAACTGCATTTAGCCAACTTTATTCTTTGGGCCTATATCTGTGTTTCCTCCTCATCCTACCCATTGCCCAGCCAGTGATAGATGAGTCTGCTGGTACATTGACCCATAACGCAACATTCCCCGTGCACGCTACACAACAACATTGTGACCCTGCTGAAAGTCAGGTTGCTTTTCCCGCATACCATACCACCTTACACGGGGACAAAGAGGAAGGTGCAGATGAAAGTGCAGGTTCCTTCATCAGGTGGGGGGAGGAATACTAGTTGGCGACGTCACTGGGACAGGGCCTCTCATAGTACGCAAAAGTGTTGCTGCCGGTGGGAGGCGCCCCCGCCGTGCAAACACACCGCTGTACTTTGAGGGGCCCTGTGCCAGTGCCAATGCCAACGAGTGGGCCCCCCCTGCTTGCTCAGGTTCACAGCACTTGCAAAGTTGAAATACTTACCTCTCCCTGCTCCACTGCCGTGACGTGGTCCAGATTTCCTGGGCCCACTAATTACTTGAACCAGCCCTACCCACCACAACTTTAGCCAAATGACCCCCAATTTCAAATGCCTTCCAATTATTATAAGGTAAATTACGCTTGACAAGCTTCATTAAGAAGAATGGATGGTTTTGACATTAAAATGGGCACTCTAGGTATTTTCCTGGCCCCCACTCACTGCCGACTATGCTGCCCCATTGACTTGCATTGGGTTTCGTGTTTCGGTCGATCCCGACTTTACGTCATAATCGCCGATTTCACTCGACCCGACTTTTGAGATAGTCGGGTTTCGCGAAACCCGGCTCGACTCTAAAAAGGTCAAGGTCGCTCAACTCTAGTGCAGAGCATTATATGTGGCACAGCTTTATATGGACCATCTATGGGGCCATAATGAACGGTGCAGAGCATTATATATGGCACAGATTTCTATGGAGCATCTATGGGGCCATAATGAAAGGTGCAGAGCATTCTATATGGCACAGCTTTATATGGAGCATCTATGGGGCCATAATAAATGGTGCAGAGCATTCTATATGTCACAGATTTCTATGGAGCATCTATGGGGCCATAATAAATGGTGCAGAGCATCTATAATATAACGCTGGGAGCGTCACTCTGTCCGAAGCCTTAATAGACTGCGCAGGCGCGACGCTCCCAGCGTTACATTATAGATGCCGCCGAGAGCAGGGGGTCGAGAGCACGGGGAGATGCCGCCGAGAGCAGGGGGTCGGGAGTACGGGGAGATGCCGCCGAGAGCAGGGGGTCGGGAGCACGGGGGCGCCGTATGTGCGCCCGGCACAGAAAGTTTTTACTTACGCCAGTTCCGGCGCCATTGTCTTTCTCCTCCTGGTGCCGGAATCGGCGCCTGCGCAGTACGCGCTTTCCGGCGCCATTTTATTGAAGACACACTGCAGTGTCTTCAGTAAAATGGCGCCGGAAAGCGCGTACTGCGCAGGCGCCGATTCCGGCACCAGGAGAAGCAAGACAATGGCGCCGGAACTGGCGTAAGTAACAAATTGCTGTGCCATGAGGCTGTGGCACTTCATGCCACAGCCATTTGTTACTTATGGCATTTCCGCCGCCATTCTCTTTCTCCTCCTGGTGCCGGAATCGGCGCCTGCGCAGTACGCGCTTTCCGGCAGTGTCTTCAATAAAATGGCGCCGGAAAGCGCGTACTGCGCAGGTGCCGATTCCTGCTGCCGGAATCGGCGCCTGCGCAGTCCGCGCTTTCCGGCGCCATTTTCTTGAAGACACACCTGCAGTGGAGCCGGACGATAGGTGAGTATGGTATTTTTTTTTTTTTTATATGGCAGCAGCATACGGGGGCATATAATACAATAGTGGCGCAGGATGGGAGCAGCACATGACAGAACGGGCGCAGGATGGCAGCAGCACATGACAGAACGGGCGCAGGATGGCAGCAGCACATGACAGAACGGGCGCAGGATGGCAGCAGCACATGACAGAACGGGCGCAGGATGGCAGCAGCACATGACATTACGGGCGCAGGATGGCAGCAGCACATGACAGAACGGGCGCAGGATGGCAGCAGCGCATGACATAACGGGCGCAGGATGGCAGCAGGATGGGAGCAGCACATGACAGAACGGGCGCAGGATGGCAGCTGCGCATGACAGAACGGGGGCGCAGGATGGGAGCAGCACATGACAGAATGGGCGCAGGATGGCAGCAGCACATGACAAAACGGGCGCAGGATGGCAGCAGCGCATGACAGAACGGGCGCAGGATGGCAGCAGCACATGACAGAACGGGCGCAGGATGGCAGCAGCACATGACAGAACGGGCGCAGGATGGCAGCAGCACATGACAGAACGGGCGCAGGATGGCAGCAGCGCATGACATAACGGGCGCAGGATGGCAGCAGGATGGGAGCAGCACATGACAGAACGGGCGCAGGACCTCAGCAGCACATGACAGAACGGGCGCAGGATGGCAGCAGCACATGACAGAACGGGCGCAGGATGGCAGCAGCACATGACAGAACGGGCGCAGGATGGCAGCAGCGCATGACATAACGGGCGCAGGATGGCAGCAGGATGGGAGCAGCACATGACAGAACGGGCGCAGGATGGCAGCAGCACATGACAGAACGGGCGCAGGATGGCAGCAGCACATGACAGAACGGGCGCAGGATGGCAGCAGCACATGACAGAACGGGCGCAGGATGGCAGCAGCACATGACATTACGGGCGCAGGATGGCAGCAGCACATGACAGAACGGGCGCAGGATGGCAGCAGCGCATGACATAACGGGCGCAGGATGGCAGCAGGATGGGAGCAGCACATGACAGAACGGGCGCAGGATGGCAGCTGCGCATGACAGAACGGGGGCGCAGGATGGGAGCAGCACATGACAGAATGGGCGCAGGATGGCAGCAGCACATGACAAAACGGGCGCAGGATGGCAGCAGCGCATGACAGAACGGGCGCAGGATGGCAGCAGCACATGACAGAACGGGCGCAGGATGGCAGCAGCACATGACAGAACGGGCGCAGGATGGCAGCAGCACATGACAGAACGGGCGCAGGATGGCAGCAGCGCATGACATAACGGGCGCAGGATGGCAGCAGGATGGGAGCAGCACATGACAGAACGGGCGCAGGACCTCAGCAGCACATGACAGAACGGGCGCAGGATGGCAGCAGCACATGACAGAACGGGCGCAGGATGGCAGCAGCACATGACAGAACGGGCGCAGGATGGCAGCAGCGCATGACATAACGGGCGCAGGATGGCAGCAGGATGGGAGCAGCACATGACAGAACGGGTGCAGGATGGCAGCAGCGCATGACAACGGGGGCGCAGGATGGGAGCAGCACATGACAGAACGGGCGCAGGATGGCAGCAGCGCATGACAGAACGGGCGCAGGATGGCAGCAGCACATGACAGAACGGGCGCAGGATGGCAGCAGCACATGACAGAACGGGCGCAGGATGGCAGCAGCACATGATGGAGACCATATACCAATATAAATGCTCGCCACCCGGGCGTAGAACGGGTTCAATAGCTAGTTATATATAGCACAGCTTTCTATGGAGCATCTATGGGGCCATAATGAACCGTGCAGAGCATTATATATGGCACAGCTTTATATGGAGCATCTATGGGGCCATAATGAACGGTGCAGAACATTATATATGAGTTAGAGGGAAAAGGCGTGCACTCTGTAGAATGGAGCTGGTGCTGGCTGAACCTGGACTGGATCCAGTTCAATCATAAATTCGGGCAAACAACCGTACTCAGACAATTTTTTGCATCAGAGATGTGAAGTATTTATTGAGTAACACCACAGTGGTCAATAGAGTTCTGAGGTAACGTTTCGACCCGAAAGGTCTTTCTCAAACCTCACTTAGTGAATAGTGATGGAGGAAAGAGGAGGAGGACGATACTTGTCCAAAAGATGGCGACAGAGGCTCCACAAATGGTCCAGAGAACAGGAGTACGAAGGTCCGCTACGGCACGGACAGGGCGCAGTGTCCCTAAAAGCACTGTGGGTCCAGCAGGGAGGAAGGAGGTGGTAGAACATTATATATGGCACAGCTTTATATGGAGCATCTATGGGGCCATAATGAACGATGCAGAGCATTATATATGGCACAGCTTTCTATGGAGCATCTATGGGGCCATAATGAACCGTGCAGAGCATTATATATGGCACAGCTTTATATGGAGCATCTATGGGGCCATAATGAACGGTGCAGAGCATTATATGTGGCACAGCTTTATATGGAGCATCTATGGGGCCATAATGAACGGTGCAGAGCATTCTATATGGCACAGCTTTATATGGAGCATCTATGGGGCAATAATGAACGGTGCAGAGCATTATATGTGGCACAGCTTTATATGGAGCATCTATGGGGCATTAATGAACGATATGGAGCATTATATGTGGCACAGCTTTATATGGAGCATCTTATGGGGCAAATATGAACAGTATGCAGCATTATATGTGGCACAGCTTTATATGGAGCATCTTATGGGGCAATAATGAACGGTATGGAGCATCTATTTTTATTTTTGAAATTCACCGATAGCTGCTGCATTTCCTACCCTAGGCTTATACTCAAGTCAATAAGTTTTCCCAGTATTTTGTGGCAAAACTAGGGGGGTCAGCTTATACTCGGATCGGCTTATACTCGAGTATATGTGGTATGTTTTCTGCACTGAATTACTGTGCTGGTGGATTATTACGTATATTTAATGGAATTTCAAATTATCTTTTTTCATTTTCCAACTCTTTTTCTTCAGGTGTCTTACTCTTTGCATAAAGAATTGAAATGAATCTTCATTTCAAACTATTCAGATTCAAATACCTAGTAATTTCCCAACATCAATACATCTTTTTTTATCTTTCAGATTTAGTTAATGTCATATCTATTCCCCTGAACATACAGTTAATCTTGAAAATGGAACAATATGTAGTCTAAATGCATCTATTTTCCAGGGAGGTAATGGATGTTTTTGTTAAAAATTAAAAGCTGGATTTTGGTTAATCCAGATTGTTAGATAAATGGCAATTGTAACAATGTTAAATAGATCCATTAGAGCAGAAACATGTCTGTTCAATACTAAGTAATATGTGAATTTACAATGCTTTTTAGAAAAAGAAATCTCTCACTCTTTACAAAGTATTTTTTTAAGTTTCAACATTTTTTTGTACAGTGCATTGCTGTTTACAGAGATGGAAAATAGTCAAACATTAATCATTTCAGTTATGAGATTCATGCATTCTGTATCTCTTTTGTAAATATTTTTTTTTACAAATTTCAAAAGTTTTGCTATTGTTTTAGAGGTTTTGGAGGGATTTTACATAACTTGTTTAACCCTGCTGTACTGTTCCGGTCAATATGACCCGAAATGATTTTTGAGACCCTGTAGATTTTTTTATATGAAGATTGGAAACTAGTGGTATCTTGACTTCTCCTCATTTGTGGAGCTCTATATATATATTTTTTTTTTGTTTACTTTTTGCTACACGCTGATTGTTACACTTGTACTGTTTGGGTTAATATGACCCAATAGCATTTTATACTGTTCTACAGGTCTCTGATTATTTCTGACTGCAAAAGTTATGTTTTTTTATGTGTACTTCATCTCAAAATGCTGGTGGTTTCACTGTTCTTATCAGTAAACAAGTAATTATCTAGTATTATCCATTTGCTGTTTCTGAGAGAGGAGACTGGTTGTCTATCATTCAAAGGCTGGGGGACAGAAGATGATGTACAACAGGAAATAATGTCCGAAGATGAGGACCACATAAGCGAGATGGAAAGCAATGTTGAAAATTCGGATTCTGAAGTAGAGTAGGAAGAGGAACATGATACCCAGACAACTAGCCGGATGCAAGAAATCCCTTCTAAAACAAGTGTGTAATTTGGAACTTGCAGCCTAGTCAGGCTGGTAGATTGTCCTCTGAAAATATCATAAAAGCTACTCCTGGTCCTACAAGGTACGCTACATCAAGAATATCTGATATAGGATCAACATTCACATTGTTCCTAAATATGACTATCCTAAATTTTATAATACAAATGACAAACATTGAGGGACAAGTAGTTTATGGTGATAAATGGAAAAATTAGATGTGACAGCTAAATGCTTATATTGGTTTACTTCTTTTAGCGGGAGTATACAAATCTTATGGTGGATCAGCTAAAAGTTTGTGGAATTGCGAAACCAGTCGCCACATATTTAGAGCTACAATGTGTCTTGAAAGGTTTCATGAAATTTCTAGAGTACTGCGGTTTGATTCTAAAACAGATAGAATGGAAAGAAGAGCTACAGATAAACTAGCACCTATTAGTAATGTTTGGAAACAATGGGTAGAGATTCTACCAAAATTGTATAATAGTGGTGAAAATGTAACTGTTGATGAGCAACTGGTGGCATTCCGAGGTAGGTGCCCATTCAGACAATATATACCAAGTAAGCCAGCAAAATACGGCATCAAGATCTGGACACTTTGCGACAGCAAAAGTTCATATGCTCTAAATGTTCAAGTGTTTACAGGAAAAACCCCTGGTGAAAGACCTGAAAGGGTATGCGTGTTGTTC